>NC_133325.1:470223561-470547729 GCF_042186555.1 Aquarana catesbeiana
CAGATTCCGATAAGCCCCTCGCCCGCAGACCCATGGGGGACAAGGTGTTTTGGGGGGCTACCCCAAAGCACCCTCCCAATGTTGAGGGCATGTGGCCTGGTACAGTTCAGGAGGGGGGGCACTCTCTCGTCCCCCCCTCTTTTCCTGTGGCCTGCCAGGTTGCGTGCTCGGATAAGGGTCTGGTATGGATTTTTGGGGGGACCCCACAGCGTTTTGTTTTTTTTATTTTTGGCATGGGGTTCCCCTTAAAATCCATACCAGACCTGAAGGGTCTGGTATAGATTTTGAGAGGGACCCCACGCCATTTTTTTTTTTTTTTTTCCCGGGGTTCCTCTTAATATCCATACCAGACCTGAAGGGCCTGGTATGGAATTTAGGGGGACCCCCACGTCATTTTTTTTTTAAATTTTGGTTCGGGGTTCCCCTGTGGGAAATTCCCATGCCGTTTTTATCAATGAACTTTTATGTGTATTGTCGGACCGGCAATTCATTAATAGTCGCGAGTAGTCTGAAATGACTTTTTTTCCTTTGAAATGTCATTTTGCTGTCAGACTGTTCTAAACACAGGAAACATGTGCCCCTTTACAGGCATACTATAGACACCCCCCAGGTATGAAATTTAAAGGGATATTAAACTTTTATTGTTTCACAGCATTATTAAAATCACTGCTCCCGAAAAAACGTCCGTTTTTAAAACTTTTTTTGCATTGATCCATGTCCCTTGGGGCAGGACCCAGGTCCCCAAACACTTTTTATGACAATAACTTGCATATAAGCTTTTAAAATTAGCACTTTTGATTATTCATGTTCGTGTCCCATAGACTTTAACGGCGTTCGCGTGTTTGAACAAATTTTTTGCCTGTTCGCAAGTTCTGGTGCGAACCGAACAGGGGAGTGTTCGGCTCATCCCTATTTGGAACCACTAATCAATATGAGGATAGGAGTTGCCTATCTATAAAATTCCATATCAGATGGCGAGCCAGCCAGTAGGGGATTTACAGGTGACCCTGAGAATCCGAAACGAGGAGCTTGAGACGATCTGGGAATTTCTGATAATCATCTGGCTTAGGTAAGCCTTTTGCTTACATTTGTGTTATCAGACTTCCTTGATCAGTAATTTACGGCATCTTAGGAGTTGCCTATCTATAAAATTCCATATCAACATGTTGGGTGTCAATTGACTCGGTGTAACATCATCTTTCACATTATACAAAAAAATGTGGCTAACTTTACTGTTTTCTTATTTTTTTAATCAAAAAGTATATTTTTTCCAAAAAATTACATTTGTAAGACCGTTGCGCAAATACAGTGTGACAAAGTATTGCAATTATCTTCATTTTATTCTCTAGGGTCTCTGCTAAAAAAAAAAAAAAAAAATATATATATATATCTATATATATAGATATATATATATCTATATATATATCTATATATATAGATATATATAGATATATATATATAATGTTTGGGGGTTCTAAGTAATTTTCTAGCAAAAAATGCTGATTTTAACTTGTAAACAACAAATGTCAGAAATAGGCTTGGTCCAGAAGTGTATCAATGAGATATTGCCTCAATTAAGAGTTTTTATAGGGTGGGTACCATCACCCATATATTATAGAAAAAGGTCACCTCAGAAGTGCCCCTAGTGAGGAGGAGAAAAGTTTGGACTATCTTGGTACCTCAAAGACATAAACGAGGATATATATATATTTTTTTTAAATAAGATTTGATAACATATAGAAAATAAAAACATTGTGGAGGAAACCACATTGACAATAATTGTTAAAAACAATCAATAGTTACAGCCATGTGTACTGCTTAAACATTGTGGAAGAGATGAAGATGACCCCCAGTGTTGAAATAGGGTATCAGATATGATGTGTCTTGGCGATTGTCCTTTACTAGTTTCACAGCAATTGCTGCTTCTTCAGAAGGTGCCAGTCATAAGCATCTATTGAAATAATTCATGATCCTAAATCTCATATCTAGACCATAGTTTATAATCAGGGCCGCCTTCAGAGGATACAGCCGGTACACATGTAAGGGGCCCGCCTGTCCGAGGGGCCCGGACCACAGGTCACAAGCCGGACTATCCTTAACACGTCAGAGTAGACCAGCTGCCAGGATGCAGGGGAGGGTAGAGAGGTGGGCGGATCCCACGTGTGTGTGTCCCCTGCTCCTTTTCTTCCACTCTACCCTTCTGTGGTAGGAGGAGATGGGACTGGAGGAAGAAGACAGGGAATGCCCCCATATGTATATATATATATATATATATATATATATATATATATATATATATATATACACATATATATAGATAGATAGATAGATAGATAGATAGATAGATAGATAGATAGATAGATAGATAGATAGATAGATAGATAGATAGATAGATATATACATAGAGAGAGAGAGAGAGAGCGAGAGAGAGAGCGAGAGAGAGAGTATCTTGATTAGTGCTGAAATATATACAGCTAATGTTCAGTATAGTAAGACTAATGCCACATGCACATGACCGGTTTGCCGTCGAAATAAACCCTGGAGGTTTCTCCGACGGAACTCGGATGGAATTCCGCTCAAGCGGTCTTGCATACACATGGTCATACCAAAGTCCGACCGTCCAGTATGAGGTGACGTACAACACGTATGACGGGACTAGAAAAAGGAAGTTCAATAGCCAGCAGCCAATAGCTTCTGCCTTGTACTTGCTTCAGAGCATGCATCGTTTTTGGTCCATCGGAACAGCATACAGACTTACGGTTTTCCCGATAGGAATTGGTTCTTTCAGAAATATTTAGAACATGTTCCATTTCTAGGTCCATCAGAATTTTCGAAAAAAAAAGTCAGATGAGGCATACACACGATTGGAATAGACGATGAAAAGCTTCTGTCTGAAATTTTTCTGTCGGACATTCCAAAATAACCAAAATACATGTGTATATTTATACATATAGCAATATTAATATATTAACTCCACATGAATGAATCAAATATTGTAATGTTCAATGATTTTTATTCCATATTGGAATCAGGGAAAAAGAGTTGAATCAGTGTGTCTCACTAGAGTAGCATTGCTATCTCACACCACAGGGACAGAAGCAGGTCTAGCATGGTCAATATAAAAGTATATTTAGACCATACTTATAAAAATGCTTTGTATGTATGTGTTTCGTTTAAGCTGGGGGTATGTTAGCATTTAATCGCTCAATCCAAACAGCTTCTCGCTGAAGGATTATGCGATCCCAATCGCCTCCCCGCAAATCTTCAGAGATTACTTCAAGTACCACAAATTTAGCTACTTCAGGCTCAAATCTGTGGTGCAAACCTATGTGACGTCCCACTATAGTAAATTTACCATTGGCAAAATAATATAGGTGATTTCCTATTCTTTGTCGGAGCTCTCTGATGGTCTTGCTCACATAAAAAGCATTGCAGGCACAGACCATTAGATAAACAACTCCTCTTGTGCTGCAGTTGGCATGAAATGCAGGTGTAAATAATTCTCCATTGGGAAACATAAATTTTGTGCCCTTCTGTATCCAAGGACATCGTGCGCACTGTCCGCAACGAAAAATGCCTCAAGGATTCCTTGGGCCACGAAGTCCCACCTGATAGTGGCTACTCCTTAATTTGTCTTTCAATGAGGTTGCCCTGTAAAATAACAACTCTGGGGTTGGTCTGACATATTTTTTGAGGCTATGACGATCAGTCAGTAAATGCTAATGATAAGATAGGAGGTTTCTTAATTGGTTATGATGGGCAGAGAATTTAGTTATAATTTTAACTGTTTCTGGTTGTTTACTGCTAGGAGGTTAGTTCGAATGTATCCTCTTATTAGTAGGCCATCATGTAGGGCAGAAGCCTGAGTATAGAAATCCTCGTCCTCTTTGCAGTTACCTTTAGACATGTGCACTGCCAAAAAATGTGTTTGTTTTCATTTTCGTTTCATTCGTTTATTTTTTTTTTGTTTTTCGGGTCATTCGTTATGATCGCAATTCGTACATTCGTACATTCGTAAATTCATAAATTCGTACATTCATACATTAGAAAATTTGTATATTCGTAAATTCGTACATTTGTACATTTGTAAATTAGAAAATGTGGAAATTTGTAAATTCGAAATTTGAAAATCCAAAAGCCCGAATATTAGAAAATCTGAAATAGTAACTAACTATTAAATTATAGGTATTGTAATTTCCTTTCAAATTTGTCTGTTAGTGAACGTAACAAATACAAATTTATCCAAAGTTATGAATTATCCGAAATAACGAATGCTGCATCTAAACAAATGGAACGGAACAAATTAATAATAAATAATAATAATAATAAAAAGTTTCTATTATTATTATTGTTATTTATTATTATTAATTCATTGTGTTCCATTCGTTTGGATACGGCATTTGTTATTTCGGATCATTCGTAACTTCGGATAAATTTGTATGTGTTATGTTCACTAACAGCCACATTTGAAAGGAAATTACAATACCTATAATTTAATAGTTACTAGTAATAGTTAAGTTATTATTAGTTAATTATTATTTCAGATTTCCGAATTTACAAATTTACAAATTCAATAATTTACTATGTACGAATTTACAAATTTTCAAATTTACGAATATTCGGAAAAATTCGTTAAACGGGTTTATGTTAATTCGGATATTTCCGAATTAACGAATTTGTCGAAATTCGTTAAAAAACTAATTCGGAGCGAAATGAATTGCACGTGTTTAGTTACGTTATAGTCTTAGGTATTGGGCGTATGGTATACTGTGAACCAGAGGATGAGGATGTGCCGTGGAGGCGTGGAGAAAGATATTTCGTTGACGTAGGTTTACGATAGAGATCTGTTTTGATTTGGCCGTTTGGACCTTTAATGATTCTCAAGTCTAGAAATGGGATGCTAATGGGATCATAGCTTAGGGTAAAGTGAAGATTGAAATTATTTTTATTTAATGATTCAATGAATTTGATCAAAGCTCTTTCTGTTCCTGTCCAGATTAGGAACAGGTCATAAATCTATGTCAGCAGAGGACTTGGTTTAGAAAAGGTTGGAGTAACTCATCTGCAAAGACTGTTTTCTCCCATCCTCCTAAGAATAGGTTGGCATATGAGGGTGCACAGAATGTGCCCATAGCCACACCCTGTGTTTGCAAGTAAATCTGGTCCATATAGACAAAGTAGTTTTTAGTCAGAATAAATTCCAATATATATAAATAAATATATTTAGAGGCCAGGTGATTAGATCCTGCTGCATTAGGAAGGTATCGGCCGTTCGGACGCCCTGCTCATGGGGAATACTCTAATATAATGCCCTGATGTCAATAGCCATGAGCACTTCTGGTCCAGAAGTGGATAAATGATACAATACTTTTTATTTTGGCACAAAAACTACAAATGATTTTTTTATTTTTGGGATATATTATACTGTATTTTTATTCTAGTTTAGGCACAGTACAAATACTTTTGTTTTGGCATAGATAGATATAAAATGAAAATAATTTACAAAATTAGAAGTATGTAAATTGCTCCTGCCAGGGAATTTGGCCTCCTGGTGATAATGAACAAAAGAGGGGAAAACATCTACAGAGATGTTGAGAGAAATGTCGGAGGTCAAAGATGCACTATGGAGTGGATGTTTTATATCACAACCTTAATGAATTATGTACAGGTTGTGGTGTGAAAAACCCTGGATTATGTATAACCTTCGTAAAACAAGTAAACACACAGTAAACAAACTTACATCGCAACAGACATCTGGTTGAAGCAGACAACCAACAAGTGTCCTCTTAGATCTTGATATAGGGTCCAAAACTGTTCTTTGCTTTCCTGCTCAGTGAATAAAGACTGAACCAGAAAAAAATGCTTTTGATGCCCTTTCTGCCAATTGTAAGCACAATAATGATGCTATGGCATTCAAAACATAGCTTCTCTCCAATAGGATTTGATTCTCTTTCCAGAAGTCAATCAGCAACTATAAAAGAAGTGATGTCACAGAAAAGACATCTTTAAAAATACAACAGAACACAGGAAAACACAGCACAATATATAAAAAATGCATCACAGCTTCAAAAATGCATGTAATCGCATTACAGAAATGCATATCAACACATGCCAATGCATGTACAATAACACACATGCTGTGGCATGAACTCACCCTTATTTGCTACTGACTAATTGTTCTTAAGGTTGCTTCTTTGACACACAGCTGCATCCTTATCTTAATCAGTATCTTAATTTTTGTAGTGACGTCCCATCCTATGCTCTTTGTCTCTAGTGAATTTGGGCCTATCATTGCACAATAAAATTCTCCTCCTGTTGGCCAAATTTACACTACTGTTCCATCTGCAATATTTTAATTCCTCTAGTAAACACCTGCTTGTTGAGGTTAATTTACTAAAGGCAAATATACTGTGCACTACAAGTGCACTGCAAGTGCAGTTGCTCTAGATCAAAGGGGAAGCTCTGAAACGATGGAAAGTTCTGCTGATTTCTATTCAATCATGTGAAAGCAAAAATGCAGTTTTTTATTTTGATTACATGTACCCCTCAGAATTAGAGCTACTGTATTTGCAGTGCACTTGTGGGTGCACTTGTGGTTGCACTTGCACAGACTTTTTGCCTTTAGCAAATCAACCCCTTTGTCTCTGGTACATAATGGCCTTTTATCCCCAATTAAAACTGGCCTGCTGCTGGCCACATTTACACTGCTGTACAGAGTCGGTACATGGGGGGGGGGCGGAAGGGGCGGATGCCCTGGGTGGTACAATTTATTGAGGGTGGGGGGTGCAGTAAAGTGTCCTTCTAAAACAGGCACAGCAGTCAATAAAGGGCGGCCCGTGCACGGACCAAGCGATGCTCAGTGTAGTAGCAGTCACTGGATTGCTGGGACTGCGGGTTTCCCAGCAACCAGTGATGTTGCGTGTGTGCGCCCCACCTCCTCACAAGAGTGCCTGGCCGGGTGTGACATCACGTGCACGCTCCGCCCCATCCCCCTGCTACTCGCGGCTCCCAGCTCCTACTCCCGAGCTCAAGGTATGTGGGGCACATGTTTCCTAAGCTACACACTGATGGGCACAATTTGTTAAGGGGCAGTCTGATGGCCATATTTTGTTAAGGGGCACACTGATGGGCATAATTTGTTGTGCCCACCAGAGTGCCCCTTAACATAAAATGTGCCCATCAGCATGCTACTTATTTGCTCTGATGGGCATATTTTATTTTAAGAACAACACTGATGGGCGCATTTTATGTAAAGGGGCACACAGATGGGTGTATTTTGTCGTGCCCATCTGAGTGCCCCTTAAGATAAAATGTGCCCATCAGCATGAAAGCTTATTTTATGTTGAGGATCATGCTGATGAGCATATTTTATGTTAAGGAGCACTCGGATGGGCACGACAAAATATGCCCATCAGTGTTGCTCTTAAAAAAAAATATATCCATTAGACCAGTGCCAGTAAATGAACCCCTTTGTGCTGCATAAATGGCACCAGTGTCAGTGTTACACTGGTGCCACTAATGCAGCACAAAGGGGTTAATTAACTGGCACTGGTCGCTGATGTATCAGAAACCAGTGGCAATACATTAACCCCCTCATGATGCCTTTTACAAATTGAGTGTGCGTGAACTCTGTTTCTATTGCATTAATGCCCCGTACACACGGTCAGATTTTCCGATGGAAAATGTCCGATCGGAGCGTGTTGTCGGAAATTCTGACCGTGTGTGGGCTCCATCGGACATTTTCCATCGGATTTTCCGACACACAAAGTTGGAGAGCAGGAGATAAAATTTTCCGACAACAAAATCTGTTGTCGGAAATTCCGATCGTGTGTACACAAATCCGACGGACAAAGTGCCACGCATGCTCAGAATAAATAAAGAGATGAAAGCTATTGGCCACTGCCCCGTTTATATTCCCGACGTACATGTTTTACGTCACCGCGTTTAAAACGATCGGATTTTCCGACAACTTTGTGTGACCGTGTGTATGCAAGACAAGTTTGAGCCAACATCCGTCGGAAAAAATCCTAGGATTTTGTTGTCGGAATGTTCGAACAAAGTCCGATCGTGTGTACGGAGCATTAACCTAAAACAATTCTTGTTTTGAAACATCATTGATTCTTTCTTAAAAATGGGGGGGGGGGGGGGCGCAGTTTGCCATCTTCGCCCTGGGCACCAAATGGCCTTGTCCCAGCACTGCTGCTGTATCCTCTGCAGTTCCCTAATTTTTTTGGTGAAGCCTTATCCTGTGCTTTTTATTTCTAGTAAATTTGGGCCTATCCTTGCTGTTTAAAATTGTCTTGTTACTGGCCAATTATTGTGAAAATCAACATCATCCTTGGCCAGCTTATTCTTCCTAGTCCTTTGGACAAGCCCACCAATGATGTACAGAAAAGTAGTAATACCTTCTGATTCACTTTCTTTGTTAGAAAAAGAAAAGCTGCGCTATATAAAATTAAACCAGCAATGACTTGTATATAAAAATGTATGCATTAATAAAGTCCATAAAAGACACCCAGGTGATCTTGATCAAACTTAAGTGCCGCCACCTAATGAAAAACTTGCTTACCAGATGGCAAGCAAAAGCATGCAGTTGGCTATAGCCCAGCCACGGCCTTTACTTAGTAGGAAACGTCCGGACTGATGTACCAGATGATTCGTCTAAATACCGCAATTAACTGCGATCGTGGACATCCGTTATTCACGATAGCTCAATCAGGGTATAAGAAAGAAAACCATCCATAGCGTAATAACGTTTGGAACGATTTATTAACAAAAGAAGTATTGCACTTACATATTAGAAGAATTTAAAAGGCACTAAATAAAGAGCCAGCCGGCTGTAACAGAAAACCCTGTCCTCCTAGTCAAACGGCGTGGTGACGTCAGCACGTATCCTCCTCCAGACGCGTTTTGTCATAGGTTGACGTTTTCAATGGGGGAAACGTCAACCTGTGATGAAACGCGTCTGGAGGATACGTGCTGACGTCACCACGCCGTTTGACTAGGAGGATGGGGTTTTCTGTTACAGCCGGCCGGCTCTGTATTTAGTGCCTTTTAAATTCTTCTAATATGTAAGTGCAATACTTCTTTTGTTAATAAATCGTTCCAAACGTTATTACGCTATGGATGGTTTTCTTTCTTATACCCTGATTGAGCTATCATGAATAACGGATGTCCACGATCGCAGTTGATTGCGGTATTTAGACGAATCATCTGGTACATCAGTCTGGACGTTTCCTACTAAGCAAAGGTCGTGGCTGGGCTATAGCCAACTGCATGCTTTTGCTTGCCATCTGGTAAGCAAGTTTTTCATTAGGTGGTGGCACTTAAGTTTGATCAAGCTCACCTGGGTGTCTTTTATGGACTTTATTAATGCATACATTTTTATATACAAGTCATTGATGGTTTAATTTTATACAGCGCAGCTTTTCTTTTTCTATCTGATCCTTTTGTGTTATCTTGCAATTTAGCTGCTGCTTTTGAGTTTTACTTAATCGATTTTAATTTTTTGATCAGTTATTGTTGTTTGATCTAGCACGTTTTTTTTTTCCCTATCACTTTTTTTGTTGGTAGACTGTTTCCTTGTCCAAACAACAGTTGTTGCCACCCCATATTTTTAAACTAGTCATTGCATGTTTCCTTTTTTCATTCAATATAATATTAATATAATATATTAACCATGTTTAGTCACTCATTATGCAGTACTCAGTTATGAGTGTTAAAATAAAATAAAATTACCAACATTTTGCATAGCTTGCACACAAATTATACTAAAAGCCTAATAGCTTGCAGTCATGGGATTTATTTTGTATGAATTGTTCTTAAAGTGGAGTTCCACCCAAAGGTGGAACTTCCGCTCATTTGTCTCCTCTCCCCTTCCGGTGCCACAATTGGCACCTTTCGGGGGGAGGGGGGACAGGATACCTGTCTTTGACAGGTATCCTTTCACCACTTCCAGGAGTTCGCGCAGCGGCCCATGATGTTACCGCGGGGCTCCCTCCTCCTCCCCGTCGCTGGGCCAGTAGAAGAGAGGAGCGGGGCCTCGCGCATGCATGGTAGGGTTTCCGGCGTGAAGCCATATGGCTACACTGCCAGGTTCCCTTACCCGCAATGGCAATGGCAGCACCTGACAGCTGGTGGAAACATTAGCTGCGGTGTCGACATCGCTGGACTCCAGGACAGGTAAGTGTACCATTATTAAAAGCCAGCAGCTGCAGTATGTGTAGCTGCTGGCTTTTATTTTTTATTTTTTGGGCGGACCTCCGCATTAAGATTGAATCTAACAAAACTTGATGTTGACATCATAGCTGCTATAATATTCTGTACTTCACTCCATTTCAGGCACCGTTAATCTTGCCTCAGTTAAATCAATGTATGTCTGTGCTCTTGAATGTTAAAAAATGTAAAGATTTCTATTAAAAGTAAAAATCCATTCTTGTTCTTCACCCTGAACCATAACACATCTTCATCTCCACTAATCAATCTGCTCACACAGTCATTAATTGGCTACCTAGTGAAGCTTACTGTTTTTCTTAACAACTGATAAGCAGCTATTAAACATTTCTTGTAGAGTGATTAATTTAGCTTTGTGTTATTTTTGGGCAGGTGACTTTTAACCTTAAATATATAATGAATATAATAGAAGTTTCAGTAATTAGTATATTATTTGTCTATTTAAATTGATTTCCAAACAAATGAGTGAAGTGATGGTAAAAAATTTGCGGTTGATATGTGATTCAAATGTAAGTAAACTTCTATAAACTGGCATTGCATTTTATATGGTTGTTTTAGTCTTTGATAGAACAATTTCAAAGCGCAATAGTTGGGCACAAACCTTACATTTGACCCTGCATAGTGAAGGTTGATGTTTCTTTTTTCCTTTTGAGTGAAAACACTTAAAATGTACATAACATGAATTTAATAAAGATAATTTAAAAGGATGTGAAAAACAAAATTAATTATAATTAAAACACATTTCTTTGCTTTTCTAAACAGCATTTTTTTTTTCTATTAACATGCACTTTTTTCAATACAGGTTTCTTAATTTCACAGAATATTCAATACGGAAGGATGGTTTTCTTTAAAAAAAAACAGTAAGCCTTGTAAACTAATTACAAAATGCTATCTGTTCTTCCTTGAAAGCACAAAACTTTATAAATTTGGGTCTGTTTGTTATTAACTATCTTAACAAAAAGCTGCCAGATCTGTTATTTTTAAGCTGTTGGTCTATGGTACAACTGGAGAAGTGATCAATATGTGGACATTGGGCAGGGTTAATAGACTGGATGCTGGTGCTTTATTGCGTTGGAAATGTAATACTCCAGCAGCAGTAGTTCAAATGGTCTGCAATAGCTATTTTGTTGCATACAGTTGGAGTCTATAGTGAGATGCTCTGATAGATAAAAAGGCGGTGCTGAATAAAACAAAAAATCTCCAAGCAAAGGATAACAGAAACCTTACTCATAAATGCTTATACAACTCAAAAAGAAAGTTTACAATCATCTGGGTTACGTGGCTTGTTCACAAAAAGTACATAGTGGCAACTATATCCTCTAATACTGCTGATACATTACCTTCAGATATGAGCCTTGACCTATAAAATGAATATATAATTGGAAGTCTGATATGTTACTTTTGTCTCCTGTGTCCTTTTTCCCTAAATCTACCAACTCCACCTTAATACCTGTATATTTTATTTTTACATTATAAATCCAAAACATAAGAATGCCAGTACTATGCTATATTGTAAACATATTTCTATATGATGTATATTGACTACATCCTATGAAATATCTTGAGCATGCTGACAATAATGCACGCAGCAAAATAATATTTGTAAGTAATGTTGAAAACTGGAAAAAATTCTATGATATTCTCTGGAAACATATGTGAAGACGAAAGGAAATGAATAAAAGCTAGAGCTATAACCCACTGCAATCTTGTAAATTAAAACAGATATGTAAGTCTGCATTAATACATTATAAATTGACCACAAACCAAAAGTGAAAATGTATGTGGAAAATTGAACTTATGTGGTTGGAGTCTGTACAACAGTATACTGTGCAATTTGTGGTATTACATACTGGTGCAGTCGGAGTCCAGTAGCTTTGACAATTTTAATTTAATGTTGTAGCACACTACTAACCACATTCAACCTATTTTATTCATGAGGGCCAACTATCTGATGAATCAGTAAGATTTACTTTTGGGTGGAGGTGACATTTACTGCGGTCTGAAGTTTTAGTTTGTATGCATGCTGCAGTTTAAATTGTATTAGCATATACTTTTACACCAGATTTAATTATTTTGGATTGATTAACAATTGTTTGCAGCTTTTTTTTTTTTCAATACTTTATTTTTAGAAGCAAATACACGGAAAATACAGAAACCATATGACATGCAAGTCCAGCAAATGTACATATATAAATGAGACTCAGTACTAGTAAGATACTGGCAGGTCAAGGAGGCAGATACATATATAGAAAAAGGTGGGGGGCGTGGCTTGGAGCAGAACGAGAATGGATGCCTGATCTCCTCGCTCTGTCCCACGGAGGTCCTGCAAGCTGCCTAAAGGAGCCCTTATCTGCCGCCAACATGGGGAAACCGAAGGATAAACCATCCCAGTCCCAGTCCCGGTCCCGATCCCCCAGGGGCATGGATCCGCTCTCCGGACACAACATCCCGGAAATCTTCCGGCCGCGATCACGCGAGGCCCCGGCTTCATCTCCGGCCTACTCCGGAACACGCGCCTCAAGCCTCAGCCCTGCCAGGAGAAGCTCACAGCGGGCAGAGAGCCCATCCACTGCCCGACCACTTACCATGGACGATCTCAGGTCGGTGGCCACAGATATAAAAGACTCCTTTGCTGCTGCCTTTACAGATCTCAGGAGGGAGATTCAATCGATGCACATGAGAATTGACGACATAGAAACAACCACTACCCGCCATGATGCCGCCCTACAACAGCTACAGCATTCGGCTCAGAGTTACAACAGCCAGCTCAGAGACCTACACAGGCATATGGAGGATCTGGACAATCGCGGACGCCGCCATAATGTGAGGGTAAGAGGCATACCTGAGTCCGTTGAGCAGAATCACATTATACAAGCCACAATCCAGATTTTCAATGACTTACTAGGAAGACCCCCCGAGACCCCCATTGAATATGAGCGTCTACACAGAGCTCTCAAACCCAGAGGCAGAGACTCAGACCCTCCCAGAGACGTGATATGCTGCCTGGTGAATTTCAGATTGAAGGAAGACATATTAAGAAGAGCCAGAGAGCGCCGCAGCTTAATGTACCAGGGTGCAGAAATCAAGATTTTTCAAGATCTGTCCCCCATAACCCTACAAAACAGAAGAGACCTACGCCCGCTGCTCGACCTACTGCGCCAAAAAGGGATCCAATATCGCTGGAAAGTTCCCTTCTGCCTGTCTGCAACAAATGCTGGACGCACTGCCAATCTGAAAGTCCCGGAAGATCTCAGGGGGTTCTGCAATACGCTGCAGATACCATTCATCGAACTCCCGGACTGGTATAGAGACTTTCGCTCCACCCAGCTCCAAAGAACCAACTCCATGGAAGCTATCCCGGTGAGAGATGAATTCCACATTAGAAGACGCAGATCATCCTCTCCAAGACCGTTTCCTCGGAGGGATCAGCTGGACAGAGACCGACAAAGCCCAACAGCGTCCCCAGCTCACAGGCGGGCTTGGCCAGATCAGCCTTAAGCAACCATGTCCAAACGTTTAAAAACGGTACAACTCATGTTCAGAGTTGCAGTTTCTCTTAGGTCGCCACCCCAACCCAAGTTCCAGGACCATAGAACCAGGATAGAACAGCAATCCAATCGACACTTGAAATTCACCTGGCAGAGGCCTACCTCAAACCTGACTCGAACTGGATCCACCAGAAACAGTCAGATAACAATACACTCCCACAAGCTTAGAAACCCATGAAGATCCCGCGCTACACGCCTCCACATCAACTCTCTTTCAGGACATTCTCCCCGGGGAAACACCACTCATCTACAGACCCCAACGGAACTCAATCCACTCCCCTAAGTAACAGAACTTAAGCCGCATACATCACCAGTGGAATTCTGTCTGGCTGAGCAACAGGACACCACACAAGCCGCCAACATCCTCACTCAACTGCTAGCCTTTTCTGAATCCAGGAATGACGGCTCGAGATGGACCCCCACCCTTCAATATGGTGTCATCCATCACAGCTCACAACACCACTTGGGTATCCCCCCGCCACTCCCCCCTCTCCCCTCCCCCCCCCACTCCCCTACCCACCCCAACCCCCCCTTCTTTTCAGGTACCTTCTCCAGACTGAAGACGACGCAACAAAGAGATGAACTGAACCTAAGAAACCAAAACAAGTTAGATGCTGAACGTACGGTATTCCACCGTGCTCCGAGATACATATAGAGTTCTTTCCTTTTTGACCCTTCCCCTTTTTTTTTTTTTTTAACTGCTTTTAAACATGCTTATGCTGAATGTCTTGATTTGCTTATAGGGAAGAAGAGGGGCTCATCCCGCATGAATAAGGGCTCTTTCCCTACCTGACACACTCCTATTTGCTTTACATTTGCCAGGGGCGTCCATGGGGGATGAGCTTCCTAATGATGGGCAGGTTGTATGAAACCAACCACTCTAGGGCCACAGCCGCTGAGTTCTGTACAGTCAATTAGATACCCACTAAAGACCACTTCATACCTAATTTAATGCTAAACTTTGCTAGGAACTACCATAGACAGCTCTGGGTATGAGCAACTGCTCGAGGTACAGCTCTATCCTAACTCGGTGTCTAGACCACACTTAGACCAACCCTTACACGTAAGCATCAATGGATCCTTATTTATTTCCCCCCCATAGTCAAACACCCCCCCAAATTATAGTAAGCTAGCCTCTTAAGAGGCTACGCCACCTTACGCCCCCGCATAGCCTCAATACTTACCACGAGCTCATAATTTGCACTAAACTCAACCTAGCCTTAAGATGATTGCTGCTACCTGTATCAGTATTATTTCTAAGATATACCTATAGATGGTTTAGCAACGCCACTCCTCCTGGGCCTTTGTATTTGCTGTCCAGGTGGCGACCTCCACATGTTTCTTATCGTAGCTAGATTATTTCTAGGACCATAGTTTAATGTTCAATGTTTCAAATGTCTATGTTATTGATTGTTTCTGCTTTCACATCATCAATCTGAGATCTTTAACCACACATTCTCCCCTTGATACGTAAGCAGGCTCCCTCCATACAAGACGAACAGACCCAAGATGACCTCCCACGGACAGAACGTCTCTCGAACCTTTCTTCGAGCACCTTCCACTCCTCCACACAACAGGACAGTGACTATCCTAGTTGACCCACACCGGACGTTTCAACCCATAACAGGGTAAGGTAGCTGGACTACATTTACCTCCGGTAAGTACATCTTACTCCCCGTTACTAAACCCCACTTGATTAACCACCCCCCGCCTTTCTTCTATCTCTCCCCCCTCTCTATACGTTCTCTTTCCCTCCCTCCCCCCCTCCCCTCTATATATCTGGGCTTCTCCCCCTCCCTAGTCTCCACCGTAGCATCTCCCACTATAACGCTCAAACACCTTTGAAGAGCTTACGACTCTCCACAGATTACACCCACCCACATAGGCCACATCGGCAAATTGCACCCCCTCCCCGTACCTAATATACCAACTAGACTTTACCCAACGACCATGGACCCCCTACATTCTACTATGCAACACAACACGCTCAAAGTAGTCTCTCAAAACGTCAAAGGACTAAATATCCCAGAGAAGCGTAGTCAAATCCTCAGCATGATGAGTAAATTAAAAGCAGATGTGGTATTTCTGCAAGAAACCCACTTTCGCACGAACAATACCCCTAAACTAGCGAGCCACAGATACCCTACCGCCTTCCATGCTACAAACCCTCTAGCCAAAACAAAAGGAGTTTCAATTTTGCTCTCTAAAAATCTTCCATGGTAACTGATAGATTCCCTAGTAGACCCAGAGGGCCGCTATGTATTCCTGAAGGGAACCATCCATAACCGGACGGTCACCTTAGCAAACATATACAGCCCCAATACTGCCCAGGTCAGCTTCTTCCGTTCTATCGCTGCCATCCTTGCAGGCTTTCAAGCGGGGACCACAATTCTTGGAGGCGATTTCAATGCGACACTCCAGCCCATCCTAGATTCCTCATCGGGGTCTTCCACCCTTCCCTATAGAGCACTGAGACAAATTAAGATACAAATACAGGAACTTCTTTTACACGACACATGGCGCACCTTACACCCGAATGGGAAGGATTACTCCTTTTTCTCCGCACCTCATAATAGGTACTCTAGGCTAGATTACCTCTTCCTCTCCCAAAAAGACCTCCCCTTCCTGAAATCTGCCACCATTGAACCCCTACTCATCTCAGACCATCACCCGATCACCCTCTCCCTTTCCTTCCCGGAAAGAAACTTGGTCACAAAGATATGGCGTCTCGACCCATCTCTCCTCACTTCAGAAATTGACACTAGCCACATCCGTACCAGCTTAAGCAACTACTTCAGGGAAAATGATAACTCTGAAACAGCGCCCCTGTCCCTCTGGGAGGCACATAAGTGCGTCATCCGAGGGGAATTTCTCACACTTCAGGCCAACCGGAAAAAAACACAACAGATAACCTTTCGGGAACTCACTAACAAAATAAAGAGACTAGAAATACTTCACAAGCAGTCCCAATCACAAGACACATACCTAGAACTCACTCAAACCAGGAAACTTCTGTTGGAAGTCCTCAACCGTAAAACCCGACGCAAATTTATATTAAACCAAAAGCTATTTTATGAACAGGGGAACAAGTGCGGGAAGCTACTAGCCAGAGCGATACAATCTAAGAAAGCTAGCACCAACATCCACACTATTAAAGACCCTTTAGGTAATTCAAGCTCAAGCTCCGCAGACATAGCATCTCACTTTGAACGCTACTATACAGAACTTTATAACATACCACAGCAACCCGAAACAACCGTAGCCCAAACCTCCAGAAAAGCCATTATCACAGACTTCCTCAAAAAATTTAGCCCCAAACCCATACCCCGAGAAGAGGCCCGCGATTTAGACAACCCCATATCCGAAGAGGAACTTAAGAGAGCGATTAAACAACTAAAAACAGGCAAAAGCCCAGGCCCTGATGGTTTTTCGGCACCATATTATAAGACCTTTATGGACATTCTTTCAGCCCCGTTCCTAAAGACTTTCAACTTAACCTCCTCAAAGCTACCTTTTCACAGACTGCTTGAAGCGCATATCACGGTCATCCCGAAGGAGGGGAAGGATGCCACTTCAGTCACTAGTTACAGACCAATCTCCCTACTCAACGTAGATATTAAATTATTCGCAAAAATCCTAGCAAACCGACTCCTTCCCCTCCTTCCTACAATAATAGGGAAAGACCAGGTTGGATTTGTTCCTGGCAGAGAGGCCAGGGACAACACCATCAAGGCAATGAACTTAAACCATTGGCTAACTTCCCAAAAACAAAGAGGCTTCTTTCTATCCCTGGATGCTGAGAAGGCGTTTGACAGGCTGGCCTGGGACTACCTGGGGGCGGTTTTACGCCACCTAGGTCTACAAAACCGAATGTTCAATCTAATTATGTCCCTATACACCACACCAACAGCAAAAGTCAAAGTCAACGGCCACCTGTCGGACGCCTTCTCCATCCGGAATGGAACGAGACAAGGATGCCCACTGTCCCCTATCCTTTTTATTTTAACTCTAGAACCCCTACTACGCTGCCTACGATCGAACGAGAATATCAAGGGTATTCCCATTGCAGGACGTACGTATAAAATAGTGGCTTTTGCCAATGACATACTGCTATTTCTAAGTGACCCACTTACCTCGATCCCAAACCTCCTCAGAGATTTTGACCTATTTCGGCAAATATCCAACCTAAAGATTAACTTCTCAAAATCCCATGCCCTCAACATCTCCCTCCCGAAAGACTTAGTCTCCCAATGCCAAGATAATTTTCCCTTTGTCTGGAAACAAAACGCCATCACTTATTTGGGAATCCAATTGACCACACACCTGTCGGACTTGTATGCTAAAAATTTCACCCCGCTGATTCGCACTATCTCCGAGGACCTACGCAGATGGGACAAACCCCATTTTTCGTGGTTCGGCCGTGTGGCCATCCTAAAAATGAATGTGCTCCCGCGTGTCCTTTATCTGCTACAAACAATACCCATCAAACTCCCTGCAGCCTTCTTTCACACGATTAAACAACAATTTCTGAAGTTTCTTTGGAAACACAAGCGTCCTAGGATAAGCTACTCCCAACTCTCGAAACCCAAAAACAAAGGGGGTATTGGGCTACCAGATTTGCAGAATTATTACAGAGCTTGCCATCTGGGAAGAATTGTAGACTGGGCTGTACACGAAGGGGTTAAAGACTGGGTGAGACTAGAAGGCTCATTCTCCCACTTACCCATTAGAAGCACCCCATGGATTCTCCAATGCCACATTCCCAAAACCCTAAAAGAACACCCCCTAATAGAGGCTACCCTCAGGAGCTTTAGGGAAGTATGTAAAAAATTCCAAATCTCCTCTAACCCAGGGCCCCTTACGCCTATCCGCCTTAACCCAGCCTTTATCCCGGGGATGTCCGATAACTTCCTTAAAGATACTTGGCCACACAAAGACATACTAGCCCAACACTTCTTTAGAGATGGTAATTTCACAAACCGTGATGCACTTCCCATAAATACAGGGGGCGAACCCTTCCCGCTATGGACTTACCTCCAGATTCGCCATTTACTTGCAACAATACACCGAAACGCGTCTGTATCTAGAAACTTAACCCCATTTGAAGACCTATGCTCCCAAACCACATCGCAACAGCACTTGATTGCAAATACCCACTCCATGCTCTTTGCCCTGACTTCCCCCAAAGATACCAAAGCTTGCCAGGCTTGGGAAAGGGAACTTCAAATAGACCTAACGGAAGAGAACTGGGAACGAATTTTCACAATAGCACACAAGGGCTCCCTCAATGTCACGATACAAGAGAACAATTACAAAACCCTATCCCGATGGTACCGTACTCCTGAACTACTAAACAAATTTAATCCTGATACATCAAACAAATGTTGGAGATGCTCCAATGATATAGGCACATTTTTACACATCTGGTGGTCCTGCCCTCTTCTCCAGACTTTCTGGAAACAGGTTCATGACATCACTTCCCAGGTAACCACATACCCCCTTGGACTATACTCCTACCAGACTCATTCTCCACCATTCCTCCACTTCAGCCCACACGTACAGAAAGTCTCTGGGAATACACATGATCAACGCAGCCAAATTATGTATCTCAGCCAAATGGAGCTCCCCCTGTAGCCCAACTTTATCTGAATGGTTTTCCCGTGTGAACAAAATTGCTGAAATGGAGGAATTAATCCACATTGCAAAAGATACGCCTTCAAAATACTCCCGAACGTGGGCTTGCTGGACCCACTTCTGCACCACAGAGAGATATTCCTCCATTATGAAGCCAGACCGTCCCGAATCCTCCCACAACGACTGACTGAAATAAGCCAAAAACCCCCTTGAGACATACACCTACTCAACAAAACTCGCTGTTTCGCTCACTCCTGCTTTAATGCGGATCCCGGGGGGAATCCCCCTTCAGACAGGGATCCGCACACGAGAACATCCTTACTCTGGAGACTGGGGAGGAGTTACCCCAGCCCCCTACCTCCCCCACCTACCTCTATCTTTTACTTCACCCCTCAATCCCCCTCACGTCTATGTTTATCTCCCTCCCTATATCCCTACCCCAACTGAACTGACGATGACAACCACCTACCTACTCCCATGACTACCCTAACTTTGGTGCTTAATTCGCCATCTAATCTTCACATTTCAAAAACCGACGAGACTAACTTACCATACAGACTGACCTTACGTAACAAGCCCGACACATCCTCACGTGTTCAGGAACAAACATACGGACCCATAGTTGACTACACCCGTCCACTTCTCCAATTAACCCCAAATTTCTGACACCATACTCAAGGTGATACTCCGACCCCAGATGGTTCCTGATCTCAGATGATGAGGTAAACCTCGAGTTCGAGGCTTTCTTACTCTGTTATACGTCTGTTTGACTTACAGTTGAATACATAAATGACTCGCTGTACTGTAGTGACATAAGTCATGTTAATAAGATCCATGTTATCTACCCACCTATTGGTTGTAAAAACTGTGTAACATCATTTGTTCACAATAAAAACTTTTACGGAAAAAAAAAAAAGAAAAAGGTGACCTAGTCTGATTAAGTAAGAGTCTCTGTATCCCATGTGGTATTTTATCTGGTAAAAACTATAAGTCAAAGAATGGCAAAAAAGGGTTCACTAAAACAAAGCAAAACAAATAAACCAAAGAGAAAAAAAAGGGGGGGGTAAGAGACAGGGCAAAGAAAGGAGGGAAGAACTCAATCCGCTCTCCCACCGGGAAGAAGAAAAACCCAGCGGTGTTGTCTCTAGCTTGTATGATTCAAGTCATCAGTGCCTTGTAAATTCGTACCAATAGAACCATTTTTTTAGAATTTATTCCCGAAGGCCTCTTTACATGGCCACCAGGACCTCCAACTCATTCATTTCCTTTACATTTTTCAGCCAAACGGCTATAGATGGTGCCTAGGTCTGTTTCCAAAAGAGGGGAATGCAGCTCTTTGCCGCAGTGATTAAAAGTGGTAGGGTAGAGCGTCCTACCGAAAAATCAGTGGTGAGGCGAAAGGAAAAATGCAGGCTTTCTCGGTAGATCGTAGTCCGTGAATCATTGAGTTATAGGATGTACGTCTGTCCAGTATGACTGTAGGTGACTACAAGACCAGAAGATATGGAGAAGGGAACCAGTCTCCTCCCCACACCTCCAGCACAAGTCCGAGCAATCAGGGAATATCTTATTAATCTTGGCTAGGAATGAGCCGAACACCCCCCGGTTCGGTTCGTGGCAGAACATGCGAACAGGCAAAAAATTTGTGCAAGCACCGTTAAAGTCTATGGGACTCGAACGTGAAAAATCTAAAGTGCTAATTTTAAAGGCTAATATGCAAGTTATGGTCATAAAAAGTGTTTGGGGACCGGGGTTCTGCCCCAGGGGACATGTATCAATGCAAAAAAAGTTTTTAAATCGTCCGTTTTTTCGGGAGCAGTGATTTTAATAATGCTTAAAGTTAAAAAAATAAAAGTGAAATATTCCTTTAAATATCATGCCTGTGGGGTGACTATAGTATGCTTGTAAAGTGGCGCATTTTTCCTGTGTTTAGAACAGTCCCTGCACAAAATGACATTTCTAAAGGAATAAAAGTCATTTAAAACTGCTTGCTGTAATGTAATGTTGACCCCCTCAGCCCATTACCAGGCCCTTTGGGTCTGGTATGGATATTAAGGGGAACCCTGCACCCAAATTTAAAAAAAAAAGGCGTGGGGCCCCCAGGCCCTATATACTCTGAACAGCAGCAGTATACAGGCGGTCCCCGGGTTAAAACAAGATAGGGACTGTAGGTTTGTTCTTAAGTTGAATCTGGAACAGGTACATTTTGTAAGTGTAGCTCCAGCCAAAAAATCTATTTTTAAGCTTTTTGGAAGGGTTATCATCACCCCTGTAACATTTGTTTTGCTGTCTGTGCCCCTGTTCAGAAGATTTCACCTCACTTTCTGTCCCAATGACAATTGGATTTAGAACATTTTGGGTTATTAGGGAAACAAGGATTGGTGATAAAGCATCAGTGGAGACACCTTTTTCCCATATTAACTCTACAGGAAAGAATTTCCCTTCTAGGTGTAGATTTCCTCTCACTTCCTGTTGTCTCCCTCTGTTTCTAAGTAGGAGTCGTTTGTAAGTCTGATGTCTGAAAATAGGACACCGCCTGTATATACTATATGGCCTGCCCTATACACTCTGCGGAAAATTGGGCCTTAGGTGTTGGTGGTACCAGAACACTGTAAGCCCTCACAGTTACTCTTGGTGGGCGCTGGAACGGGCCCTGCTGTGAAATATTATATCAAGAATTGTAATTACGCGCCTCTGTTGAACAGGGGCATAAAAATTGGGCCTTAGACGGTGGTGGTGGTGGATGCACAACACTGTAAAGCCTCACAGATACTTTTGCTGAGCGCAGGAACAGGCCCTGCTGTTAAATATTAGATCAAGAATTGTAATTACACGCCCCTATTAAACAGGGGCATAAACATTGGGCCTTAGGCGGTGGTGGTGACACAACACTGTAAAGCCTCACAGATACTTTTGTTGAGTGCAGGAACAGGCCCTGCTGTGAAATATTATATCAAAAATTGTAAATACGCACCCCTGTTAAGCAGGGGCATAAAAATTGGGGCTTAGGTGGTGGTGGCACAACACTGTAAAGCCTCACAGATACTTTTGTTGAGCGCAAGAACAGGCCCTGCTATGAAATATTAGATCAAAAATTGTAATTACACGCCCCTGTTAAACTCACTCAGCATAATAGGATAGTCACTCAGCATTAGGGATGAGCTTCAAGTTCGAGTCGAACCCATGTTCGACTCGAACATCACCTGTGCGACCGTTCGTCGAATTGCGAACGATATGAGCCGTTTGCGCCAAATTCGAGTGGCGCGTCATGGCCCATAATTCACTGCGGCATCGCAGTGCATTGCTGGCTGATGATTGGCCAAGCATGCGCTATGACCCGCATGCTTGGCCAATCACAGCGCCGTGTGTACAGAGAGCCGTAATTGGCCAAAGCCAGGGTGGCTTTGTCCAATTATGGCTCAGGGGCTTTAGTACATGCCCCATACTATATAAGGTCGCTTGCGTGGCGGCCTTGTGTAGTGTGTTGCAGCGGCAGAGAGAGATAGATAGACAGAGAGACAGTGTCATTTGATTTAAGTTAGATAGAGTAGGCAGGTCGAGTCAGTTAGCTGCACTTACAGTGTATTGTGTATATATATATATATATATATATATATATATATGCATCCCAGGTGTTGTGTGTATATATATATATATATATATATACACTGTATTCAGTTTAGCTAGATCTGTTCCTGTTAGTCTGTTCCTAATATACTGACAGGCAGGCAGGTGTTTCTACAGTATTTACATTTCGTGTACTGTGTACCCTGCACAGTTGCACCTACAGTATAGCTACCCGAAGACAAGTGCTTGTGTTCTTCTGATCCTATTAATAGCACAGGCAGGCTCTTGAAGTATTTACAGTTAGTGTACTGTGTACCCTGCACAGTTGCACCTATAGCTACCTGAAGACAAGTGCTTGTGTGCTTCTTCTGATCCTATTAATAGCACAGGCAGGCTCTTGAAGTATTTACAGTTAGTGTACTGTGTACCCTGCACAGTTGCACCTACAGTATAGCTACCTGAAGACAAGTGCTTATGTTCTTCTTCTGATCCTATTAATAGCACAGGCAGGCTCTTGAAGTATTTACAGTTAGTGTACTGTGTACCCTGCACAGTTGCACCTACAGTATAGCTACCTGAAGACAAGTGCTTGTGTTCTTCTGGTCCTATTAATAGCACAGGCAGGCTCTTGAATATTTACAGTTATTGTAGTGTGTACCCTGCACAGTTGCACCTATAGCTACCCGAAGACAAGTGCTTGTGTGCTTCTTCTGATCCTATTAATAGCACAGGCAGGCTCTTGAAGTATTTACAGTTAGTGTACTGTGTACCCTGCACAGTTGCACCTATAGCTACCTGAAGACAAGGGCTTGTGTGCTTCTTCTGATCCTATTAATAGCACAGGCAGGCTCTTGAAGTATTTACAGTTAGTGTACTGTGTACCCTGCACAGTTGCACATACAGTATAGCTACCTGAAGACAAGTGCTTGTGTTCTTCTTCTGATTCTATTAATAGCACAGACAGGCTCTTGAAGTATTTACAGTTAGTGTACTGTGTATCCTGCACAGTTGCACCTATAGCTACCTGAAGACAAGTGCTTGTATGCTTCTTCTGATCCTATTAATAGCACAGACAGGCTCTTGAAGTATCTACAGTTAGTGTACTGTGTACCTTGCACAGTTGCACCTTTAGCTACCTGAAGACAAGTGCTGGTGTGCTTCTTCTGATCCTATTAATACCACAGGCAGGCATTCTGCTAGCTGCTGTATAATCAGTATATATATATCCCAGTTTTGTGCAGCTACATCTCACTGCAATGCAGGCCATTAGTATGTCTGGAAGGCCAACAAGGAGAGGCAGACAGTCACAAGCCAATAAAAGAGGGCAAGCAGGCTGTGTGTCTAGAGGCAACAGTGCTGGTCGTGGACACGGTTCATCCTCATCAGCACGTGGCCGTGGGACATGACCAAGCTGTCCTCATCCTCCTCATCCTCTCTCACCCAGGCTCAGGGTACGTTGTCTGGTAGAGCAGATGCCAACGCGGCCTCTTCCCTTGGCTCAATGGCATCAGTCACTCCTTCCCTAGCCCCACCATGTCCTCCTGAGGAGTACCCCGAACTGTTTGACCACAGTGTAGGGTACATGCTCCAGGAGGATGCCAGCCGTTTTGAAGGCTCCGATGATGGTACTCAGCTAGAGGAAGGCAGTAATGTGAGCCCAGAGAGAGGGGGTGCCCAAGAAGGACAGCAATCTGACAGTCATGTTCCCTCAGTTGCAGCATACTGCCATCTTTGCTCCAGTGATGAGGAGGGAGGGGATGATGAGGTCACTGACTCCACATGGGTGCCTAATAAGAGAGAGGAGGAAGAGGAGGAGGCACATCACCGAGGCAGGATGCCCTCCTGGGGCCAGCTTAAGGGCAGCACACCGACTGCATCACACCGCAGAGCTCTGCATGTGCAGGGCACTGCTGTCTCTGCGCGTTATTTCAAAAGTTCTTTGGTGTGGGCCTTTTTTGAGACGAGTGCATCAGATCCCACTGCTGCTATTTGCAACATATGTCTCAAGCGTATCTCGTGTGGCCAAAACATCACCTGCTTGGGCACCACATGCTTGACCAGACATATGTTGACCTGCCATGCAGTTCATTGGCAAGCGTATCTAAAAGATCCACACCAAAGAACAAAGAGGACCTCTCCTTGCTCCTCATCAGCTGGGATCTCCAAACCCACTATACCTTCAGTCCTCTCTGAGATCTGCACGGAGAGGAATGAAGGTGTAGAATTAGGTGTGTCACAGCCAAGCACTTACGGGCAATCTGCTATCGGTACACTGACATCAGATTGTACCAGGCAAATTTCCCTGCCCCAGCTGCTACACCACCTAAAGAAGTTCGCTCCCAGCCATCCACATGCCCAGCGGTTGAATGCTAGCTTGGCTAAATTGCTAGCACTTCACTGCTGCCTTTTCAGTTGGTAGACTCTGCCCCCTTCCGTGAGTCTGTGGAATGTGCGGTTCCTCAGTGGAAGGTTCCCAAACACCACTTTTTCTCACGAAAGGTGATTCCGACTCTCTACTGGCATGTGGAAGGCAATGTCTTGGCCTCGCTGGACAGGGCGGTCAGCGGTAAGGTGCATATTACCACTGACTCTTGGTCCAGCAGGCATGGACAGGGACGTTACCTATCTTTCACGGCGCATTGGGTGATTCTTCTGGCAGCTGGGAAGGATGCAGGACAAGGTGCAGTAGTGTTGGAGGTTGTTCCGCCACCACGCCTCCAAAATGCTACCACTGGTGATTCTGCCACACCTCTCTCCTCCACCCCCTCCTCTTCTTCTTCCTCCATGGCCTCTTCCTGTGCTTTGTCCTCAGAACCAGCGGTGCTCCGTAGGCGTTCAAGGGGCTACGCAAGTACACAGGCCAAAAGATGCCATGCGGTGCTTGAGCTGGTGTGCTTGGGGGACAGGAGCCACACTAGGGCAGAGATTCTGTCAGCTCTGCAGGGGCAGGCTCAGAGGTGGTTGATGCCATGCCAGCTTCAGCCAGGAATGGTAGTTTGCAACAATGGCACCAACCTCCTCTCCGCCCTCTGACAGGGACAACTGACCCATGTGCCGTGTTTGGCTCATGTCCTTAACTTGGTGGTGAAGCGGTTCTTGGACAGGTACCCGGGCTTACAGGATGTCCTGAGGCAGGCCAGGAAAGTCTGTGTGCATTTCCACTGGTCATATAATGCCAGTACTCGGCTGGCTGACCTCCAAAAGGAATTGAACCTGCCAGAGAACCGCCTAATCTGTTTCATGCCCACCAGGTGGAACTCAACGTTGGCCATGCTGCAGCGGCTGCACACGCAGCAGAGGGCCATCAATGAGTACCTGTGCGACTATGGCACCAGGACAGGGTCAGGGGAACTTGTTTTTTTTTTCCCCACACCAGTGGGCCATGATCAGGGATGCATGCACTGTCCTGTCACCATTTGAGGAGGCCATGAGTATGGTGAGCAGTGACAGTGCATGCATCAGTGACACTGTCCCCCTTGTCCACCTGTTGGAGCACACACTGCGTGGAATAATGGACAGGGCTCTTCAGGCAGAACAGAGGCAGGAAGAGGAGGACTTCCTTAACTCTCAAGGCCCCCTTTATCCAGACAGTGTTCCTGCGTGCCCGCTGATCACACAGGAAGAGGAGGAGGATTGTGTCAGCATGGAGGTGGAGCCTGGCACTCAGCATCAGCAGCAGTCTTCAAGGGATCATTTACAGTCCCAAGAAAATAGGGTGATAGTACCTCGCCAATCCCAAAGGTCAGGAGCAGCCAACACGACAATCAGACAATTTGTGCAATAATATAAAGTAAAAGTGTGGTGCTAAATGTGTGAAAAACAATATACAAGTGCCTACAGAAAATAGAGGCAGCCTGAAGTGACATTCCAAGATTCAGAAATGAATATATAATGAAGTATATACCAATCAACAACATGCGACTGGACTAAGACCTCAAATCGCACTAACCCCCTAAAGGGTGCAACATGAAACCTCATATATAAATATAAAAGTGCACCAATAATGGTGAAAATACTTATCAAATTAGATTAAAGTGAATGTGTAGCCATTATTATAGCAAATCAATCACTCATAAAAAATGTGAACAAACAATAAGTGTAAAATTGTATGTATAAACAAAAAAATCAGTGTTGTTAATACCAAGGAAAGTTCATAGAGATATAGATAGTAGTATTCACAGATCTCTCATATGTTTCTCAAACTGCTCTGAGTGGTGAGATGATAATCAAATGGTATTCTTCCCAATGGTAATCTCAAACAGTAAAGAAGATGGGGTACTCTTACCAGCATCCTTTAGGGGATTAGTGCGATTTGAGGTCTGTTGTTGATTGGTATATACAGTCCCAAGAAACCCATGGACTTGTACGTGGCTGGGAGGAGGTGGCTGCGGATCATGTCATCCTTAGTGACCCAGAGGACTCCGGACCGAATGCCTCAGCAAACCTACGCTGCACGGCCTCCCTGATCCTGCAAAGCCTGCGGAAGGATCCTCATATTCGTGGTATCAAGGAGAGGGATCGTTACTGGCTGGCAACCCTCCTTGATCCACATTACAAGGGTAAGGTTGCGGACCTTATCTTGCCATCACAGAGGGAGCAGAGGATGAAACATCTTCGGGAGGCCTTGCAGAAAGGTCTGTGCAACGCGTTCCCAGAGACTGGGAGGTAACAAAAACTCCTGTTCCTGGACAACGTGTTGCTGAGGCTTCGGTCAGTCAAAGAAGGAGCGGTGGAGAAGGTGGCCGTCTGACCGATGCGTTCAGACAATTTTTTAATTCGCAGCCCCAAGGTATGATTGGTTCAAGCAACCATCGCCAGTGTCTGTTTTACATGGTGCAGGAATACCTAGGGGCAAGATCTGACTTGGACACCTTTCCCACCGAAAATCCTCTGGGTTACTGGGTCTTGAGGATGGATCACTGGCCAGAGCTTGCACAGTATGCAATTGAGCTACTGACCTGTCCTGCATCCAGCGTTCTTTTGGAACGCACATTCAGTACTTCTGGAGGCTTTGTAACCGATCACAGGGTGCGCCTGTCCACCGATTCGGTCGATCGACTGACCTTCATAAAAATTAATCAGTCTTGGATCACCACCAGCTACCAAGCACCTGATGCTGATGTAACCGAATAATTTTTTTTGAAATGTCAGATCCCTTTAAGACTGCCTATGCTGAGTGACTATCCTGTTATGCTGAATGACTATCCTTTTCATCCTCAATGATCATGCTGATAGCTTGTAAGAATATTTTTGGTTCTGGGCACCGCCACCAGTGGCTAAGGCCCAATTTTTCAGCCCCTGTTTAACGGGCGTGTAATTACAATTTTTGATGCAATATTTTGCAAGGAGGGTTCGTTGCTGCACTCAACTAGAGTATTTGTGAGGGGTTGCAGTGTTGTGGCACCAGTGCCTAGGGCCTAATTTTTCAGCCCCTGTTTAACAAGGGGCATGTAATTACAATTTTTGATGCAATACTTTGCAGCAGGGCTTGTTCCTGCGCTCCAACTAGAGTATCTGTGAGGGGTTGCAGTGTTGTGGCTCCAGCACCAGTGCCTAAGGCCCAATTTTTCAGCCCCTGTTTAACAGGGGCGTGTAATTACAATTTTTTATGCAATACTTTGCAACAGGGCTCGTTCCTGCGCTCCAACTAGAGTATATGTGTGGGGTTACAGTTTTGTGGCACCAGTGCCTAAGGCCCAATTTTTCTGTCCTTGTTCAACAGGGACATGTAATTACAATTCTTGATCTAATATTTCACAGCAGGTCCTGTTTCTGCGCCCATCAAGAGTAACTGTGAGGACTTACAGTGTTGTGGCACCTGCATCACCACTACCAAAGGCCCAATTTTTCTGCCTCTATTCAACAGTTGCTCGTAATTACAATACTTGATCTAATATTTCACAACAGGGCCCGTTTCAGCGCCCACCAAGAGTAACTGTGAGGACTTACAGTGTTGTGGCAACACCACCACCAAAGGCCCAATTTTTCTGCCCCTGTTCAACAGGTGCATGTAATTACAATTCTTGATCTAATATTTCACAGTAGGGCCCGTTCCTGCGCCCACCAAGAGTAACTGTGAGGGCTTATAGTGTTGTGGCAACACCAACACCTAAGTCCTCAATTTATATTGAGCAGGTCCCTACTTTCAAACATTCAACTTACAAACGACTCCTACTTGCAAACGGAAGGAGACAACAGGAAGTGAGATGAAATCTAGCCCTAGGAAGGGAAATTCTCTCCTGTAACAGTTGATATGGGGAAAACGTGTCTCCTCTCCACTGATGCTTTATCAACAATCCTTGTTTCACTAAAACCCCCAAATCGTCAAAAAACATTTGTCATTGGGACAGAAAGTGAGGTGAAATCTTCTGAAATGGTGCACAGACAGCAAAACAAATGTCACCGGGGTGATAACCCTTCCCTATGTTTTGAAAAAAGCTTAAAATAGATTTTTTGGCTGGAGCTACACTTTAAAAATGTACCAGTTCAAAATTACAAACAGATTCTACTTAACAACAAACCTACAGTCCCTGTCTTGTTTGCACCGCCTGTATACTGCTGTTCAGAGTATATAGGGCCTGGGGGCCTTTTTTAATTTGGGTGCGGGGTTCCCATTAATATCCATATAAGACCCAAAGGGCCTGGTAATGGACTGGGGGGGGTACCCATGCCGTTTGTCTCACTGATTTTCGTCCATACTGCTGGGACCCAACTAGGGATGAGCTTCGTGTTCGAGTCGAACCCATGTTCGACTCGAACATCGTCTGTTCGCCCGTTCGCCGAATTGCGAACGATATGGGCTGTTTGCGCCAAATTCGTGTGGCGTGTCACGGCCCATAATTCACTGCGGCATCGCAGTGCATTGCTGGCTGATGATTGGCCAAGCATGCACTATGACCCGCATGCTTGGCCAATCACAGCGCCGTCTGAACAGAGAGCCGTAATTGGCCAAAGCCAAGGAGGCTTTGGCCAATTATGGCTCAGGGGATTTAGCACACGCCCCACACTATATAAGGCCGCCTGCACGGCAGCCCTGTGTAGTGTGTGTTCCGACGTTCATAGATAGAGAGAGAGAGAGAGACAGACAGTGTCATTTGATTTGAGTTAGATAGATTAGGCAGAACAGTCAGTCAGTTAGCTGCACTCACAGTGTGTATGTAAGTGCGTATTGTGTATATATATATATATATGCATCCAAGGTGTTGCATATATATATATATATATATATATATATATATATATATATACACACTGTATTCAGTTTAGCTAGATCCGTTCCTGTCATCTTCTTACTGACAGGCAGGCTTGTCTTGTTACAGTATTTACAGCTACCTGAAGAAAATTGCTGGTGTTCTTTTGATCCTATTAGTACCACAGTCAGGCAGCTAGACTATTTACAGTTAGTGCAGTGCCTCCTGCTCACAATGTTCAGCTAAACCCAAAGTTAGTGGGGTGCGTCCTGCTCACAGTGTTCAGCTAAACCTACAAGTTAGTGCGGTGCGTCCTGCTCACAGTGTTCAGCTAAAACTACAAGTTAGTGCGGTGCGTCACAGTGTTCAGCTAAACCTAGAAGTTAGTGCGGTGCGTCCTGCTCACAGTGTTCAGCTAAAACTACAAGTTAGCGTAGTGAGACCTCTGCACAGTGTTCATCTAAAGCTACAAGTTAGTGCGGTGCGTCCTGCTCACAGTGTTCAGCTAAAACTACAAGTTAGCGTAGTGAGACCTCTGCACAGTGTTCATCTAAAGCTACAAGTTAGTGCGGTGCGTCCTGCTCACAGTGTTCAGCTAAAACTACAAGTTAGTGTGGTGCGTCCACCTCACAGTGTTCAGCTAAACCTACAAGTTAGTGCGGTGCGTCCTGCTCACAGTGTTCAGCTAGATCCATTCCTGTCATCTTCTTACTGACAGGCAGGCTTGTCTTGTTACAGTATTTACAGCTACCTGAAGAAAATTGCTGGTGTTCTTTTGATCCTATTAGTACCACAGTCAGGCAGCTGGACTATTTACAGTTAGTGCAGTGCGTCCTGCTCACAGTGTTCAGCTAAAACTACAAGTTAGTGGGGTATGTCCACCTCACAGTGTTCAGCTAAACCTAGAAGTTAGTGCGGTGTGTCCTGCTCACAGTGTTCAGCTAAAACTACAAGTTAGTGCTGTGCGTCATGCTCACAGTGTTCAGCTAAACCTACAAGTTAGTGTAGTGAGACCTCTGCACAGTGTTCATCTAAAGCTACAAGTTAGTGCAGTGCGTCCTGCTCACAGTGTTCAGCTAGATCCGTTCCTGTTATCTTCTTACTGAAAGGCAGGCTTGTCTTGTTACAGTATTTACAGCTACCTGAAGAAAATTGCTGGTGTTCTTTTTATCCTATTAGTACCACAGTCAGGCAGCTAGACTATTTACAGTTAGTGCAGTGCGTCCTGCTCACAGTGTTCAGCTAAAACTACAAGTTAGTGGGGTACGTCCACCTCACAGTGTTCAGCTAAACCTACAAGTTAGTGGGGTGCGTCCTGCTCACAGTGTTCAGCTAAACCTACAAGTTAGTGTGGTGCATCCACCTCACAGTGTTCAGCTAAACCTACAAATTAGTGCGGTGCATCCTGCTCACAGTGTTCAGCTAAAACTACAAGTTAGTGCGGTGCGTCCACCTCACAGTGTTCAGCTAAACCTACAAGTTAGTGTGGTGCGTCCTGCTCACAGTGTTCAGCTAAAACTACAAGTTAGTGCTGTGCGTCCTCCTCACAGTGTTCAGCTAAACTTACAAGTTAGCATAGTGAGACCTCTGCACAGTGTTCATCTAAAGCTACAAGTTAGTGCAGTGCGTCCTGCTCACAGTGTTCAGCTAGATCCGTTCCTGTTATCTTCTTACTGACAGGCAGGCTTGTCTTGTTACAGTATTTACAGCTACCTGAAGAAAATTGCTGGTGTTCTTTTGATCCTATTAGTACCATAGTCAGGCAGCTGGACTATTTACAGTTAGTGCAGTGCGTCCTGCTCACAGTGTTCAGCTAAAACTACAAGTTAGTGCTGTGCGTCCTCCTCACAGTGTCCAGCTAAACCTACAAGTTATTTTTTTGCAAGCTCTGCACGGTGTTCAGCTAAAGCTACCTGTAGAAGGTTGGTGGTGTTCTCATACTACAGGCAGGCAGTTGATTTTGCTAGCTGCAGTATCAGTACATATATATATATATATATATATATATATATATATATCCCAACTTAGTGCAGCTACAGGCCATTAGTATGTCTGGAAGGCCAGGAAGGAGAGGCAGACAGTCACAAGCCAATAAGAGAGGGCAAGCAGGCTCTGTGTCTAGTGCTGGTCGTGGAGACGGTGCATCCTCATCAGCACGTGGCCGTGGGACACGCTTGGCCTTTTTTTCGGCAGCTGGCCGTGTTGAGCCGCAACATGCGGAAGACTTGGTCGAGTGGATGACCAAGCCGTCCTCATCCTCCTCATCCTCTCTCACCCATGCCCAGGGTACTTTGTCTGGCAAAGCAGCGGCCTCTTCCCTTGGCTCAATGTCATCAGTGACTCCTTCCCTAGCCCCACCATGTCCTCCTGAGGAGTCCCTCGAACTGTTTGACCACAGTGTTGAGTACATGCTCCAGGAGGATGCCCAGCATTTGGAAGGCTCTGATGATGATACTGAGCTTGATGAAGGCAGTAACGTGAGCACGGACAGAGGGGGTGCCCAAGAAGGACAGCAATCTGGCAGTCATGCTCCCCCTGCTGCAGCATACTGCCAGGTTTGCTCCAGTGATGAGGAGGGAGGGGATGATGAGGTCACTGACTCAACGTGGGTGCCTGATAGGAGAGAGGAGGAGGAGGAGGCGGCACATCACCACCAGCCTAAGGGCAGCACCTTGACTGCATCACACCCCAAAGCTCCACATGTGCAGGGCGCTGCAGTCTCTGCGCGTTATTCAAAAAGTTCTTTGGTGTGGGCCTTTTTTGAGACGAGTGCATCAGATCGCACCGCTGCTATTTGCAACATATATCTCAAGCGTATCTCGCATGGCCAAAACATCTCCCGCTTGGGTACCACATGCTTGACCAGACATATGTTGACCTGCCATGCAGTTCGTTGGCAAGCGTATCTAAAAGACCCACACCAAAGAACAAAGAGGACCTCTCCTTGCTCCTCATCAGCTGAGATCTCCAACCCCACTATACCTTCAGTCCTCTCTGAGACCTGCACTGAGAGGAATGAAGGTGTAGTATTAGGTGTGTCACAGCCAAGTACTTGTGGACAATCTGCATTTGGTACACTGACGTCAGATTGTACCAGGCAAATTTCCCTGCCCCAGCTTCTGCACCGCCGAAAGAAGTTTGCTCCCAGCCATCCACATGCCCAGCAGTTGAATGCTAGCTTGGCAAAATTGCTAGCACTTCAACTGCTGCCTTTTCAGTTGGTAGACTCTGCCCCCTTCCGTGAGTTTGTGGAATGTGCGGTTCCTCAGTGGCAGGTACCCAAAAGCCACTTTTTCTCACGGAAGGCGATTCCGGCTCTCTACTGGCATGTGGAAGGCAATGTCCATGCCTCGCTGGACAGGGCGGTCAGCGGTAAGGTGCATATTACCGCTGACTCATGGTCCAGCAGGCATGGACAGGGACGTTACCTAAGTTTCACGGCGCATTGGGTGACTCTGCTGGCAGCTGGGAAGGATGCAGGACAAGGTGCAGTAGTGTTGGAGGTTGTTCCACCACCACGCCTCCAAAATGCTAATGATTGTGACACACCTCTCTCCTCCACCCCCTCCTCTTCTTCTTCCTCCATGGCCACTTCCTGTGCTTTGTCCTCGGAACCAGCGGAGCTCCGTAGCTATTCAAGGGGCTATGCAAGTACGCAGGTCAAAAGATGCCATGCGGTGCTTGAGCTGGTGTGCTTGGGGGACAGGAGCCACACTGGGGCAGAGGTTCTGTCAGTTCTGCAGGGGCAGGTTCAGAGGTGGTTGACGCCACGCCAACTTAAGGCAGGAATGGTGGTTTGTGACAATGGCACCAACCTCCTCTCTGCCCTCCGACAGGGACAAATGACCCATGTGCCCTGTTTGGCTTACATCCTTAACTTGGTGGTGCAGCGGTTCCTGGGCAGGTACCCAGGCTTACAGGATGTCCTGAGGCAGGCCAGGAAAGTCTGTGTGCATTTCCGCCGGTCATATAATGCCAGTGCTCGGCTGACGGACCTCCAAAAGGAGTTTAACCTGCCCAAGAACTGCCTAATCTGTGACATGCCCACCAGGTGGAACTCAACGTTGGCCATGTTGCAGCAGCTGCACACGCAGCAGAGGGCCATCAATGAGTACCTGTGCGACTATGGCACCAGGACAGGGTCAGGGGAGCTTGTTTTTTTTCCCCACGCCAGTGGGCCATGATCAGGGATGCATGCACTGTCCTGTCACCATTTGAGGAGGCCACGAGGATGGTGAGGAGTGACAGTGCATGCATCAGTGACACTGTCCCCCTTGTCCACCTGTTGGAGCACACGCTGCGTGGAATAATGGACAGGGCACTTGAGGCAGAACAGAGGCAGGAAGAGGAGGACTTCCTTAGCTCTCAAGGCCCCCTTTAACCAGACAGTGTTCCTGCGTGCCCGCCGATCACACAGGAAGAGGAGGAGGAGGAGGAGGAGGAGGAAGATTGTGTCAGTATGGAGGTGGAGCCTGGCACTCAGCATCAGCAGCAGTCTTTAAGGGATCAGTCCCAAGAAACACATGGACTTGTACGTGGCTGGGAGGAGGTGGCTGCGGACCATGTCGTCCTTAGTGACCCAGAGGACTCCGGACCGAATGCCTCAGCAAACCTACGCTGCATGGCCTCCCTGATCCTGCAAAGCCTACGTAAGGATCCTCGTATTCGTGGTATCAAGGAGAAGGACCAATACTGGCTGACAACCCTCCTTGATCCACGTTACAAGGGTAAGGTTGCGGACCTTATCTTGCCATCACAGAGGGAGCAGAGGATGAAACATCTTCGGGAGACCTTGCAGAAAGGTCTGTGCAACGCGTTCCCAGAGACTGGGAGGTTACAAACTCCTGTTTCTGGACAACGTGTTGCTGAGGCTTCGGTCAGTCAAAGAAGGAGCGGCGGAGAAGGTGGCCGTCTGACCGATGCGTTCAGACAATTTTTTGGTCCGCAGCCCCAAGGTATGATCGGTTCCAGCAACCATCGCCAGCGTCTGTTTTACATGGTGCAGGAATACCTAGGGGCAAGATCTGACTTGGACACCTTTCCCACCGAAAATCTTCTGGGTTACTGGGTCTTGAGGATGGATCACTGGCCAGAGCTTGCACAGTATGCAATTGAGCGACTGGCCTGTCCTGCATCCAGCGTTCTTTCGGAACACACATTCAGTGCTGCTGGAGGCTTTGTAACCGATCACAGGGTGCGTCTGTCCACCGACTCGGTCGATCGACTGACCTTCATAAAAATTAATCAGTCTTGGATCACCACCAGCTACCAAGCACCTGATGCTGATGTAACCGAATAATTTTTTTTGAAATCTCAGATCCCTTCAAAGACTGCCTATGCTGATGCTGAGTGACTATCCCTGAGTAATTATCCTCTTCCTCCTCAATCATCACGCCGATAGCTTGTAAGAACATTTTTGGTTCTGGGCACCACCACCAGTGCCTAAGGCCTAATTTTTCAGCCTCTGTTCAACAGGGGCATGTAATTACAATTCTTGATCTAATATTTCACAGCAGGGCCCATTTCTGCACCCACCAAGAGCGAGTGAGGACTTACAGTGTTGTGGCACCACCACCACCAAAGGCCCAATTTTTCTGCCCTTGTTCAACAGGGGCATGTAATTACAATTCTTGATCTAATATTTCACAGCAGGACCCTGTGAGGGCTTACAGTGTTGTGGCCACAACAACACCTAAGGCCCAAATTTCTGTTGAGTATATAGGGCAGGCCCCTACTTTCAAACATCTAACTTACAAACGACTCCTACTTGCAAACGGAAAGAGACAACAGGACGTGAGATGAAATCTACCCCTAGGAAGGGAAATTCTCTCCTGTAAGAGTTAATATGGGAAAAACATTTCTCCTTTCCAATCCTTGTTCCACAAAAAACCCCAAATTTTCAAAAAACATTTGTCATTGGGACAAAAAGTGAGGGGAAATCTTCTGAAGAGGAGGAAAGACAGCAAAACAAATGTCACAGGGGTGATAACCCTTCCCTATGTTTTCCAAAAAGCTTAAAAAAGATTTTTTGGCTGGAGCTAAACACGTTAAAAATGTACCCGTTAAAAATTACAAACAGATTCTACTTAACAACAAATCTACAGTCCCTGTCTTGTTTGCACCGCCTGTATACTGCTGTTCAGAGTATATAGGGCCTGGTGGCCCCACACCTTTCCTTATTTTAATTTGGGTGCGGGGTTCCCCTTAATATCCATACAAGACCCAAAGGGCCTGGTAATGGTCTGGGGGGTACCCATGCCGTTTGTCTCACTGATTTTCATCCATATTGCCAGGACCCGACATTACATTAAACCCGCAAGCAGTTTTAAATGAGATTTTTTCCTTTAAAAATGACATTTTGTGCAGGGACTGTTCTAAACACGGGAAACACGCGCCACTTTACAGGCATACTATAGACACACCCCATGTACGATATTTAAAGGAATATTTCACTTTTTTTTTTCCCTTTAAGCATCATTAAAATCACTGCTCCCAAAAAACGGCCGTTTTTAAACGTTTTTTTTGCATCGATACAAGTCCCCTGGGGTAGGACCCGGGTCCCCAAACCCTTTTTAGGACAATACCATGCAAATTAGCCTTTAAAATGAGCACTTTTGATTTTGAACGTTCGAGTCCCATAGACGTCAATGGGGTTCTAACGTTCGTGCGAATTTTCGGTCCGTTCGCAGGTTCTGGTGCGAACCGAACCGGGGGGTTGTTCGGCTCATCCCTACTCAGCATATGCAGTCTTCAGGGGATCCCACATCCATAGAAAAAACAATTGGTTACATCAGCATCAGGTGCTTGGTAGTTGGTGATCCAAGACTGATTCATTTTTATGAATATGAGCCGATCAACAGAGTCTGTGCACAGGCGCACTCTGTGATCGGTTACAAAGCCTCCAGCAGCACTGAATGTGCGTTCAGAAAGAATGGATGCAGGACAGGCCAGTAGCTCAATTTCATATTGTGCAAACTCTGGCCAGTGGTTCATCCTCAAGACCCAGTAACCCAGTGGATGTTCTGGTGGAAAGGTCTCCAAGTTTAATCTTGCCCCTAGATATTCCTGCACCATGTAATTCAGATGCTGGCGATGGTTGCTGCATAGGTCAGCTGGCCACCTTCTCCACCGCTCTTTCTGTGACTGAAGCCTCAGCAACACGCTGTCCAGCACCAGGAAATTGTAACCTACAAGGCTCTGGAAACGCATTGCACAAACCTTTCTGCAAGGCCTCCCTAAGATGTTTCATCCTCTGCTCCCTCTGCGAAGGCTGGATAAATTCTGCAACCTTACCCTTGTAACATGGATCAAGAAGGGTTGCCAGCCAGTAATGATCCCTCTCCTTGATACCACAAATCCTAGGGTCCTTTCGCAGGCTTTGCAGGATCAGGGAGGTCATGCAGTGTAAGTTTACAGAGGCATTCAATCCTGAGTCCTCTGGGTCACTAAGGATCACATGATCCTCAATCATCTCCTCCCAGCCACATACAACTCCATGGGTTTCTGGGGGGTTGGACCTATATAAGACTTCCAGAGGAATCCCAGCACAGGAGATTGCACTGGAGACTGCACCGGTGGCGGAGATTGTACCAGAGACACCGACTTGTCCCGCAGGTCGGAGCGGAGCGGACACTCAGGTGAATTCTGTGCCAATCTGACTTAGAACAACGGCAACACCAGCAGCAGTAAACCCCAGCGTTTGAAATAGTATTACGCTATTCGGGCTCCCTCTCTCTCTTTCATGATGTTCAATGCATAATGGAATCTCCTCATAACCAGCACTAAGGATGGTTTTTATCCTGCAATGCTACACAGTGGCACATACTGTGGATGTCTTTGACCCCAGGAGGGGGAGAAGGATCTGCAATAGAACAGCGCCATATCTACTTTGTTTTTCCTTCATTTGGAGAGGAGGTTCGTGCCACTGTCACATACAACCATTATTGGCTGAAGCTGGCGTGGTGTCAACCACCTGTGAGCCTGCCCCTGCAGAGCTGACAGAATCTCTGCCCAAATGTTGCTCCTGTCCCCTAAGCAGACCAACTCAAGCACCGCATGGTATCTTTTTGCCTGAGTGCTTGCATAGCCCCTCGAATGCCTACGGAGCACCGCTGGTTCAGAGGAGAAATCTGCAGAGAAAGAGGCCATAGAAGAAGAAGAAGAGGAGGGGATGGAGGAGAGAGCTGTGGTAGAATCACCACTAGCATTTTGGAGGAATGGTGGCATAACAAGCTCCAACAATACTGAACCCTGTCCTGCATCCTTCCCAACTGCCAGCAGAGTTACCCAGTGCGCCGTGAAAGAAAAGTAACGTCCCTGTCCATGCCTGCTGGACCATGAGTCAGCAGTAATATGCACCTTACTGCTAAACGCCCTGTCCAACGAGGCCAAGACATTGCCTTCCACATGCTGGTAGAGAGCCGGAATGGCCTTCCGTGAAAAGAAATGGCGTTTGGAAACCTGCCACTGAGGTACCACACATTTCACAAATTCACGAAAGGGGGCATAATCTACCAGCTGAAAAGGCAGCAATTGTAGTGCTAGCAATTTGGCCAAGCTAGCATTCAGACACTGAGCATGTGGATGGCTGAGACCGAATTTCTTTAGACGGTTTAGCAACTGGGGTAAGGAAATTTGCCTGCTAAAATCTGATGTTGGTGTACCGCTAGCAGATTGGCCGCAAGTACATGGAAAACCTATTTCTATACCTTCATTCCTCTCAGTGCAGGTTTCTTAGAGGACTGGAGGTATAGTGGGGTTGGAGATCCCAGCTGATGAGGAGCAAGGAGAGGTCCGCCTTGTTCTTTGATGTGGGTTTTTTAAGTGCTGTTGCCAACGGACTGCATGGGAGGTCGTCATATGTGGTGTTGAAGCGGCTGCTGTTTTGGCCGCTCTTGATACGCTTCAGACATATGTTGCAAACAGCAACTGTGCGATCTTCTGCACACGTGTCAAAAAAGGCCCACACCAAAGAACTTTTCAAAATATGTGGGGAGTCAGCAGTGCCCTACACCTGCTTAGCTCTGCGGTGTGATGCAATAGGGTGGCTGCCCTTAAGCTGCCCCCTGGAGGGCATCCTGCCTCGTTGGAGATGTGCCTCCTCCTCCTCTCTTCTATCAAGCACCCAAGTAGAGTTAGTGACCTCATCATCCCTTCCCTCCTCATCACTGGAGCAAACTTGGCAGTATGCTGCAGCTCAGGGAACATGACTGCCAGTTTCTTGACCTTCTTGGGCACCCCATCTTTCTAGGCACACGTTACTCCCTTCCTCAATCTGGGTACCATCATCGGAGCCTTCAAATCGCTCCGCACCCTCCTGCAGCATGTACCCAACACTTTGGTCGAATAGTTCGGGGGACTCCTCCGTGCATGATGGTGGGGCTAGGGAAGGAGTGACTGTTGGCATAGAGCCGATGGAATAGGCCGCTTTGGTAGCTGCATTTTCAGGCAAACTACTCTGAGCCTGGGTGACAGAGGATGAGGAGGATGAGGAGGGCTTTGTTATCCATTCCAACGCTTATGCATGTTGTGGCTCAATAACATGGCCAGCTACAGAATAAAAGGACAAGCGTGCCCCACGGCCACGTGCTGAGGATGTGCAGGGGCTGATTTACGAACATGTTGGCGCATTTGCTTGCGCAGGAATAGTTATTGTGACATGGCGCACACTTAAACAAATAGAAACCAGCTGGTGACTTGCGCGGAATCGTTGCGTGCATGGGCGCAGACACATTCTTAAATACAGAACAGACATCAGGCACTTGCTCATTGTAATGCTGATCATGTTAATGAGCTTTTCCTTATCACAAGAAGAATATTCCAGTTTTATTCCATTCATTAATTTATTTTTGAAACAACTCAATAATCATTCTAGAGATCTTCCTCCTATCAACTGTGTGGATGTTCCCTGAACTTGGATGTGAAATGTCATAATTGTCAAAATGTAATTGTGTGCATTTTATGGTGATAATCTATAATCATTGGTGGACCCAAAACTTCCATGAAAACATCTTCTTAATACATGTCTGTGTATTATGCATTCTGGACAATTCATTTCCCCATACACTGTGCAATGTGATTGGATAACGTATAAAACTACTCATCTATCTGAGCAATTCTTTCCCCATACACTGTGAAATCTGATTGTATAACATCTAAATCTACTCATTTGTCTGAGCAATTCTTTCCCCATACACTGTGCAATGTGTAAAGGGTTAATACCCAAAAAGAGAAAGCAGCTTGTGTCTGGTAGTGTAGCTGATTAGTAACTCCTATTCAGAATGTGTCAGCACAAAACCAGATGCAGTTCCCTGTGCTTTTTTTCTGCATCAAAAAACGTATGGAAAGTAGGTTATATGGTTTTCAATAGCATAGTTCACACCAGTGCAGTCAGTTCCAGTGCGTTCCAGTTCCAGAAAAAAAAGTAGAACATGCTGCATTTTTTCTGCACCAGACCGCATCAAAAATGCACTGGAACGCACCATAACGCACCTAAATGCACCGCAACACACTTGTCCTTATTTAAGGTTAAGAAAAAAGAGGGGGGGGGGGAAAGCACTGGACTGCATCAAAAATGCACTGGAACGCATCAAAAATGTGCATGCAGAAAAGGACCTGGAACATATCCGGACTGCGTTTCTATGGGGTGAAATGGCCCTTAGGCTGAATTCACACCTATGCAGTTTTAGTGCATTTTGCAGATTTGCACTACAGAACGTGTTCCATAGGAAACCATGTTAAATGGACTGTACTGCAAATCTGCAAAATGCAAAAAGCACTAAAAATGCATAGGTGTGATTCAACCAAATGCATGCAGTGTTTTCCATGTATTCCAATGGCTCTAGTTCACACCATGCAGTCAGTTTCCAGTCAGTTCCAGTGAAGAAAAAAAGCGCACGGAACTGCATCTGGTGTGAACTGGCCCTCAGAACCTTAGTTCTGAGGGCCAGTTCACACCAGATGCAGTTCCATGCAGTTCCATTTTTTCTGCACCAATACAGTCAGTTCTGAAACTGACTGCATGGTGTGAACTAGAGCCATTGGAATACATGGAAAACACTGTGCATGCATTTTTAGTGCAGAAAAAAAGCGCACGGAACTGAACGGAACTGTGTCTGATAGTAATGTTGTAACCTCTTTTTAAGGGCCAGTTCACACCACATGCAGTCCAGTGCGTTTTTTTTGCATCAAAAATGCATGGAAAGTAGGTTATATGGTTTTCAGTGGCATAGTTCACACCAGTGCTTGCAGTTCCAGTGTGTTCCAGTTCCAGAAAAAAAAAGTAGAACATGCTGCATTTTTTCTGCACTGGACTGTACTGGAATGCTGTAAAACGCATCAAAAACGCACTGGAATGCACCTAAATGCATCAAAAATGCACTGCAACACACTTGTCCTTATTTAAGGTTAAGAAAAAAGAGGGGGGAAAAAAAGCACTGGACTACATCAAAAACGCACCTGGAAAGCATCAAAAATGCACTGGAACGTATCAAAAATGCGAATGCAGAAAAGCACCTGGAACGCACCCGGACTGCATTTCTATGGTGTGAACTGGCCCTTAGAACAAGCATGAAAAATATGTTGCTCACAAAGAGGGGAGTATTTCCAGCATATTATGTGTGTGATCATGTGTGTGTCTATGGGTAGTCCCCCCCATTAAAAAAAAAAAATCTATCTATATTAAAATTAGCCATCATATGTCATTTATTTCTTCAAAACAAACTGTAGCTATTTCTCTTGATCTTTCTATCCCTATAAATCTACATATGAATGTGATACATATATATATATATATTATAATAAATCTATATGAGAAAAAAACACACACACACGGCATACATTTATGCAGATTTTGACCCTGAATATGTAATGTGTCTAGCCAATTAAGGACCAAGCCTATTTCTGTTTACAAGTTAAAATCCGTATTTTTTTGCTTAAAAATTAATTAGAACCCTCAAACATTATATATATTTTTAGCAGAGTACAATGGATATTATTGCAGTAATTTATGTTACAATGTATTTGCAGAACGTTCTTACAAACGCATTTTTATTTTAAAAAAAAATCTTTTTTTTATTAAAAAAAATAAGAAAACAATAAAGGTACCCCAATTTTTTTTTATAAAATGTGAAGGATGATGTTTCACTGAGTAAATTGATATTCAACATGTCATGCTTTAAAATTGCACACGCTCGCGGAATGGCGACAAACAACGGTACTTAAAAATCTCCATAGGCGACGCTTTAAAAATGTTTACAGGTTGCCTGTTTAGAGTTAGACCCCTTTCACACTGAGGCGCTATAACGCTAAAAATAGCGCCTGCAAAGTGCCCTGAAAGAGCGGCTCCATTCACTCCCGAGGGCTTTCACAGTGGAGACACAGCAGCGGCTGTTTCAGGGCGCTTTGCAAGCGCTATTTTTAGCTCCTGCAAAACGTCTCAGTATATAAGGGGTCTTCATGTACAATCTGTGGCATTTAAACTCCCCCTTAATGTAAACCCAAGATAACAAAAAACAGGGAAAGTCTTTGGGGTTGATTTACTAAAGGCAAATCCACTTTGCACTACAAGTGCAGTTGGTGGAGATCCGAGGGGGACATGCAAGGAAAATAAAAAACAGCATCTTTGCTTCTACGCGATTGGATGTTAAAATCACCAATGCTTCCCCTCAGATTTTCAGCGACTACACTTGTACTACAGAGTGGATTTGCCTTTAATAAACCCAAAAACACCTAAGAATTTGGGGTGTACACAACAAAATGCTATAGTGCAATTTGCCTAATGGGGCCACTAGTTAGATTGACCTGTGTGTCCCCAAGGAAAGGCATTATTAGGGTTTAACCCTCACTTCCTGTTTGGCTATGTGACAGGAAGTGAAGCCAATTTTAAGAAAAGGGACACAAAGCCCAACCTAAAAAAAGGACAAAAAGAGGTTCTAACACTCACTTGTTTTCCCTCAAATGCCCACAATTAGAATAGGATTGTCTTGAGCTAGATTTTAGCTTAGTGCTCTAAATCAGTGCTTCTCAACTCTGTCCTCAAGTACCCCCAACAGGCCATGTTTGCAGGTTTACCTTCATCGTGCTTTAAATCAGTCAATGGCTTTGTATTTTGGACAGCTATTTTAGCCAAGATAAAATTCCCAAAACATGTCCTGTCGGGGGTACTTGAGAACTGAGGCAGAGAACCACTGCGCTAAAATGGAAAATTGAATACTTACCTCTTTAATTTCTTTCCTGGTGCCTATCCATGGCAGCATACACACAATCCATGTAATGAAGGCACCAGGAACTTAGACAAATCACACCTCTTTTGGGATTTGCCATGCCAATCAGCCTAGTTAAGCTGCAGCTGGGAAATGTGTTGCATAACAAAAAAAACACACAAACCAAAAATTTGCTACAAATTTTATTGATCAAAACAGGACTTGGAAAAGAGGAAGGAAAGCAAAAATCACATGTATGTTAATTTGAGACAGTAACAGAATATGGTTAACATGAGTTAAAAGGACTGCGCCCACAAATGGATAACTATTAAGGATTTAAAAACATTAGTCAACATTTTGAGAATGTTTTTGCAAAATAATGCAGCACAGAATTAAATCAAAGTGAACAACCTACAAACAACACACATTGACATCAAACATATTTCAGGGGAAAATATCACCCACCCAAAAAATACAATAAACCAAAGTAAAAAGAAAAACTTACTCGAAAACACGTCTGTTTTGCAAAGACATAAACAAAATACATAGAGAAAATACACGTTTTACAAACTCAAGAAGGACACCCAAATGTAACACACACTTTGTGTGCTAATGAGGCAATTGCAAACACATGCACAGTCCATGCAAAACACAAAATGCAAGTTCACCCAATGTAGAGAGAACTTCAAAGTGGGTACACCTGTTAAGGATGTCCTTAAATTACTAACCCAAAAAACACACTCTGAGCATGCCCAGAAACATCCAAGTGCTGTTCACACACAAAAAAATAAAATAAAGTCCCTGAGCATGCCCAGACCAACACAAATGCAGCTAGCACCAAATAAGCCACCCCACTGTCCAAAATTAAACACATAATCCAGCATGTCCTTAATTAAGGTTAAGAAAAAAGAAGGTTGAAAAAAGTACTGGACTGCATCAAAAACGCACCAAAAACGTATCATCAATGCACTGGATCACATAAAAAACGCACATGCATCTGGACTGCGTTTCTATGGAGTGAACTAGCCCTGAAGCTAGTAACTTGGGGGGGGGGCTTACTCTGCCTGTAAAGTGGTGCATCTGTGGCATGTATCCAAAATGCTGCTTCAAAGATGTACGGCTTTAGAGAAAACATCCAAATTGACATTGCAGCTGCAAGATTTTAACACAAAACTAAAAATAGCCTGCCCCCCCAATACATACAAGGCCATTTGGAGCTGTAAAGGCTTAAAATGAGAACCCCCAGGTGAAAAATACCACCCCAAAATCTAAAAATATTGTGCCCCTCCCACGCACTAACAAACCCCTAGCCAAACACACAGCAAGCCAGCCCATGAAAGGGGGGTGGGTGCTTAGGGGCAGGAGGGGCTCGGGCACCCCCAAAAGTCAACCACCTTGTCCCCATATTCAGGCGGACAAGGGCCTCTTCCACACAACCCTAGGCTGGGGTTGTGGGGGGCTGCAGACAGGGGGGCTTTACAGAATGTGGAAAGCCCCTTTAAACTGTTGGGTACAAGGTGCTTTGTGGTTGGTATTGGGCTGAGCCCAACATGCCCCAAAGACAGCCAGCTATGTTGATTGGATGTGGCCTTGTATGTTTCAGGAGGGGGTTGGGTGATCGCTCTTCTCGCCCCTTTCCTAGCTGGCCCTGTTGTTTGCTCTGAAAAAGGATGTGGTTTGGATTGGTGAAGGCAGCTCACAGCCTTTGGAGATTGGAGAATGGAGTGTGGAGTTCCCCTTTAAAAGCAAAAACTAGCCCAAGGAAATCATATGTATTAGAGGGGGAAGGTTAAATGCCCTTTTAGGAGGAGCTAAACATAACATAATTTTAACAAGGTGAATGTCACATGTTGACAACGTAACATGCTAACATGACCTGTGTGCAAATATCCGACAAAAAAACACATAAAAGTGAACCAGCATAAAAAAAAAAAAAATGTCAAGTTTAGAGGTGCGCCCGTTCAACCCACGCAAATGTATTTACGTTGCTTGACACTTACTAAGATTTTGGCCACGCAGTGAACCAATGCATTTGAATGAGCGCAAATGCCGCTTGCGCATGCGCAGTGCTTAAATTGACCTCACACAGTTCTAAATGTACTTGCAGGCACAGCAAACTTGTTCAGAAAAAGTTACTTTCTCATTCTATTTTGGGCATATTTGTTACTTGGGCAGTTATTACTATACTTCTTCACATCACCCCACATCACCCCCGAAATATTGGCACTTCCAGCTTCTTTTAATTTTGAGTTGAAGATGTCCTGTGCCATGTCCATAGTGGCGCAGTGATTGCCTCCTCCCATGCGCCAAGATTACTGTAGTAAATGGGGAATATTGTTTCATAAATACCACAACGTACGTTGCGCCTCAGCGTGTGCCTCAACTCATGGCGCAAACGGTTTGTAAATCAACACCCGTGTATGGGGAAATGAATTGCTCAGACAAATGAGTGTATTTAAAGGTCATCCAATCAGATTGCACAGTGTATGGGGAAATGAATTGCTCATACAAATAAGTGTATTTAAAGTGGAGTTCCACCCAAAAATGGAACTTCCACTTTTTGGATTCCTCCCCCCCTCCGGTGTCACATTTGGCACCTTTCAGGGGGAGGAGGGGGAGGAGGGAGCAGATACCTGTCTAATACAGGTATTTGCTCCCACTTCCCGGCATAGATCACCACGGCGCTTGCGGTCACCTACGCCACTTCCGGCGCCTACACTGTCCTCCCCCGCTGTATTCTGGGAGACACACAGGTCCCAGAACACAGCAGGGACCAGAGAGGATGCACAGCGTGACTCGCTCATGCGCAGTAGGGAACCAGGAAGTGAAGCTGCATGGCTTCACTTCCTTATTCCCCTACCGCGGATGGCGGTGGCAGCAGCCAAGAGCCAACGGACAGATCGGCTTCGGCTCCCTGGACAGGTAAGTGTCCATATATTAAAAGTCAGCAGCTGCAGTATTTGTAGCTGCTGGCTTTTAATATTTTTTTTTTTTCAGTGGACCTCCGCTTTAAACGTCATCCAATCAGATTGCACAGTGTATGGGGAAAGAATTGTTTAGATAGATGAGTAGATTTATACGTTATCCAATCAGATTGCACAGTGTATGGGGAAATGAATTGTCCAGAATGCACAATACACAGACATGTATTGAAAAGATGTTTTCATGGAAGTTTCGGCTCCACCAATGATTATAGATTATCACCATAAAATGCACAATTACAAGTATAGGGAACATCCGCACAGTTGTTGATAGGAGAAAGATCTCTAGAATGAATATTGAGTTGTTTCAAAAAGAAGTGAATGAATGGAATAAAACTGGAAGCAATATTCTCCATGTGATAAGGAAAAGCTCATTAACATGATTAGAACTACAATGAGCAAGTGCCCAAAGTATAAGCAGTTGTGCACGCTGGAGAACGCAGATGCGCCTGTGTGCAACACACATATTTAACAAGCTAAAGCGTGTGCGCCCTGTCAGGCGAGGATGAAATGGTGTGCTTTGACAATGCGCATGTGCAGTTGAGTAAGCTGAAAGAAGGGTGTAAAAAGGCTTGATTAGTTGTAAGACAGATCTACATGTTCTGGACAGAATTTGTGCATTTAAACAATATTATATACATACTTTTTAGCCTGGTAACAGAAGATGGTAAACTGTAGTAAAGTTATCCACAGTATTCAGACAAAAATTTAGAAGATTACACTGGCTGTGCTTGCTAATGGTAGGTGCGAAGGATTGCGCAAGTGCGCAATAGCGCTTCCTATGTAAATATGGTTTGGTGCATATAAGTGCACTATAATTTTTGATAAATGTCTTGAGTCCCGTTTTTTGTGCAATTGCTCCAATTTCTCCACTGCACCACAGGCGCAGGTCTTTACTAAATCACCCCCACAGTGTCCAAGACCAGCACTGTCGACTGTAGACACAGAGCCTGCTTGCCCTCTTTTAGTGGCCTGTGAGCTTCTGCCTCTCCTTGGTGGCCTTCCGGACATGCTGTAAATTTTGTTTAGCAAAACCACACTACACTTTATTGTGTACTGTGTACACCACCAGAAAAATAGTAGCAACTGCACTACGGGTGCACGGTACTGTGTACACCAACAGAAGTGTAACAACTATGGGTGCACTGTATGTGTTGTGTACACCCCCAGGAAAGTAGTAGCAACTGCACTAGGGGTGCACGGTACTGTGTACACCAAGGGGTTGATTTACTAAAGGCCATTAGACTGTGCACCTTGGAAAGTGCAATTGCACTCTGCAAGTGCAGTTGGTAGAGAGCTTAGTAAATGAGGTAAAGCTTCAATTTGCAAAGAATACCCAATTACATGCAAGGAAAATAAAAAAACAGCATTTTTGCTTTCACATGATTGGTTGATGAAAGTCAGTAGAGCTTCTGCTCATTTACTAAACTCTGGAGCAACTGCTCTTGCCGTGTGCATCTGCACTTTCCAAAGTGCACAGTCTTTTTGCCTTTAGTAAATCAACCCCCAACAGAAGTTTAATAACAACTATGAGTGAACTGTATGTACTGTGTACTGTGTACACCACCAGAAGAGTAGTAGCACTAGCAACTGCACTACGGTTGCACGGTACTGTGTACACCAACAGAACAACTATAGGTGTACTGTATGTATTGTGTACTGTGTACACCACCAGAAAAGTAGTAGCAACTGCACTAGGGGTGCACGGTACTGTGTACACCAACAGAAGTGTAATAACAACTATGGGTGTACTGTATTGTGTACACCACCAGATAAGTAGTAGCAACTGCACTATGGGTTCATGGTACTGTGTAGACCAACATAAGTTTAATAACAACTATGGGTGTACTGTGTACACCACCAGAAAAATAGTAGCAACTGCACAGGGGCGTAACTAGAAATCACAGGGCCCCATAGCAAATTGTTGTATGGGCCCCCCCTGCAAACATAGCCCCCCCACAAAAAAATGAACTAATGCCATTGAACAACAGATTACCACACTAATGTAGCACAGTACCCAGGCAACAGCTTATATTAATTTCGACCAACAAAGTATGCAGTATACTGTATGCAGCCCCTGAAGGACACACATGCATACCCCCATCAGTACAGACACCCCCTACCTCAGTGCAGACCCCCCAGCAGTACAGACAACCCCCTTAGTACAGACACCCCCCTAGTGCAGACCCCCAGCATTACAGACCCCCCCTCAGTGCAAACACCCCCTCAGTGTAGGACCCCCCCAGCAGTACAGACACCCCCCCAGTGCAGACCACCCCCTCAGTACAGACACCCCCCCAGTGCAGACCCCCCAGCATTACAGACCCCCCCAGCATTACAGACCCCCCTCAGTGCAGACACCCCCCTCAGTGCACACCTCCCCCAGCAGTGCAGACCCCCCTCAGTGCAGACCCCCTTCAGTAGTACAGACCCCCCCAGCAGTGCAGACACCCCCCTTAGTACAGACACCCCCTAGTGCAGACCCTCCCCAGCATTACAGACCCCACCTCAGTGCAGACCCCCCCAGCAGCACAGACACCCCCCCTCAGTGCAGACCCCCATCATTACAGACAACTTCTTTCAGTACAGACCCCCCCACCCAAGTGCAGATACCCCATCAGTACAGACACCCCCAACAGTACAGACACCCCCCTATTACAGACCTCCCCTCAGTGTATACAGTGCAGGATCCCCCCAGCAGTGCAGACCCCCCCAGTACAGACCTCCCCTCAGTGCAGACACCCCCCCTCAGTGTAGGACCCCCCCAGCAGTGCAGACCCCCTTCTGTGCAGACCCTCCTTAGTAGTGCAGACCCCCCTCAGTGCAGACCCCCCTCAATAGTGCAGACCCCCTCAATAGTGCAGACCCCCCTCAGTAGTGCAGACCCCCCTCAGTGCAGACCCCCCTCAGTGCAGACCCCACTCAGTAGTGCAGACCCCCCCTCAGTGCAAACCCCCCTCAGTAGTGCAGACCCCCCCTCAGTGCAGACTCCCCCTCAGTAGTACAGACCCCCCCAGCAGCATAGACACCCGCCTTCTTACATACCTCAGAACAGCGCTGACAGTCTCCAGATACACACAGCGGTGTGTGTCCCTCGAGGCTCGAGAGCAGGTTCCTCCTCCTCTGTGGATGTAAACAGAGAGGAGGGGAGGCGGCTTCGGTCCACACCGCTGAGGGACACAGCGGCGTGTGGCACAGCGAGCGGTGTTAGTGGGGCGGCTGCCGCTACCCGAGGGTGTCACCCGGTGCGGCCCGCACCCGCCTAGAAAAGCCACTCACCGGGCCCCAACTCGGCTGCGGGCCCCATAGCCATAGCCATAGTAGTTCCGCCACTGCAACTGCACTATGGGTGCACAGTACTGTGTACTGTGTACACCGCCTGAAGTATATTAGAAAAAGTACACCAAGAATGACCTGCAGTCAGATACACCTAAACTGGATACAGTGCATATATATACCGTATTTATCGGCGTATAACACGCACTTTTTCCCCCTTAAAATAAGGGGAAAATCGTGGGTACGTGTTATACGCCGATCCCCGCTATTTTGTGATCTGTCGGAGAGATCGCCGCCGACATTCACATAGCTTGTATTTTTAAACATGGCGCCGCGGAGTTCGGAGGGACTCGGCGGCGCTCGTTCAGCTGAACGAGCGCCGCCGAGGACACAGTGACTGGGCAGAGCCGAGATACACATAGCCGAGGCTTCTCGGCTATTCTCGGCGCCGTTCACAGTCACGCCCAGTCCCGCCATTGGACCTGTGTTATGTCCATCATAGGGACTGGGCGTGACTGTGAACGGCGCCGAGAATAGCCGAGAAGCCTCGGCTATGTGTATCTCGGCTCCGCCCAGTCACTGTGTCCTCGGCGGCGCTCGTTCAGCTGAACGAGCGCCCCCGAGTCCCTCCGAACTCCGCGGCGCCATGTTTAAAAATACAAACTATACGTTTGTATGTCGGCGGCGACAAGGCTGCACGGACCACTGGGGACAAGGCTGCACTGGGGCAAAGCTGCACTGGGGACAAGGCTGCACTGGGGCAAAGCTGCACTGGGGACAAGGCTGCACTGGGGCAAAGCTGCACTGGGGACAAGGCTGCACTGGGGACAAGGCTGCACTGGGGCAAAGCTGCACTGGGGACAAGGCTGCACTGGGGCAAAGCTGCACTGGGGACAAGGCTGCACTGGGGCAAAGCTGCACTGGGGACAAGGCTGCACTGACAAGGCTGCACTGGGGCAAAGCTGCACTGACAAGGCTGCACTGGACTCTGGGGAAAGGCTGCAGATGAACACTGATGAGGCTGCATTGATGGGCATTTAAATGTAAGTTTTTTTTCCTTAAACTTCCCTCCTAAAAGTTTTTTCCTTAAAATTCCCTCCTAAACTTGGGGTGCGTGTTATACGCCGGCGCGTGTTATACGCCGATAAATACGGTATATATATATATATATATATATATATATATATATATATATATATATGTATATGAGACTGTCTGTATATACCGTATTTATCTGCGTATAACACGCACAGGTATATAACACTCACACTGATTTTAAGAGGGAAGTTTCAGGAAAAAAGCTTAAATTTTTAATAAGGAACTTTGAAGTAAAATAAGGGTCAGTGCCCATCTGCAGCCTCACCATTGCCATCAATGCAGCCTGATCAATGCCCATCTGCAGCCTCACAAGTGCCATCAATGCAGCCTCATTAGTCCACATCAATGCAGCCTCACCATTGCCATCAATGCAGCAGCCTTGCCATTGCCATCAATGCAGCAGCCTCACCACTGCCATCAGAGCAGCCTGATTGATGCCCATCTGCAGCCTAGAGGGGACAGGGAGGGGGGCGGGATGAGCGCCGACAGATTACATACAGTGACAATCTCCTATGATAGACAGAACAGTGGTCCAATGGCAGCCCAGGAGACGGGACTTTCTATTACAGAGGCCGCCAAGTAAACAGGAGATTCTCACTGTATGTAATCTGACGGCGCTCGTCCCGCCCCCTCCCTGTCCCTTCTGAGGCAGCTAAAATTGAAGTATTATAGAACAAGATTGCGCTGCGCTAGAGTAGATCACATTATCATATGAACTTCTCAATGTGACTATAATACCAGAAAAAAATATATAACTGAAAAATCATAAAAAGTGCTTTCACAAAATCGCACAGAAGTGCGATGTGCACATAAAACTAAATATGAATTTTCCAACATATAATCATGATATCGCCCTGATGAAGACACGTGATCCCTGTGTAGAACACAGGAACAGCCTGCAGTCAGATATAGCTAAACTGTATGCAGTGGATATACTGTATATATATATATATATATATATATATATATATATATATATATATATATATATATATATATACGAGACTGCTGTATATATATATATATATATATATATATATATATATATATATATATATATATATAAAATACACTGCAGCTAACTGAATAACCTGCCTGCCTGTTTAATCTAAATGACTCTCTCTCCCCGTCCATGCCAACAACACACTACACGGGGCCGACGTGCAGGCAGCCTTATATAGTGTGGTGCGTGGACTTAGTCCCCCTGAGCCAACAGGCACCCTTCCTTTGGCCAATTATGGCTCTCTTAGCTGAGGACGCTGGGATTGGCCAAAGCATGCAGGTCATGGTGCATGCTTTGGCCAATCATCATACAGTAATGCACTGCGCTCCCGCAGTGCATTATGGGGCGTTACGCACCGCTCGAATTTGGCACGAATGGCCCATAATGTTCGGTTGTCAACGAATGGACAAACAGCCAATGTTCGAGTCGAACTCATGTTCGACCCAAACAGTAAGCTCATCCCTAATTTTGGCAGGTGTGTGATACACTCACCACCTTGAACTCTGACTCTTGGTGCTTGGTGCAAATTTTGTAAGAGAACTTCAAAATTCTCTCTACCTGTTTGTCCGAAAAGTTTACTCCCAAATCTCTCTCCCACTTGGAGATATATGGGAGTCGAAAGGTCAGTGGGGGTGACGCAAGTAGTTGACAGGTCTGAGGCACCACACGGCGTAGCGGAGATTTCTCTATGCACAGTAGCTCGAAGGAGGTAAGACGACGTCTAAATGCGTCTGCTGCGGGTAAGAAGCCGAGAAAGTGGGTTAGCTGCAGTTTGTGCCAAAACGACAATCCCGTAAATGTCTGTGATATGTTGTCTAGAAGCCTATTGTCCACTTATAAGAAAATGCTGGGCCTGAAAAGAAACCTTGGACCTCAGATCCTGAAAACCAGCCTCATGTATTCCTGGAACAAAGACGGGGTTCCCAATCATGGGAGTAAGTGGAGATGGGTCTGGAGAAATAGAGGTGGACTGGAAAATCTTACAGCATGCATGCCATATTTCACCCAACACTGGGTGGGTGAGAACTGAAGTGGGTAGGTTCGTATGGCACCATGGCACAGAGTCTAGCCCGGAGAGGCTCTGCTCCACCTGCACCCATTGTTTAAGAGGGCCATGACGGCACCAATCTGGCACCCTTGTCAGATGACATGCTGCATGATAAAGGCTAACGTCCGGTAACGCTATACCTCCCAGCCGTTTTGGCAGTCGCAGGATTGTTTTGGCTAAGACGTGGAGGCTTCTGAGCCCAAAGCAATAAGGCCAGCGCTCGATTGACTGCTCAAAAAAAGGGTCCCGGGATACGTATTGGTAGACCCTGAAGAGGATAAAGCAAGCAAATCATGATATTCATCTTGATGGTACTACATCTTTCAAACCATGAAAACAAACCATGCTGCCACTTCAAAAGATCTTTTTTGATGGTCTTTAGAAGAGGTAGAAAGTTCAGGGCTAAGATGTTTTCCACCTTATCAGGAAGAAAGATACCTAAGTATTTTATGTGGGAAGTAGCCCATTTGAAGGGGAAGTTGGTCTTAAGAAGGGGCAGCTATGGAGGCAGACATGGAAATGCCAAGTGCCTCTGATTTTTGATAGTTAACCCTAAAAAAAAAATAAACCCTCATAAGTCTTCAATTCCAAGATCAGCTTTGGAAGGGCAACAAGAGGGTTGAACAGGAAAGCTGTAAGCTGCAACTTTTGGTGAGAGTGTTAAATCAAGATGCATACCTGCAATGTCTGGGTTATTCCTGATCCAGCATAAGAAAGGTTCGAGAGTCAAGATGAAGATTAAGGGTGATAGGGGACAGCCCTGCCGGGTCCCATTAGTGATCCCAAAGGAAGGAGAAAGATATCCGTTCACCTTCACCTGGGCCGAGGGGGCAGGAGTAAATTGCATGGATTCAGTGCATCATTCACTGACCTAAACCAATATGCTTGAGAGATTCTGTTAGACCCAATTTACCCTATCAAACACTTATCTCTTAATCCAAGGCAGATATTGATCCCCATATATACCGTTTTAAACAGATAACAGTCTGCAATCCAGGCGCCCTTGGCTCCTTCATAACCTTAGCTTGGTTAGATGTAAGTATCCCATGCTAAGCTATACCCTCTAAATTTCTAACACCCCACATCCAAACACTGTTGTTACACACCTTTTTAAAGTGGTTCTCATGTACCACTATTATTCCCCTCAGTGCGAATCTCCCACCATACTCTTTTTCCCCCCTTAGTCATTCACCCATCCACACCCCCTCACTCATTGACCACCTTCACTTTCATCCTATACCTCACTCTTTTCCCCCCTTTCCTCCCCCCTAAACTCCCCCCTCTCCTCTCCTATTCCCTCCCTTTTCCTTCCATGTGTCCCTTCTCCTTCCCCTCCCCTCCTCCCTCCCCCCCTTATTCTCCCCTTCCCCCCTTCCCTTTCCCTTCTCATCCATTTCCTCCCTGTTTCCTTTCCCCTCTCTTCCTTCCCTCTCCTTTTCACCCCCCCTCTTTCCCCCTCACCACTCCTACCTCCCCTTTCATTCCCATCCCCTTCCCCCCTACCTGTATCTGCGTACCTTATGTATAGCCAATTCTTTTAAACTTGTCTTTTATGTAATAAACTCTGTTATACTTTTACACATTGTAGTACTGAAAGTAATTTCTTTGCCTGGCACCCCCAAAAATCCCCCCAAAAAAACCTTCTCTTGTCTATATATATCTACAGGGATGTTGGTGCCATTTTTCTGACTTTGTCATCTATCCATACCACCACTTTCTATGTAGCTTTAATTGTGTTGTCTCCGGCTTTTCTTGTCAAGACGAAGCCCACCTGATCAGAATGAATCAGCTTGGGGATCAGTTCAAGCATGCGATTCACCAAGATTTTGGTAAACAGCTTGAGGTCAGCATTTGGAAGGATGATCAGATGGTAGTTTTGACAATGCAGCAGGTCCCTTCCTTCCTTCGCAATAGCTGTAATATGTGCTCGAAGTGTGTCTGCTGGAATGCTCCCGTACCTGTGTCATTGTATGCAGAAAGGAAATGAGGAGTCAAAAGGGATGTAAACGTTCTGTAATAAAATAATGATAATAATAATAAAGAATAGAATAACCGTCCGGTCCAGGGGCCTTGCACGTTTTTGTATATGACCATTGCCAGCTCCTCTGCCGAAAGCGGTTCCTCAAGGGCAGCCAACTCCTCCTCCGAAAGGTGAGGAAGGCCCAGGCTTTTGTCTGAAATGTCTGAATAGCAGCCACCTTGGTAGGGTCGCTCATTTGCAGCTTTTACTATTTTGCAATTCACTTTGTTTTCATTTGCTGATTTTATTATGGTCTGTTTTTTTAACTACTATAACATTTATATTTTAGATTTACAGTAATTGTACTGTTAATCTGGAAGAAGTTTTTGATCTAATGTCTTTTATCACTTGAAGACTAGGCTTCTTACACTCTTTGTATACAAGTAAAAATCAGTATTTTTTGCTACAAAATTACTTAGAACCCCCAAACATTATATATATTTTTTTAGGAGAGAACCTACAGAATAAAATGGCAGTTGTTGCAATTTTTTATGTCACATGTTTTTTGTGTTGCGGTTTTTCAAGTGCAATTTTTGTGAAAAAATACACTTTAATGAATTAAAAAAAAACACAATATATAACCAAATTTTTTCGGAAAAAATATGAAAGATGATGTTACGCCAAGTAAACAGATACCTAATGTGTAATATTTTAAAATTGCACACGCTCATGGATTTACGCCAAACTATAGTACTTAAAAATTTCCGGGACATGGCTGAGTGAGGACGTTTGTAACAGGAGCTCCTGCTTCTCCGCTGCCTTAACCTATCTAATTTGAGATGCCATACACCTGAGCAAACTAAAAACTGCCTGAAGAACAACGGCATTCTCTTCCTCTAAGAGAATGATACTAGCTCACAGAGTATCCAATAGTGCTCCCATTAAACACTGACTGAGTTCGGCTACCTGAAGCTGCATTGAGGAGCTGGATGTGGGTCCCGTCCTGCTGGAAGTGCTATTTACCGCCTACTGCATCTATGGTGCCGACCGGATCCGTTGAGATTCGAACCAGCTATGGGGCCGTGAATGTCAATTCTGGGCTTAGCTGGGATGGGACACGCTGCGGACCCTGACCAAAGCAGCTTGATACTCCCTTTGAAAGCCGCAAACTGGTGGAGCGGCTCACTGGAGTCAGCTCCCTAAGACAACCATGGAGAGGATCAGTCACCTGACGCTGGAGTGAGGGGTGAGTCACAGGTCCTGTTGTGCTGGAAGTACCTGCTGTTTGCTGCATGGAATATCTCCCTAAGAGAACGATACTATCGTACTTAATACTGTGCATCACTCCTGTCACTCATGTCAAACACTGATTACTATTGCTACTATCCCGGCCCTATACTCCCCCTGAGAGCTGCAGGCTGGTGGAGATCGCTGTGGTTGACCCCATAGGACAACTGTGGAGAGAACCCCAGCTCCACTGGAATAGCTGAGCCCACCTGTTTTTTCTACACCATAATGGTATGCAAGCACAAAAGCAAAGGGAGACAAAAACCACACGTTAAGCAGCCAAGACAGCTAAAACAGGAGAAGCTCAGGTTGATACTGATCAGTACTTCACAGCGGCAAACAGACGTGGCTCCAGGACTAAGATGTCGGACACACGAGGTCAGGGGATTGAAACAAAGACTATACAGACAGTACAATCAGCACAGACTCCCCAAGACATTAAAACAGGAGTGAACACTATTTCTACAGAAGTTCAACAGATATTGGCATTAGAGAGACGGCTTTCTCTCCAGCAAGAGGACCTGCTAATATCTCATAAGAAGGAAGAAGATATAAAAATATTAATACAAGCACTCCCCACAAAAACGGACATAGAGGTGCTTATCTGTAGAGTGGAGGAAACCCATCGCAAGGAAATACAGGTCATACATGGAGAGATACAGACAATCGCAGAGCGCTTCGCAGCAGATGAAAGTGCGACGCAGGCTTTAGAACAATGAGTAACTGCATTGGAGAAAGATAAAACCTCCCAAACAGAAACAGCAAAAATATTTCAGCTACAATTGGAAGAGTTGGAAGATTGGAGTCGCAGGAATAATGTGCGACTCTGTGGCCTCTCAGAAAATGTGGACCAAGGGAGCCTCAGCGACAAGGTAAGGGGCATTTTCCATGTGTTATTGGGTGATGCGGCTCCAGTCACCATGGAACTCAGCAGGGTCCATAGAGCATTGGGCCCTAAATCTACAGATCCCAATCGTCCACGAGATGTGATCTGCCGCCTTCAATATTTTTCACAGAAGGAGACTATACTTAGAAAAGCATGGGAGGTAGGCACAATAGAACTAGTTGAGATACGGGTCAAAATATTACCTGATTTGTCAAAAGCCACTTTACAACGTAGAGCTCTGCTTCGTCCAGTTTTAGACCAGATAAGACAGTCCAGTTGCACATATCGCTGGAGATTCCCTTTTGCGGTTACAATACGAAAAAATATATCCTCCTTCATGCTCAGATCACAGGCAGATCTTCTGGGACTTTTTTTGCCTTTTTGGAGATAGAGCCTTTCCTTGTGCCAGACTGGCGTCAGGTACTCTCGCAGATAGATGGTCGAAAAGGAGCAGAACCCAAGTAGAACTAAAAATTACATAGAAAGGCCCCCACAGACAAGACAGATAGATTGGACAGATCAATAGACTTTAAGAACAAGGGCATTTAAAAATTGAACGGGAAGCTGAAAGGAGTTGGAAGATTATACTCTTTTTTTTGAAGTATTAAAATTTAGAGAAACCCTCCACATAATCATGATTTGTAACTTGTATTACTTACCAAAAAAAAAGAGAGAATTTTTTTTTTTTTTTTTGTGTCTCTGAGACTTTTCTGGAGATTAGGGCATAGACTTTGGACGGTGAAAAGGTTTGACTATATTGATTATGTTGTTTGGACGTTATTTTAAGTAAAGTAATAATCCTTTTGATTTAGGTAAATGGTTTATTGAGGAGAGGAATTCAAGGGGAGGAGGGAGGAGTTTACATAACAGATTGATCTAGAGTAAAGAGAAATATAATTAAAATGATTGATAAATAGGAATACAATACATGGAGATAATCACTATCAGATACACTAGGTGGGAGTGGGAGGAGGGGGGGGGGGATAAAGGGGGAAAGGGAAGGATTTTTTTTTTTTTCTGTCTTGGTGCACTGTTGGATGTATGTAATTAGACAATGGGAGGAGGGACACAAGATGTAATTTAAATAAACACTTGGAATATTCATACAAATATGGGGGAGGGAGAGAGGGAGGGAGAGGGAAAAACTACACTAATAAATACACTAACCAGGGTTTTTTTTTTCCTTTTTGTTTTTTTTTTCTTGTTTGTTGTTGTTTTACACAAGATACACAAGATAAACCTTGTAGTTTGATAATGCCTAAATTATTGGGAAATAAGGGATAAAAAAGGACACGCACGGAATGAAAATTCTATAATAGAGAGGAGAGTGAGGAGGGAATAATTTCCCTTTTTCCTCTTCCTCTCTTTATACATAATCACAATGGTATATAAAATGAGTTAATTAATATTGAGGGTGAGGGAGAATCATGGAGACCCTGAATAAGTGGAGTGTAATAAACATAGGGGGAAGGGGGGTAGTAAGGGACCCCCCCTTTTTTTTCTCTGCCTCCTCGCCCCTAAAAACAGCCCGATACTCAAATAAAAGAAACAAAAGAATATAGCCAGCAACCAGAGACTCGGTATTTATCCTGATAGAGCTAACCATAGAGATGGAACGTCTAAACTCTGCCCCACCCCACTCCACCTTTTTTTTTTTTGTGTATTGGTGTTTAAAGATGTGTTTGGTACTTAGAGATGATCTTTAGAGAAGATGAAGTACAGTAGAATAGGGTAATTAGATAACCGTGGTGTCGGCTGTATTCTCTTTCAAGTAACCATATAGAAGGGCTAGCGGAGAATGCTGGGGGTCCCCCTCCTCGGCTATGTTCAGCTACTTCCCCCCAATAGGATAGCACTCATATAGCTTAAAGAAGCTGGGCGCACAAAGCAAATTGCTTAGTGGCCCTGAGGTGCCCACCCCCAGTGGCCATAGTAAATAAACCCCAAAGGTTCTTGGACTTAGGGGTTTTCCCCTTTTTTGTTGCCTTTTTTTTTTCTCTTCCCTCCGCAATACCTGTGCCCTATTATGAGATGGATACTGTGAAGATACTTTTGCTTAATGCCAAAGGGTTAAACACCCCTGAAAAGAGACGCATATTATTGAACGATCTGAAACGCTCACATGTAGATATGGCGTTTCTTCAAGAAACGCACTTCAGAGACGATAAACTTCCCATTTTTAAGAACAGGTATTACCCAGTTACTTATCATTCCACCAATAATCTAACTAAAACCAAAGGTGTGTCGATATTAGTGTCTAGCCGACTCCCATGGTTGTGTCAAGATACTTTGGCAGACCCGATGTGGCATTTCATGTTTATTAAAGGCCAGATAGGAGAAGTAAAAATGACTTTGGCTTCCATATATGCTCCAAATGATCACAAAGATTCTTTTTTGGGCTGTACAATTGAACGTCTTCTGAAATTCTCTGAAGGCCAGTTGATCCTGGGAGGCGATTTCAATGTTCCACTGCTTCTCAACATGGACACCTCCTCTGGCTCGTCCTCTATTACTCCTGGCGTCCATAAGCGAGTGGCACAATCTTTCTACGAAGCTCAACTTATGCCGCGTACACACGAGCGGACTTTACGGCAGACTTGGTCCGGCGTACTGGATTTCGTCGGACAATTCGATCATGTGTGGGCTCCAGCAGACTTTGTTTTCTCAAAAGTTGGACAGACTTAGATTTGAAAAATGTTTCAAATCTATCCGACGGACTCGAGTCCGGTCGAAAAGTCCGCTCATCTGCTAGTTCGACGGACAAAAAGCCACGCTAGGGCAGCTATTGGCTACTGGCTATCAACTTCCTTATTTAAGTCCAGTCGTACGTCATCACATATGAATTCATCGGACTTTGGTTGATTGTGTGTAGGCAAGTCCGTTCATTCAGAAAGTTCGTCGTAAAGTCCGTCGAAAAGTCTGCCGGGCAAAGTCTGCCGTAAAGTCCGCTCGTGTGTATGCGGCATAATTGACGTCTGGCGTTTACAACATCCAGGTGAGAAAGATTACACGTTTTACTCTCCTCCTCACAAACTCTATTTGCGTATAGACTATTTTCTGATTCCACATGCAGAGTTGCAGGCTGTTCACAGTACAGTAATTGGTACGATCACATGGTCAGATCACGCGCCGATTGAGTTAATATATAGACTCTCAGAGATGACTGCGACATAGGGATCCTATGGGAGGCCCACAAGGCAGTCATAAGAGGGGTTCTTATTAAACATGGAGCACGGCTTAAGGGCCAGCGGCTGGAAAAGCTTACATCCCTTTTACATGACATTCACAAAGCAGAGGCCCAACATAAACATGCACCGAACCCTACACTTAAACAAAATCTCTTTTCACTCTATAAGCAGGTAACGGACCTGTTAAGATATCAAGCTAAGGCTTTCATACAGCGAGGTCATAGAATAGGCTATGAATTGGGAGATAAATGTGGGAGAACGCTAGCACGCTCGACTAGAGAACAAAAATTAGCTTCATAGGGGCATGGCTAACCGCCGAGCGTAATGGACGCCTGATACATCAGCTCCAGCACTGACCGGAACAATACAAAGCATTGCCGCCATCCAGACTGCTCCCTGCGACAGACAAACACACCGGAGGACAGGCACACACACCCAGCATGTTCGGACAGACCCGCAAACGGAAAGAATACCGTCAGCCGAAGAAACTGACGGATTTCTTCACACAGCCGCCAGACACAGGGATCTAAGATGGCGCCCGCGGCCCTGCACACTGATCCATGTCAGCCTATACAGACCTGCCAGATGAGGAAGGACAAGAAATGCCTCCACAAACTCACTCCCTGGATGCCTCTCCCTCCTCCATACAGTCATCAGCCAGCAATAGTCCAGTAAAATCGTGGATGTGACTGGATTCTGATCCGAACGGCCATGAGGTGAGCCCTGCATCTGAGCTTATTACAGTACAGTCATCTCCTATAGCGGCCTTCCCTACCACTAACCAACCTGTGCTATACACAACCATGAAAGAGATGCTCATCTCTTTACAAAGTTCTCTACATAATGACATTGCTTCCATGTTTACTAAGTTTTCATCACAAATGCACTATGTCGGGCGGAAAGTCCACCATATTGAGAACCAAATAGGTGACATGACTGAAACAATTAATGATTTAATCAACGCCAATGACCATAACCATAATGAACAACAATGGATGAAAGCCAAAATGGCGGACCTCGAGGACAGGTCACGTCGTAACAATGTTAAGATCAGAGGCATACCTGGGAGCGTCATGCTGCACGACCATAACACATTTGCTAGAAAAATGATTTCCACAATGCTCCCTGACCTATCGTCTATGGAAAATATCATAGACCGCATACGCTGCGTCCCCAAACCTGCGCAGCTCCCCGCAGCTGTACCCCGCAATGTGCTGATGAGAATCCACTTCTTTCATGCCAAGGACCAACTCCTCTTTAAGGCAAGAAATCGGGGTCAACTCCCAGCGCCATACACTAACCTCCAGCTGTACGCGGATCTATCGCAGCATACGCGCCAACTGAGGAGGCAACTGAACACCATTCCAAACCCCTAAATAATCACAAAATCCCAAATCAATGGGGTTTTCCTACCAACATCATAGTCACCAAAAATGGTGTCAAACATAACATCTCTACAGTGGAAGAAGGCCTTAAACTCCAAAACTTGTGGGGCATTATCCCTGACCAGCCTGGGGTGGCTCAACCCCAACGCAGAGAGAACGCCCATCCTCTCAAGCCAAATCTACATACTGGCAAACACTGAAGTATGTCTGAATGGTGGCATACCAGCAAAAACCACTTGACTATTAATTTCGGTCGGATGCCTTGCTTGTTGCAATTAGCTCCACAAACTTTCACCCCATAGTTTCACAGCAGCCTAGTTACGATCGGCTGTTGTCACTTATCGATCAGTTACTAATTACTTAATACTACTGAACTGTCTTTCTCATCTTCAACTTTTTGTTTTTTCCTCTTACCCTCATTTTGTATTTCCCACCCCTGAAAGCTACAGAAGAATAAGGAACAGAGAACTTCACCCTTCAGACCGCATTGAAGAGCGAATCACCTACACATATTCATGAGTAAATTCCTATTTTACTTAATTCCTCACAACACGAACCAAAATGCCTAAATTCCTATCGCTCAACGCCAAAGGGCTGAACCATCCAGCAAAGAGAACCTCCCTATGGCGCACATCCCAGGAATCTAACTGTGACATACTATGTGTACAAGAGACATGCTTTAACAAATCAATGGAGCCACACTGCACTAGCAAAAATTTTACTCACATCTTTCAAGCACCCAGTCCCAGTAAGAAAAATGGCATTTTGATCGGAATCAAAAACACAATCGCCTTCACATTACACAACAGCATGATTGATGCACAGGGACGATATATATCGCTCTAGACTGTACCCTGGACAAAACCAGATATACCATTGTGAACGTATACACACCCAACACTAGACAAATAAAGTTCCTTTCTAAATTGATGAAGAAAATGACCAAATTCCGCCAAGGCCACCTTATTGTCTGCGGAGACTTTAACATAGTACCGGACTACTCCATTGACACGTCATCCCGCAATGCCAGACTCACTTCACCCATGGGATCATTCATAAGGAACAATGACCTCTACAATGTCTGGAGATGTCACCACACCACCGAACGTGACTATTCTTTCTTTTCACATAGTCATAACTCCTACACCAGAATTGATTACTTTTTAGTGGACAAATGGACACTGCCCAAAATATCCAACTCCTCTATAGCCGAAATTACATGGTCAGGCCATGCTACCGTATCAATGACCATAGAAGAGGAGCCACTATCCCCTCGCATGAGGATCTGGAGAGCCAATGCCTCGATCATCAACTCACCTGAACACTCGGCATCCATTCGCAAACACCTGGAAGAATTCTTTGGTCTCAACCGAGGAACAGTGTCTCACAACATCATTCTCTGGAACGCCCATAAAGCGTTCATTAGGGGGATTATTATACAGATAAGTGCTAGAGAGAGGAGGAGGAGATCACAGCATTTAGACACCCTTACAGCCTCCATTAAAACAATAGAAGACCAGAATCAAAAAAGCCCAGACCCCAAATTGAAAGACAAACTAGTACTCCTAAGACAAGAACTTAGAAGTGTATTATTAGAGTCATACGATAGAACCCAAACACAATTTAAAGCCACACACTATTCCACAGGAAATAAAGCAGGGAAAGCCATGGCACTTAGAATCAAAGGTTACTGCACTAAAACCAAGATCTCACACTTATTCCATCCCTCCACAAAGCAAAAACTTATGGACCCTCAAGCTATTGCTGATGTGTTCAGTCATTACTACCACACACTATAAAACCTAAAAGACAATACCACCACTACTCAACCTTCCATGGCAGACATAGACTCCTTCCTCCAAGTAATTAATTTACCTACACTATCTCAGGAGCAACTCTCCAAATTGAATGCTCCATTTACCCCTTTAGAAATTCTTGATATCATTTCAGCTCTACCAGCCAATAAATACCCGGGTCCTGATGGCCTCACTGGGGAATATTACAAGCAATTCCGTACAACTTTAGCTCCTTTCTTATCACAAATGTGCAACGACGCTGCCTCCTCCTCCTCTCTCCCAAAAGAAATGCTTAATGCGTTAATCATTACATTACCGAAGCCTGGTAAGGAACCTACGTCACCGCAAAATTTTTGACCCATCTCACTCTTAAATATAGACACAAAAATCTTTGCCAAACTTATAGCGACCAGATTAGTGAATGTTATGCCCCTAATGATACATCCAGATCAATCCTTCTCTGTTCCTATCCTTGGATGCAGAGAAGGCGTTCGATAGAGTTCGTTGGTCATATCTGAAAGCAACACTTCATAAGTTTGGATTCCAAGGCCACATCCTCTCCGCTATACTGGCCTTGTACTCGACACCCTCGGCCCAAGTTTACACGGCGGAGATGCTCTCAAAACCATTTCCAATTACCAATGGCACCCGCCAAGGCTGCCCCTTATCACCACTAATTTTCAATCTATTGATGGAACCCTTAGCGGAACATATTAGATCTAATGCCCACATATCAGGCTTTAAAATTGGATCTATTGATCACAAAATTAATCTCTTTGCCGATGATGTGATAATGATGCTCACAAACCCTGTGTCTTCCCTGGCTTTGGTGCAATCTGTATTACAAAAACTTAGTACTATCTCATACTATAAAGTCAACGAAAATAAGTCATATGTTTTGGACTTAGGTCTTGATGCCATAACCTGTAACATACTACGCAACCTCTACACCTACCCGTGGGCTGACAAGGGTATATCTTATCTAGGCATTATACTTACCATATCAACGAAAGGGCTTTTCAGTAATAACTACGCTGAAACCAAACAAATGCTTATCAGTGAAACAACCAAACTCTCCAAATATGAGTTTTCATGGTCTGGTAGGTTGGCAGCCTTGAAAATGCTCATACTTCCAAAACTACTATATATATTCCGTACTTTGCCCATACCACAATCTAATTCATATCTCAATTCTCTCCAATCCATTGTACACAACTATGTATGGCAGGGCAAAAAAACGAGAAGCAGCCACTCAAAAATTATCAAACACAGACTAGCGGGAGGAATGGGATACACTGACATAAAAGATTACTACCTAGCTACCACACTATTCCAAATGATGGACTGGACAAGTAAACAACCAAACACATTATGGGGTAATATTGAAAATCACATGACACCAGGTGGCAACCTTAAAAACTGGTTGTTTAGCACCACCACCAATACACCACACCTACACCTGTACTCCCCGACCATCCGAACTTCAGTTAAGGCATGGAAAATACTTCATAGTACCAAATGGCCGACGCTCACCACTAAACATCTACAAATACCTTTACACACCCTCCATTTAGTGTCACCAAACCTAACCTTACCCGGTTGGATATTAGATCAGGCCTTAACCATGTCTGACCTCAGAGACAAGATAATACACAAATCCTTTACTCAGGTTCAAACGACTTACGGCGCACCCGCCACAGATTATTTAAATTTCCATAGAATCTGAAAGTGTCTTGCAGCGTATACCCACTTGGCAGACTATGGAATTTCTTTTTCTCGAACAACACAGACACAAAAAGTATTTCACTATTATATACTACTATACAGGAAAAACTGTTTTTCCATAAATCTAAACCATACACTGATTGGGAAGAAGACCTACAGTCACACTTTTCAGATCAGCAATGGCAAAAGGCCTTAAAATTAATATATAAAGTCACATGCTGCACATCCTTATGGGAATTAATGAGCAATATAACACTGAGATGGTACCTAACACCACATAGAATGGCCAAATTCCAGTCAAACACATTAGCCCTTTGCTGGAGAAACTGTAATCACACCGGTACCCTGTTCCATATTTTATGGGCATGCCCAGTCCTAACTAACCTTTGAAAAAAGTGGAAACTCTAATCCAAGATGTCTGTCAATATCGCATTGCCCTTACCCCACAAATGGCTGTTCTAAACATTCCATCACCCTCTAGACTTGTGCTCACACACATACTCCTAGCAACTAGACTACTCATCACCAGATGCTGGAAGTCATCAAACATCCCAACCCTGCCAGAGGTAATCACCCTGGTACACACACACCCTACACGTATGAATCCATACTGTCATGTGGAAAACCCTCATACTCCAAAATTCTAAATCTTTGGCTTCCATGGAAACAATGGTATGCAAAACAATTGGAATAATATCCTTCTGATAACACTAATACTCGTGTACTTGAAGTCCCAATATGATTTTCATTATAAAGATGCTCTCTCCCCACCCCATTCCTCCTATTCCCATACCCTTACTCCTCCTCTCCCACACCCTTCCCATTCTCCCTTTCTCTCCTTTATCCCAGTTTTTTTCTGCTTTATGGTTAACATTTGCTACTAGCCACAGTTCTCTATATATACGCTAGTTTTGTGAAAGCATACAGTTTATCAACAGATCTTCCTGAATGTAACGAATATTACAAAACTTATGATTGAATGTCTAACAGTTTATATAATTGTATTATTGAAAACTTCAATAAAAATCTATTTGAAGAAAACTTAGCTTCATATATCCCCCAAATAATTACATCTCAAGGCCAAAAAGTGGTGCTCCCTAAGCAAATTACACAGGGGTTTAGAGATTTCTATTCTTCTACTCTCTCCCTGCTCAGATACAAATGGAAGACTATATAGCTTCTTCCAAACTCCCTCAGTTGACCCCAGAGGTTCGGGAAAATTTGGAGACACCAATAACTCTGGATGAACTCCGGAAGGCACTTGGTGCCTCTAAATTAGGCAAAACACCAGGTCCTGATGGGTTCTTACTACGGTACTATAAGAAATTTCTTCCACTCCTAGGCCCTCATATGGTGTAACTGTTCAATAAAGTAAGCTCCAAAACATCTTTTCCTAGAGACACCTTAAAAGCACACGTTACAGTAATTCCTAAAGAACGAAAAGACTCCACTTAGTTATAGACCTATTTCACTCTTGAACTGCGACCTCAAATTATTTATGAAGATTATAGCTATCCAAATTGCACAACACCTACAGCCATTGATACATCTTGATCAAGTGGGATTCAATCTAACTAGAGAAGCCCACGACAACACAATCAAAGTGTTAACTCCTATTCATATTGCACAGGGGAAGCACACTCCATGCTTTATAATAGGTACAGATGCTGAAAAGTAGGGATGAGCCGAACACCCCCCTGTTCGGTTCGCACCAGAACATGCGAACAGGAACAAAGTTCGTGCGAACATGCGAACACCGTTAAAGTCTATGGGACACGAACATGAATAATCAAAAGTGCTAATTTTAAAGGCTTATATGAAAGTTATTGTCATAAAAAGTGTTTGGGGACCTGGGTCCTGCCCCAGGGGACATGGATCAATGCAAAAAAAAGTTTTAAAAACGGACGTTTTTTCAGGAGCAGTGATTTTAATAATGCTTAAAGTCAAACAATAAAAGTGTAATATCCCTTTAAATTTCGTACCTGGGGGGTGTCTATAGTATGCCTGTAAAGGGGCGCATGTTTCCTGTGTTTAGAACAGTCTGACAGCAAAATGACATTTTGAAGGAAAAAACTCATTTAAAACTACTCGCGGCTATTGCATTGCCGACAATACACATAGAAGTTCATTGATAAAAACGGCATGGGAATTCCCCAAAGGGGAACCCCGAACCAAAATTAAAAAAAAAAAATGACGTGGGAGTCCTCCTAAATTCCATACCAGGCCCTTCAGGTCTGGTATGGATATTAAGGGGAACCCCGGCCAAAATTTTAAAAAAAAATGACGTGGGGTTCCCCCTAAATTCCATACCAGACCCTTCAAGTCTGGTATGGATTTTAAGGGGAACCCCGCGCCAAAAAAAAAAAAAAAAAAACGGCGTGGGGTCCCCCCAAAAATCCATACCAGACCCTTATCCGAGCACGCAACCTGGCAGGCCGCAGGAAAAGAGGGGGGGACGAGAGTGCGGCCCCCCCTCCCTCCTGAACCATACCAGGCCACATGCCCTCAACATTGGGAGGGTGCTTTGGGGTAGCCCCCCAAAACACCTTGTCCCCATGTTGATGAGGACAAGGGCCTCATCCCCACAACCCTGGCCGGTGGTTGTGGGGGTCTGCGGGCGGGGGGCTTATCAGAATCTGGAAGCCCCCTTTAACAAGGTAACCCCCAGATCCCGGCCCCCCCCTGTGTGAAATGGTAAGGGGGTACATAAGTACCCCTACCATTTCACGAAGAAAGTGTCAAAAATGTTAAAAATGACAAGAGACAGTTTTTGACAATTCCTTTATTTAAATACTTCTTCTTTCTTCTATCTTCCTTCATCTTCTGGTTCTTCTGGTTCTTCTGGCTCTTCTGGTTCTTCCTCCGGCGTTCTCGTCCAGCATCTCCTCCGCGGCGTCTTCTGTCTTCTTCTCCTCGGGCCGCTCCGCACCCATGGCATGGGGGGAGGCTCCCGCTCTTCTCTTCTTCTTTTCTTCTCTTCTTCTCTTCTTCTTTTCTTCTTTTCTTCTCCGGGCCGCTCCGCAATCCATGCTGGCATGGAGGGAGGCTCCCGCTGTGTGACGGCGCTCCTCGTCTGACAGTTCTTAAATAACGGGGGGGCGGGGCCATCCGGTGACCCCGCCCCCCTCTGACGCACGGTGACTTGACGGGACTTCCCTGTGGCATTCCCCGTGACGTCACAGGGAAGTCCCGTCAAGTCACCGTGCGTCAGAGGGGGGCGGGGTCACCGGGTGGCCCCGCCCCCCCCGTTATTTAAGAACTGTCAGACGAGGAGCGCCGTCACACAGCGGGAGCCTCCCTCCATGCCAGCATGGATTGCGGAGCGGCCCGGAGAAGAAAAGAAGAAAAGAAGAAGAGAAGAAGAGAAGAAAAGAAGAAGAGAAGAGCGGGAGCCTCCCCCCCATGCCATGGGTGCGGAGCGGCCCGAGGAGAAGAAGATAGAAGACGCCGCGGAGGAGATGCTGGACGAGAACGCCGGAGGAAGAACCAGAAGAGCCAGAAGAACCAGAAGAACCAGAAGATGAAGGAAGATAGAAGAAAGAAGAAGCATTTAAATAAAGGAATTGTCAAAAACTGTCTCTTGTCATTTTTAACATTTTTGACACTTTCTTCGTGAAATGGTAGGGGTACTTATGTACCCCCTTACCATTTCACACAGGGGGGGGGGCCGGGATCTGGTGGTCACCTTGTTAAAGGGGGCTTCCAGATTCCGATAAGCCCTCCGCCCGCAGACCCCCACAACCACCGGCCAGGGTTGTGGGGATGAGGCCCTTGTCCTCATTAACATGGGGACAAGGTGTTTTGGGGGGCTACCCCAAAGCACCCTCCCAATGTTGAGGGCATGTGGCCTGGTACGGTTCAGGAGGGAGGGGGGGGCCGCACTCTCGTCCCCCCCTCTTTTCCTGCGGCCTGCCAGGTTGCGTGCTCGAAAAAGGGTCTGGTATGGATTTTTGGGGGGACCCCACGCCGTTTTTTTTTTTTTTTTTGGCGCGGGGTTCCCCTTAAAATCCATACCAGACCTGAAGGGTCTGGTATGGAATTTAGGGGGAACCCCACGTCATTTTTTTTTTTAAATTTTGGCCGGGGTTCCCCTTAATATCCATACCAGACCTGAAGGGCCTGGTATGGAATTTAGGGGGACTCCCACGTCATTTTTTTTTTTTAATTTTGGTTCGGGGTTCCCCTTTGGGGAATTCCCATGCCGTTTTTATCAATGAACTTCTATGTGTATTGTCGGCAATGCAATAGCCGCGGGTAGTTTTAAATGAGTTTTTTCCTTCAAAATGTCATTTTGCTGTCAGACTGTTCTAAACACAGGAAACATGCGCCCCTTTACAGGCACACTATAGACACCCCCCAGGTACGAAATTTAAAGGGATATTACACTTTTATTGATTGACTTTAAGCATTATTAAAATCACTGCTCCTGAAAAAACGGCCGTTTTTAAAACTTTTTTTTGCATTGATCCATGTCCCCTGGGGCAGGACCCAGGTCCCCAAACACTTTTTATGACAATAACTTGCATATTAGCCTTTAAAATTAGCACTTTTGATTTCTCCCATAGACTTTTAAAGGGTGTTCCGCGGCATTTGAATTTGCCGCGAACACCCCAAATTGTTCGCTGTTCGGTGAACTTGCGAACAGCCAATGTTCGAGTCGAACATGAGTTCGACTCGAACTCGAAGCTCATCCCTACTGAAAAGGCATTCAACTGCGTCAACTGGAACTTTATGTTTGCAGTCCTACGTCATCTAGGCCTGGGGGAACATATGTTGCAGTGGATCGGTAAGATCTACCTACATCCAACAGCCCGAGTTAAAGTAAATGGAATTCTATCAGACCCCTTCCCTATCTCAAATGGGACAAGACAGGGGTGTCCACTATCTCCCCTGCTCTATGCTCTATCCCTGGAACCTTTTCTTTGTATGATCCGGTTGAACCCAGATATTACTGGAGTCAGGGTAGGAGAGGAGCAGCATAAAGTTTCAGCTTACGCTGACAACCTGCTTTTTTCCCTCACTAACCCTTCAGTCTCACTTCCGAACCTGATACGTGAATTTGAGACTTATGGTCGATTTTCTAATTTATGGATTCATTTTAGCAAATTAGAGGCTATGGAGATAGACGTCCCTACAGTGCTGCTTAAAAACTTGCAGTCAAACTTTAAGTTTAAATGAACAGATACAGCCCTGAAATATCTGGGAACATATATCCCCTCTGATCTATCTCGGGTTTTCGAAGTTAACTTTCGTCCTCTTCTGACTAGAACACATATTTCATTGGAGACCTGGACTCAGAGACTGTATTCATGGTTTGGTAGATGTAACCTTTTAAAGATGAGTATTCTACCAAAGTATTTACAGTACCTGACCGCGAGAATGTGTTTCCAGCGTGATCCCATCTGGTTCTCAGTGACAGGGTACTGTGCATCTCACACTGGCTCGCTCATCGGGAAAGGAAAACTGTGTTTTTTCCTTTCGCGATGAGCGGCAAGCATTGCTGACAGGTGTCTGGTATGAATCATGAGAGGGAACGCCGTGCCAAATTTTAAATAAAAAAACGGCATGGGTTCCCCTCCAGGGGCATACCAGGCCCTTAGGTCTGCTATGGATTTTAAGGGGAACCCACTACGCCGAAAAAACGGCGTGGGGGTCCCCCCCCAAATCCATACCAGACCCTTATCCGAGCACGCAGCCCGGCCGGTCAGGAAAGGGGGTGAAGACGAGTGAGCGCCCCCCCTCCTGAACCGTACCAGGTCGCATGCCCTCAACATGGGGGGTGGGCGCTTTGGGGCAGGGGGGCGCATCCTATGTGGACTACTGTTTTGTTCACTCAATGTATTCGTTATGTTATTGTGTATATATGGCTGCCACGAGAACTTGGACTCACCTTTTTTGGTTGAAATAAAATATTTGAAAAAAAAAAACATTTCCATAGGCGATGCTTTAAAAATGTCTACAGGTTACCAGTTTAGAGTTACAGAGGAGCGATACCTTACATGTGTGATTCAAAAACCGTTTACATATGTGGGCATGACCTACGTATATGTTCATCACTGCGTGAGCACGGGGGGACTGAGGCACTTACATTTTTTTATTATTATTTATTTTATTACATGTAGCCAGGAGCTGTATATATTTACCTATTCCTGCAATCAGGAGACACTTGTGGCGTTATTGCAGTGGGAACCGTTTCCCTCTAGTGTTGAGTGTGATGCTGACCTTTTACCTTCTTAATCAGAGACAAGGCAGAGCAAAGCATCGTGGGAAATGTAGTCCGTATGGATAGGATTCGCCCTCTGGCTAAATGATGTGGAACTACAACTACCAGCTGGCTGATGGGGAAGAGCAAACCGCTGGGAGATACTATAAGAGGGATGGATTGAGGCCTGGCGTGCTCTCTTGGGACCCGGCCTGGATCTGTGTGCAGGGAATCTGTGATAGTGTAAGTTGCAGCTGAGTCACAGGCTGCACTGGCAGAATTATCTGGCAGATATCTGGAGGGACACCTGCAGACAGCTCCCTTTAGCTGTCCGGCAGCACCCTGGAGGCCATTTCTATTACATCCATCCTGCAGTGGTTTCAGATTCGGGTGAGCCGTAGTGAGGTGCAGTGCAGCAGAGGCCGCATGTCATCCCTTGAGCCACGTTCCCGAGAGATCATCATCATCACCACCATTATCATCATCATCACCACCATTATCATCATCATCTCTTGTTCCAATGTGGTGAGTGGGCAACAGCCCAATCTTATAGACACTGTATATAGTGTAAGATTGTTTCCTGCACCCCTTATCATCTTTAGTTTCAAGGATCTAGACCAAACATCATAGGCACTATATACAGACATCTTTGCTTTCCATTGTTCTGCTGTTGCTTATAGTTCCTCAGAAAGTAACATTGTTAAGTCAGTGATCACTGGGAATCCAGTTACAGTTTAATTTACACAGGAAGATTGTTTGCTGTTCATTCACAACTTACTGAGTCAGTTGCTTTATTTACCCTCCAAAGTTTCTTTGCATGCCATTAAACATCAAGGGCTAGCTGAAGATCAACTGTACTGCCACACAGCAACACAGGACTAATTTCACCTCCCTCCCCACTTCAAGGATTTGTTTTACCAAAGCTCATAGAGCTATAATTCACCAAGAATTCTCTGAAAGAGCAGGTTGAATTGCAATACAGTTCTCTTTGCTAAAAGTTGTACTTCATGTTTATCGTTCTGCATACATGTGTGAAGGAGCAGTAGAGAGGGGTCTGACACTCATAAGAGTCATTTCTCTGCTCTCCTGTAGCCTGTTCACATTATATGTGCCTGGTTGAGCACAGAGATTATAGTGTTCACTGTTAAATGTTTGAACCTGATATTGCTGTAGGAAACAAAATTTTGAAGTGTAAACTTGAGTTGACTATCTAATTTCTTTTCCTTCTACCTCATTAAGTAAATTTTGCTGATTCAATCAATTCTGGTGTATTTACTTAGTTGTCATCACCTTATATTGATACAAGGAATACTAAAATGCCAATTTACTCTTATTACAAGCATTCAATTGTACTTGATTGATTATTTTCAACATTTTGCTTACATAGATTTTGGATGACTATTGTATTCCCATCATTTCCTAGGATTAAAAAGATGTAAAGAGCCCTGTCTAAATTTAGGAATATATACTATACTTACTCAAAGATGAATTTCAGGTACATATAAACACCAAATAATAAAGTTGTGTGTTACTGCTTGATTTATGTTTAAATAATGGTTGATGATAACTTGTAAAGTGATTTGTACTCAATGTTTAGCTGTTTAGCTACTTTGAAGATATACTACTTTATCCTCAGTAGCTATGTATATTTTTGTCACATTGACTATATTCAATTATGATTACCCATTTCATTTTATCTTACTTTCCTAAAATCCCCTTTTCCCACTTCCAGCAGCGCTGCATATTATGTAACCATTTAAATGTGAGCTTTTTGTTGGTTTTTTACTGATGGAACTATTTTGCTTGATTTTGGTGATCTTTTTGATTTTATTTTGTTGTTGAAGTACATTTCAATTGTAGAGTTGGACAAACAGTTTGAGCAGAGCAAAAGTTCAGCCCGAACATCGCCTGTTCGCCCTAATCCCTGATTGTTAAGGAGTGGGCCAAGAAGCCAGCCACTGCATCCTTACAACGGATCAATCAGCTGAATGAAAAAATTAAACATTGCTGGAAATAGAAAAAAAAGGCGTGCCCCCCAAATCCTTTTCGGATCTGGTATGGATTTTAACCACTTACCGACCGACTCCTGTACATATACGTCGGCACTTTGAAGATGGATATCTCGGTAACGGCAGCAGCTGCTGCCACAACCGAGGTATCCATCTTTAAAGGAGCCGGTTCCGTGTACGATAATGGTGGTCTCTGCGGCGGGTTCACAGCGAGATCACCGTTATCAGCGGCGGGAGAGGTGCCACCCCCCCTCCCGCCGCTTACTGGAGCAGTCAGTAGCGGCGGAGGAGATCGGGACCTGTCACTGCTGAGGTAAGGAGACGAGTGAGGCTAAGATGGCCCCTACCTGTCTCCATACCATAGGAGGGTGGATTTTAGTCCAAATATGAGATCTGAGGACTTTTTGACCCCAGATCTCATATTTAAGAGGACCTGTCATGCTTTTTTCTATTACAAGGGATGTTTACATTCCTTGTAATAGGAATAAAAGTGATTCATTTTTTTTTTTAAACAGTGCAAAAATAAATATAATAAAGTAAAATGAATAAGAAAATACATTTTTTTTTTTAAAGCGTCCTGTCCCGACGAGCTAGCATGCAGAAGCGAATGCATACGTGAGTAACGTGAAAACGGTGGTCAAACCATACATGTGAGGTATCGCCATGACCGGTAGAGCGAGAGCAATAATTCTAGCCCTAGACTTCTGTAGCACAAAACATGCAACCTGTAGAATTTTTTAAACGTCGCCTATGGAGATTTTTAAGGGTAAAAGTTTGACGCCATTCCACGAGTGGGCGCAATTTTGAAGCGTGACATGTTGGGCATGAATTTACTTGGCGTAACATTATATTTCACAATATAAAAAAAAAATTGGGCTAACTTTACTGTTGTCTTATTTTTTTATTCAAAAAAGTGAATTTTTTCCCAAAAAAGTGCGCTTATAAGACCGATGCGCAAATACGGTGCAAAAAAAAGTATTCAAATGACTGCCGTTTTATTCTCTAGGGTATTAGAAAAAAAACAATATATAATGTTTGGGGGTTCTAAGTAATTTTCTAGCAAAAAACCCTGTTTTAAACATGTAAACACCTAAAATCCAAAACGAGGCTAGTCCTTAAGTGGTTAAGGGGAACACAACGCTAAACGTATTTTCAAAAACCAAAAATCCATACCAGACCATTATCAGAGCATGGGCTGTGGTTGTGGGGGTCTGCAGGCAGGGAGCTTATTTGAATTTGGAAGCTCCCTTTAACAAGGGGGACCCCAGATTCCACCCCCCAGGTGGCATGATTGATGGTGAATCTAAATAGGGGGACATTGTTTTTTTATTTTTTTAATAAAGGAATTGTCAAAAGCTGCCTCCTGTCGTTATTTATTTTTGACATTTTTTTTGATGCATGGGTAGGAGTACAATGTACCCCATACTCATTCACATGGGGAGGGGGCCAGCATCTGGGGGCCCCTTTGGTAAAAGGGGCTACCAGATTCTGATAAGCTCCCTGCCACAGACCCCCACAACCACAGCCCAGGGTTGTCGGGAAATAGCCCTTGTCCCCATTAACATGGGGACAAGGCGCTTTGTGGTGGGGGGGCAGTACCCGGGCCCCCATACCCTTTTTATGGCCAATAACTGCATAAAAACCTTAAAAATGGGGACTTTTCATTTTTTTTTAAATTTAGGTCTCATAGACTTCAATGGGGTTTGGTGTTGGGGTGCAAACTTTTGCGATGTTCGAGAGTTCTGGCATGAACTGAACTGGTGGATGTTCGGCCCAACGCTATTCAATTGTCTTTGTTTTGTCTAACCCCGAAGTTCGGACTGTAAATCTGAATACTGTACTCTGTTATACTTTGTACTATGTATTTTTCTTCAAATAAAATTATATTGTTTAAAAAAATAAATACATAAATAAAGTTGTGTGTTTATTTAAAACCATTGAAGGCTCCATTCAGACCTTTATGGTCCATTGAAGTGCATTTCACATGCTAACATGCATTAGGTTATCCTATTCATTTTGGTTTCCTTTATTTTTATTGGTGTCATAAAATAGGTACTTCAAAGCGTGAAAAATCAGATTGGTATTTTAGTTTATCAGAGACAAAGACTTATTGTATATAGTTCAGTATTACAGTGTACAGATGTCTACATAATACAGACAATTCTGATCAGGTATCATGTTCTTTATAATGAAGCATTCATTTTGATAAAACTTGAAAAAATGAACATCCAGTTAACCAAGGAAAAATGAAAGGAGAAAAAACAACTAGGTGTCACTAAGATGGTTTAAAGAAACAACTGTTTATGCTTTAACCACTTAAGGACCAAGCTTACAGTATTTCTGAGATTTGTTGTTTACAAGTTAAAAACTGTTTTTTTTTGCTAGAAAATTACTTAGAACCCCCAAACATTATACATTTTTTTTCTAACACCCTAGAGAATAAAATGGCGGTCATTGCAATACTTTCTGTATTTGTGCAGTGGTCTTACAAGCACACTTTTTTTGTTAAAAATACACTTTCTTGAATTAAAAAATAAGACAACAGGGAAGTTAGCCCATTTTTTTCATATTGTGAAAGATAATGTTATGCCGAGTAAATTGATACCCAGCATGTCATGCTTCAAAATTGCGCCCGCTCGTGGAATGGCGACAAACTTTTACCCTTAAAAATCTCCATAGAAGATGTTTAAAAATTATACAGGTTGCATGTTTTGAGTTACAGTAGAGTTCTGGGGCTAGAATGATTGCTCTCGCTCTACCGATCATGGTGATACCGCACATGTGTGGTTTGAACATCGTTTTCATATGCGGGCGCTGCTCACGTATGCGTTCGCTTCTGCACGTGAGCTCATTGGGACGGGGCGCATTTAAGTTTTTTATTTTTTTTATTTTACCTTTTATTTTTTATTTTTATATTGTTCTTTAAGAAAAAAAAAGGGTCACTTTTATTCCTATTACAAGGAATGTAAACATCCCTTGTAATAGAAAAAAAGCATGACAGGACCTCTTAAATATGAGATCTGGGGTCAAAAAGACCTCAGATCTCATATTTACACTAAAATTCAATAAAAAAAAAAATGTTGTCATTAAAAAAGTACAAAAAAAAATGGCCCTTTAAGAGCTATGGGCGGAAGTGATGTTTTGACATCGCTTCCGCCCTGCATTGATATGGAGACGGGTGGGGGCCATCTTCCCCTCACTCGTCTCTGTGTCGGGCCAAAAGAACGTTCTGATCACCTCCGCCGCTGCTGATGGCTCCGGAGGGCACCGGAGCGTGGCGGAAGGGGTGGGCCCTTTTCCGCGGCCGATAAAAGTGATCTTGCGGTGAATCCGCTGCAGAGACCACTTTTATCTTGAAGCGAACCACCCGCTGAAGAAGAGGATACCGGGGTTATGGCAGCTAGCTGCCGCCATAACAACGATAGTCTTCTTCAAAGTACCGACGTATAACGACGGTGGGCAGTTCGGAAGTGGAGAATTATGCTAAATCCCAATCATTTTGCCTTAATTCCGTTACACATTCAGAGTTGATAAGGAGTATTTTGCCTTGCCACAGTTTCTCCAGCAGTGCAATGAATAATCAAGAGAAAATGTATCTAATCATTGTGGAGCCTTTTACAAGTGTTAACTTTTAATAATGGTTAATTTGTTGTGGAGGAAGTTTCAGAATATCAATATACCACCCTTAACTTCTTTTTTAGTTGTTGGGAACCCCAGACTTTCATTGAGGCTACAATATTCTTAATGACAGAGGACATATTGAAATTTAGGATTTGAAAAAAGGTTGTATTTGTCTATTAATGAGGGTGAGTTGCTCATGGATGGTAGCGTGGAGAGAATCCTAGACCGCCAACTGTTAATGTTCAAGTAGAAGATTAGAAATACATATGTACCCAGTGGAATTGCAATAGAGTGGGTAAGGACCAATGACTCCCCCCATACCTGTTTAGGCGCACTTCTATACAATTGAGGCAATAGTAGGATGATCAGGAAATACTATTTGTTTATTTAAAGTAAAGTTGCTGCTATTTTAACACTACAAGGTCCAGACCCAGAGTAAAATGTTTTTCAGTAGTGTACCACTGTTTCTCTAGGGTGGGATAAAACCAAGATGGAATTTGGTCCATAACAGCTGTACAATAGTAATCTTGTTCGTCTTGATTTCCCAATCCCCTGTCACATACCTGAAGGGAGACTGAATTGACGAGGTCGGCCTCTCTTGTATCTCCAGTCCAGGTCCCGCTGAGAGTGAAACAGAAGGAGCCAAGGAACAGGAGGCACACGAGTGCCTGCAGGTGGAAACCAGGAACCTTGTTGCAGGAAGTCGCAGCTAGTTGCAGAACTGTAGTTGCAGAGCAGGAAGTCGCAGCTGGTTGCAGGACTGTAGTTGCAGAGCAGGAAGTCGCAGCTAGTTGCAGGACTGTAGTTGCAGAGCAGGAAGTTGCAGCTGGTCGCAGGACTGTAGTTGCAGAGCAGGAAGTCACAGCTGGTCGCAGGACTGTAGTTGCAGACACTCGGGTAGTTGTGCTGGGCCGAGCTGGGCACCAGGGCCAGGTCACCGGGATAGCTGGGTTCGTCAACAAGCGGGCAGCAGGGTACCGGAGCATCAGGCAGAGACGGGTCAGATGGGAAGCTGGGATCAGGAACCAGAGATCAGGTATAACAGAGTTCAGAGCCGGGTAAACAGGAGCCAAGGTCAGCAACGGGAATCAGGCAGAATAACACAGGTTCAGAGTAACAGGGACACAGCTGAAGACCAGTCATCACCGATCAGTTGCTTGGGCCTCCTTTAAATAGGGCCACTGGTGCCAACTGGTGCTAGGGCACGATCTTGCGAGTGCACACTGCACGTCGCACGCATGGGCATCTGTGGTCTCCCATGGCCGCGCATGCGACCAGCACGTGCCAGGCGATTTCTGGTGGTTTCCTTACATTGCTCCCCCCTTAAGGGCAGCCTCCGGATGCCCACTAAGGGTTTTTTCTCAGGATGGAGGCAAAGACATCCACATCGGAGCTGGGTTCCCATGAATTATCTTCAGGGCCATAGCCCTTCCACTTGATAAGGAACTGGGTCTGGCCCCTTCTCTTCCTGCAATCCAGGACAGCCTCCACTTTGAACTCCTCATTCACTTCCACCAACAGAGGAGCAGGAGTCTTGGATTCTCGGTCAGGAAAGGGATTAGCCACGGATCATTTCAAGAGGGACACATGGAACACCGGATGAATTCTTAGATTTTCTGGTAGGCTTAACTCGAAAGCAACAGAGTTAAGCCTTCTTTTAATAGGAAATGGGTCAATGTATCTTGGTCATAGCTTCTTTGAAGGGCAGGCCAGCTTTAAATTTGTGGTAGATAGCCATACCTTATCTCCTGGTTTCAGATCCAGATTACCTCTTCTTCTGTCATAGAATCTCTTGTCATCTACTTGGACTTAGAGATAGCTTCTTGCAGTTAACTTTCCAGAACTCCAGACGATCCTGCACTGCCGGTACCGAGGATTCTTGGGGGACATCGGGCAAAAAAAGATGGATGGAACCCATAATTAGCAAAAAAGGGGGTTTGCTTGATAGAAGAGTGTATTGAATTATTGTAGGCGAATTCTGCTAATGGCAAAAGAGACGCCCAATCGTCCTGTGCAAAAGAAGAGAAACATTGGAGATATTGCTCCAGAGCCTGATTTGTTCTCTCTGTTTGACCGTTAGTCTGGGGGTGGTAAGCAGATGATAGGCAGAGTTTAATGCCCAAAACCTCACACAAGGAATTCCAAAATCTGGACCTAAACTGAACTCCACGATCCGACGTGATGTTGACAGGGATACCATGTAGGCGTACTACTTCCTTGACGAAAGATGAGGCAGTCTCTGCAGCGGAAGGGGTACCCTTTAGGGGCACAAAATGCACCATCTTGGATAGGCGATCCACAATAACAAAGATGGTGGTAAACCCTTCGGATGGGGGTAACTCGACAATGAAGTCCATGGAGATCATGCTCCATAATTTATCTGGTACAGGGAGAGGTTCCAGCAGACCCCAATTCTTAGATCTGTCCGTCTTGTTCCGTAAGCACGTAGTGCAAGATCTCACATAGTCTCTGCAGAATTGTATTAAGTCTGGCCACTAGAAGGAGCGAAGGACCAGTTTCGAAGTTTTGTGTACCCCGAAATGCCCTGCCAGAGGATGATCGTGAGTCATGTAGAGGACTGCTGTCCGTATTTGCTCTGGAACAAAGATCTGTGTACCATGGAAGTAGAGAACCTCTTTACGCTGGAGATAGGGTTCTTGGGAGGGAGGTTGATTCAGGACTGTTGTCTTATCAGTTTGTAGTAACAGGAAGTTCTTAGCGGGTAGGATGGTATCAGGTTCAGGAGATGTTTCAGTATCTTGAAACATGAGGAAAAGAGCGTTGGGCTTCCCATTCTTTGATCCAGGCCGGTAAGTGATGTGGAAGCAGAATCTTGCAAAAAAAAGAGCCCACCTGGCCTGGCGAGGTCTTAATCTTTTCGCTGTTCTTAAGTATTCCAGGTTTTTGTGATCCGTGAATACAAGAATAGGGTGCGCAGCTTCCTCTAGCAAATAACGCCATTCTTCAAGGGCAGACCTAATAGCAAGTAATTCCCAATCACTGTAGTTCCTTTCAGGATTACTTAGTTTTCTGGAGAAGAAAGCGACAGGATGGAGTAGCGATTTTGTCCCTTGTCGTTGGGACAATCTGGCTCCCACAGCTTTTTTCAGAGGCATCCACTTCAAAGACATAGGGCAGAGCAGGATCTGGGTGTTTCAGGATGGGTGCGGATGTGAAGAGGCACCCATCCTGCCTCTTTCAGTTTTTCGAATGCTATCTGAGCTTCTGAGGTCCATGTGAAGGTCGTACGTAACTTGGTTAGCTGGGTGATAGGGGATACAATACTGGAAAAGTCTTTAATAAACTTCCTGTAAAAATTAGCGAACCCCACAAACCGCTGTACAGATTTCTTATCAGTAGGGGCAGGCCAATCGAGTACTGCAGATACCTTCTGTTGGTCCATGGCAATTCCATCTGCAGAGATAATGAGCCCTAGGAACGGTAAACGGAAGGCACAAGTTTAATGGTTTCAGGGTCCATGTTAATGCAGAGGAGCGGTTCTTCGACTTGGGTAGAGGAGGAATGCAGAATTCATTACAGTACTTAGAAGAAAAAGTCACTTCCCCTGTGATCCAGTTGATGAGGGGGTTATGTGCCTTCAACCAGGGATGACCAAGAATGACAGGAAATTGGGGAGATGTAATGACATCTAGACGTAGCAGCTCATGATGCCCAGAAGCTGTGAGACACAGGATGGGTTCAGTCTCTAGAGTGACAGGCCCAGATTTGATGCCTGAACCATCTGCCAAGTGGACCGTGAAGCTGTTCTTCTTAGCACGCAAAGGGAGTGCGTGCGTATTTGCAAAGGCAGAGTCCACGAAACAGCTACAGGCCCCAGAGTCCACAATAGCAGAAACAGTAAGAGTCTTTCTGGTTAACTGAAGGGAAACGGGCAGCAGGGTGTGGTTTTGAATGGAACTTAATGCCACGACTGTAGGAGATGGAAGGAGGGGTCTTTTACGATGTCTTCTGGAACAAGTCTGTAGGAAGTGCCCAAGACAGAGATTATTGCGGCGATGATGAGACCGCTCTTGTTCAGTCAGAGGGGGCCTCAGAAAGCTGGCATGTGGAATTTTCCTGATGTCAGAAACATTTCTTGGCGCGGTTGAGAAGGAGGCAGGTGATGGTTCCGTCGAGCAGGTAGGCATTAGATGAAGATTTCTGGCTTTCTCAAATCATCTTTCACGTAGGCGATGCTCAATTTGTATGCTGAGGTGGATTAAGTCATTCAGAGAGGTAGGTATTTCTACCCTGGCGAGTTCATCTTTGACGGCTTCTGACAGGCCAAGACGAAATCGGAAGTGTAAAGCTGAATCATTCCACTCAGTATCAGTGCTCCATAAACGAAAGTCTGAGACATAGTCCTCCATAGACCTAGAACCTTGTTGTAAATGACTCAGCGAAGTCTCTGCTGTCTGGTGACGGAAGGGATCGGTATATAATTGAGCCATGGCAGTGAAAAAGGAATTGACCGAAGCCAGGACAGGGTCGTGTTGTTCCCGAAGCTGAAATGCCCAGGCCTGGGGTTCCTCCAGCAATGAGGAAATAAGAAATCACACGTTCACTTCCTCTGTAGAGAATGTACGGGGTAGCAAAGAAAAGTAAAGTTCGCAGGCATTCTGAAAAGTCCTGTACTTTTTACGGTCCCCAGAAAACCATTCGGGCAAGGGTACCCTGGGCTCAGGAAGGTAAGACAGTTCAGTTTGGGAGAAAGTCATAGTTTGAGCAAAGGAATCCTTGAGTCTTGGAGGCTCGGACATGGGAGTAAAGCTGGATGTATACTGGAGTTGGTTATGGATGCGGGCAAAGTCCATATGCAACCCTTGCACTACGCGGGAGAGTGCGGTAACAGTTTGGCAGAGGGTTGACAGCAGAGAGACCTCCCTTTCAAGCTCCATTACTGGCTGACTGGTCTGTCACGTACCTAAAGGGAGACTGAATTGATGAGGTCGGCCTCTCTTGTATCTCCAGTCCAGCTCCCGCTGAGGATGAAACAGCAACTGTAGTTGCAGAGCAGGAAGTCGCAGCTGGTTGCAGGACTGTAGTTGCAGAGCAGGAAGTCGCAGCTGGTCACAGGACTGTAGTTGCAGAGCAGGAAGTCGCATCTGGTCGCAGGACAGTAGTTGCAGACACTCGGATAGTTGTGCTGGACCGGGCTGGGCACCAGGGCCAGGTCACAGGGATAGCCGGGTTCGTCAACAGGCGGGCAGCAGGGTACCGGAACATCAGGCAGAGAAGGGTCAGATGGGAAGCCGGGTTCGTCAACAGGCGGGCAGCAGGGTACCAGAGCTTCAGGCAGAGATGGGTCAGATGGGAAGCCGGGATCAGGAACCAGAGATCAGGTATAACAGAGTTCAGAGCCGGGTAAACAGGAGCCAAGGTCAGCAACGGGAATCAGGCAGAATAACACAGGTTCAGAGTAACAGGGACACAGCTGAAGACCAGTCAGCACCGATCAGATGCTGGGGCCTCCTTTAAATAGGGCCACTGACGCCAACTGGTGCTAGGGCACGCTCTTGCGTGTGCACGCCGCGCGTCACGCATGCGCTCATGCGCACCAGCATGCGCCAGGCGATTTCTGGTGGTTTCCTTACATCCCCACTCTAATTCGCTTCCCCTTTCAGTCAAATTGTTTAATAACTTATTTCAATTTAGAAAACAACTTTAGTGGCAATGGAATAGGTAGTTTGCCAAAGTAGGACATACTTTTTGGAGAGTGCTTATTTCAAAAGCTACTTTGTAGGCAAAGGAAAGAAGGGACGCAGAGATGACCTGGAGAACAAACCCTCCAAATATCTAATGCTTATCTTAAATTCAAAGTTAGATGTAAATTTTTCATGATTCCTCCTAAGCAGTCATATCAAAACATAGTTGACTTGAAGCAGTGGTCTTTCCATATTTTCAGAAGGTCTAGTTATTAAGTTATTAAAATCAAATGAATATTGCCAGAGTACAAACAACTAGGGATGAGCCGAATACCCCCGGTTCGGTTCACACCAGAACTTGTGAACAGACAAAAAATTAGTGCGAACATGTGACCACCGTTAAAGTCTATTGTACACGAACGTGAAAAATCAAAAGTGCTCATTTTAAAGGCTAATATGCAAGTTATTGCCATAAAAAGTGTTTGGGGACCTGGGTACTGCCCCAGGGGACATGTATCAATGCAAAAAAAGTTTTTAAAACGGCCGTTTTTTCAGGAGCAGTGATTTTAAAAATGCTTAAAGTGAAACAATAAAAATTAAATATTCCTTTAAATATCATGCCTGGGGGGTCCCATTAGTCTGCCTGTAAAGTAGCACATTTTCCCATGTTTAGAAAAGTACTGCAGCAAAATGACATTTCTAAAGGAAAAAATGTCATCCAAAATTGCTCACGGCTGTAATGTATTACCAGATCCTGGCAATATACATAAAAAAATCATTTAAAAAAACAGCATGGGTCCCCCCCCAGTCCATACCAGGCCCTTTGGGTCTGGTATGGATATTAAGATAAACTCCATGCCAATTAAAAAAAAAAATGGCGTGGGGGTCCGTCCCAAAATCCATACCAGGTCCTTTGGGGCCTGGTATGGATTGCTGATGCTGTTTGCTTATCACTAGTAGTTGCTAGTGATAAGCAAACAGCATCAGCATGGTCAATTCAACAAAGAAAGGCTTTGGAGGTAAATACCAGGGAAAAAGACCACAATTAACTCCTAAATGAGATTGAATTATTGAAGTTTAACATTATTAATTGTGAAAACACCAAATGATGGATCTATTTGTCACAATCTGGAGTCAGGCTCAGAGGCCAGTAGCTATAGCAGTGGAGCAGCACCCACCAACAAGTGGGACAGGTATACAAGCAGGTCACACTTGTGCAGGCCCCGTGCCCAGTGAAACGCAGGCAAGAAGTTCCTGCACTACTTTTCAAATCGCAGCCTGCACAGTGACATACCTACCTTTACACATACCTCACTTATATACTTAATGATACATAAGTGATTAAAACCTTTTATCTATATATGAATCAACCCATGAAATTAAGGACGAATGATACCTGTTCGAAAAGGGTAACGATCTAATTTATTTAAACTTACTATTGTACAGAAAAGAAACTTGTGTTAATATGAGATTAGCAACTATAACATAAATGATACAACCTTAAAAACAACAATGTTACCAATGATAATAAATATTGCTATAATGGTCATACCCATGCTATCAAGAGATTAATAAGGTATTACGGCCAAATCCTACGATAGAAAAGGTTACAGGAGAGAAAAGAGACATAGAGATACATTGTATGGAGAAGTCTTACGTAACCATCCTGCATCTAGACCGTCCGCCGGAGAGAGCTAGCCTCTCCAGGTTTTTGGTTGTATATTGTTAGAACCCACTCCCACTCAATCAGAACTCAGGGTCACCTCATTGGTTCAGAAGTGGCATTGAATCCTGATTGGCCACCCCTGAAGCCTAAAGTTTATTGGTTAAGTTGGCTTAACTTCTGCTTTAAACATTAGACTCTCTGGTGCCTCTGAGTCTGCCTTAAACCAGTTAGCTCTGTTTGAACTCAATATAACCAATTCGGAAATTAGCATGTCAAAAGACCCCCCATCCAGGTGGTGAATTATCACCTGCCTAAAACATTCAACAGCTTTTGAGAACCAGGAAAAATCTAAGCTGGGCTCAACCTGATATCACAAAATATAGTACTTTTATTAGAGAGTTCCCCTGAAGATATAAATATGGATTGCAAAATCCCCACCACAGTCCCCCCTGAAGTTCATTCTTGAACTTATGTCCTCCTTCAATGATCTTGCACCCACCCACAACAGCCCAGAAGCCCCGACCCTTCCCCACCACCACTGCGGCCTCCTCTTCCTTTCTTGAACACGCAGGAACTCCTCAAAGTAGGCTTAAGATAGCAAAGAAATCCTGGTCCTTTGGAGACTTCACATCCAAACCACGAGTGTCTGTATTGCAATGTTTCATCACTCCTCTGCCTTGGAGGAGCGGAACTCCAACATTGATGGCGGGATCCTGGCATATCTAGTCCTGTATCTATGTAAGACCATGTAATGGTTGCATCGATTGGATCGGACCGCGAGACAGCACTTTTCAGCATGGTGAAGGAAAGTCCAGGAAAGTCTTATTCATGACACATTTATCTCAAGAAATAACTTGGTGGTCGCTGCTTCTTCAGGTGGGGTCGGGCGGGTCTCCAGACAGTCGTGCATGAATACAGAAAGAGAGAGGAGAACGTTAGTGTACAGAGAAATGCTGGACAGAAACAGAGTGTTGGCCATTAAGACTAAATACTCATAAAGGGTGTAATGTGGACGAGTAGAGTGGGTTCCCACAGGGTACAGAGTCTGAGCAACAGCCAGTATCATCCATGGCCCTTGATGGTAGGGATAGACAATACTGTCTGTTATTGCCAGGTCCCTGGGTTCACCACACCTGCTCACGGGGCTCAGGTTAAAGTAGTAGGTAGACTAGGGGAGGTGAAATTACATTAAGACATAAAACTGGATGTCCAGGGATACTTTAGTTAAAATATGGTACTTGTGGGCAGGCAAAGTCTTTTTTTAAAGAAAAATGATATGACTGATGTCTTAGTTACATTATCTTGAGAAGATAAATGATAGAAACCAAAGGAAAAACTTAGAGAGCATAATATTAAATAAGAAAAAGGAATAGAAGAGAGGTGAGTAATGAAAATGAACAGGAAAAATAGTGGGAATAGTAATGAAAAAAAGAACAAAAAACAGAAAAAACTACAGATTGAACGCTGCTCCAACCAAGACTGTTAAAGAGCCTTGAATCTGTATATAAAAAAATGAATACATTGGTTAAAAAAAACATAATAAAAAAATAAAACAAAAAAAACAAAAAAATGTTTTTCAAAAAAAAAAAACTCCTCTCCCATTAACAGTATTTTTGCAGGTCAGGTACACAGATATTAACATCAAAAGGGAGGGGAAAAAAAATAAAAAATAAAAATAATAAAAAAAAATGATTGAAACTTTTGGAATTTAGGTAAACCTGACTGCACTTTATTACTAAAAATTGAAGAGGCTTATCCCTGGAACAAGAAAATATAGTTCTAGGGTCCTCTCTTAAATGCGCAACTTCTTTGTACTGGTCTGGATTGGATATGGCTTCCTCAGAGATTTGTTTCTGAGTTAGTGGCCTTTCTGTTCCTTGAGAGATGATACCTTGTTGAGGTACACATTCTCATAGCTTTGGCATTCATTCTCCTGATAGTAACGCACATTATTACCTGCATCAGGAAAAGCAATAAGGCTGCACAGGTTAGGACAACAACAGGGTGGAGCAAAATGTTTAGGAAAGCTGTAGCGTTCGGACTATACCCAAATGAACTTTCCCACCAGGAAATCTTAGCATCTGCGTCTAAAGCGTGGGATACTTGGATCAGTCTATTTTGATCATGGGTGAGTCGTATGGTGGCTTGTTTTTCAGCATCTCCTAGTACATTTAATATTTCATCCTGTTGTCCGAAATCCATCAGCCAAGCTTTTAACTCAGCCCCAAATCCCAGAGGAAGTTTCTGTAGGTGTAAGGGGATGTCAGGTTTGCTATAAAACCTTTCTTCAGGGGTGATCGGGGTACAACCCGGTGTTCCTGCTATATCCATGCCACGGGCCAGAGGAGGTGTACTATAGACTCCCCGAGGTAGTGTATCCTGCTGAGTACCATTTAACCTGATGCTGAAAACAGTGCATCATTAGACATGAGATACTAGCACCAGTACCCTGGTCTCCAGTCTCAAGTAGTTTTAACTTTGTTTAGGACCAGTTGGGACACTACCCCGGCATCCATTAGACATGACCCCCCCCCCCCCTGTGCCAGCTTTATTGCCTTTTCCCATAGCACAACCCTTACCTTCCTCTAGCACTCATCAGTACCAGTCATCTGAGGCTGTCCATACTCAAACCATCAGAACAAGATGGACTCCAGGGTGTAATCCAGTAGAGTCTGATAGGATAGTACCCAGATTGACCGTGATATCTGCACAATGTTCCATCCCTGCCATTAGGGATGAGAACAGTGCAAGTAAGATTTTTGACGATCCTGGAACTGAGTCATCCACCAATCTATCACGACTCATAGGCAACCTGGATACTACCCCCCCCCCCCTGTCTGTCCTTGCAACGTGATGCTGGACAGAGAAAGTTGGCTTTCCTAACCCCTTCCCTGATATGTAGCACAAGACCCCCCCAATGTGATCCTGAATATCCTGAATATCTCCAGCTCCATAGTGTTTTAAGGTACCCAGTGCCCCACCTCCAGTTCCAAAGACAGTCTCAATTAAGCCTCTCTTTCCTAAGGATGGGAAATAGTCAGAATACCCGGAGTGAAAACCACCTGCCACCAGGTACACTTGTCTCTTCATAGAGGTTGCACACCTTATGGGGCACTGGTCTTCCTGTCATGCAGGACACAGACCACTAGTTAAGGTACGCAAGGAGTCTAGGCCAGGAAGGACACCTATGGGTATCCACTGAGGAGAATACAGCGTGCCCACACAACTCCATCCCTGTGCCTGGATTTCAGAGACCATGCCCAGGGTATACAATGCACCACTACCTATGGTTAGGTTCAAAGAACCCTCTAGTTCCCTGACTAACGTTACATCGGTATTCCTTAGGACACAGAAACAAACTCGTCTATGTCCCAAATAATACCCAGGTGCTTCCTTCCCAGCAATGACCTCTCCATCCAGAACACAGAGTGCAATATACACAATCTTCCTGCACAACTCTTCTCCAGGCTCTCCCAAAACTATACACTCTCAACTTGTATGCCATCAGGCAGGCCCTCATACTACACATCTGAAGGTAAATCTGAAGGAAATTGGAAAACAAAAAATTGCATAATGTGTATCCAACTCGAGGAACTTCTGCTACCAAACACAACTGGCCAAAGGGCAAAGAAATATCCCTTGCAGCACTGAGGCGCCGGGATCACTGAACAGTAGTGGGTACACGAGCCGACCCTTTAAAGCCAGGAAACCCAATTATCGAATCTGAGAAATAAAACACCAATAAAATTTAGTAATAAATATTCCATTTTCCTCCTAGAAACAAAATAATCCAATGGTTATATACCTGTAACAATACATTAGCATATGAAACACAAATATACATTACATTACATTACATAAACAGTGCACTTTTTTTTTTTTAAGATACCAAAAAATTGTTGAGCTCAACTTATCATTAATATGTATTACTTAATACACATTAATACCACGTGGATTTTTTGTTTTATGGTATACCAATAATTCCCAAAAAAAATTTTATTCACCATGGCTGAAAAAAATTAGCAATCCGTAAAAAACCTTTTAGCAGTACCATTTGTCAACAGATGATAATACCTCACCACAAAGAACCTCTCCAGTACTGTTTTCCTGAAAAACAAACCCATTTTAGTACATGTATCTTTCAATTCACTAGTACAGATAATTATCTTGGCTCAGGTCATTTGCATGTCAATACAGTTCGCTGCACCTTTTCACAGACCTGGTGAGAAAGAAGGGTGGTCATTTGGGTGGGCTGTCAGCAGCTGAGAACAAACGTTACACAACACGACATATATTGCATATTCCACACACACACACAAATGGCTAGGTTATAGATGAACTCTAGACATCACACATCAGCATGTTTTCTATAATACCCTGTACTTCTTCTTAAACCCATAACATCTGTTTGGTAAGGTTAAAATTCTTTCAGAGATCCATCCCATTTCATTAGCCCCTTCTCAGCCTGTATGGACGCATTCTCAGGAGTTTGGAATGATTTCTCCTTAAATCCCATAGTAATAACATTCACTTCCTCTGTTTTATTTGCTGACTCCAGCCTCCATATAAATAACGTGTCTTTTTCATATGGCCGTGTCATCTTTCTGTGGTGAGCAAGGTACAGATTTTCCCAAGCTGTTGGCTTAAAAGTACCTCTTTTAAAATACTTCTTCCCAGTCCAACGATCCCAATCTTGCAAATATTTCACAACCCAAGGTCCATATCTATCTATAATCTCTTCCCTTGGGGTCATTTGATAGGGTTTACCCCATTCAAACCCCCTCTTTGAAGCGATTAGATTACCCATCCTTTACGGACTCCGGACCTTGAACTGATTCCCCAACCTTTTTACAGGTTGCCTTTACTTCAGAGGTAGCTACTCTCTGACCAAGAATTGGGTTGACAGGTACCGCCCCTGTCACCCTTGCCGATTTTTTTTTTCACTACTTGTCAGAACAATTTTTTTTCCGGACTCTGCGTACAGAGAACCCCGCGCTTTACTTTCGGAGCGGTTATGGTTTGCGCCTTTATCACGATAACCGGCCCCCGCATTCCGGTTATTTTACACGGCCTGAGCGGGCTGCTAGCGTACTACTCCTAATGTTCCCTGTTCTGACTATAGTCCTTCAAAAAAAATAGCGTGGAGATTTTCCAAACTATATTAGTTCAATCTCCCCCGTGGACTTTTCAGAGGTATTCTAAAGGAAATGCTTAACGAAGGGCTATTACTTCTGTTATCTCCATAATGATTAACATAAACTTGGATAATCAGGACCCTATGGGTGCTTGTAGTACAGGAGGCAGTTAACTGATGCACACCTAAGTTCAGTATGATTGGTATCAGTTTACAATATAGCCAGTGTATACAGGTCTAATTACAAAGCTCACCATCCACAGTTAGTAGTTTACAAAGAGACAGATCCATACTAGGGCTGAAACAACTAATCGACTAATCTACAACCAATCGACCACAAAATCATTAGACTACTACCTTCACAATCAATCAATCAGCCGGTAACACAATGGAGGTTAAAAAAACAAAAACAAAATGAGCCCTCTATAATACAAAAAGAGCAAACAATCGCAAACGTAAATATAACTTTCATCGTTCTACAGTAAAAAAAATGAACCCCTTACAGTAGTGACTATCTGCTCCCCCCTGCACCCCAAAGGGCCAACCCTAGCCTTCTCAACCCCATTATGTTAATAAACGTCTTAGACCTGGTTCACATCTATGTGCTTTTCTGGTACCTTTTGCAGAAACACACTACAGTTCATTCACATGGCCTCCCATGAGACACGTTCACATCCATGCCCCCCCCAGCATATTTGGAAAGGGTCGGGGACTCCCTCCTTAATGCAAAACAGCGCCTCTTCTGTTCAATACACTTCAATGGAGAAGCTGCAGAAAACATACAATGCACCCCTGCAGCAACCCGTGTCCTCCAATCTGACCTACAACAACCTGGCCAGAAAAAAACAAAAACGCAAATTGCAGCAAAATCACATGCAAGAAAATCGAAAACGCACAGCAAAAAGCACTGCAGAAATAGATAAAAAACAAACTGCATAGGCGTGCACCGAGCCTCATGCTGGCCACACAGATCAATTTTCAGACAGGAATATTCAGACGAAAAATCTTTGTACCTTTTGCTGAATGGAAAAAAATGTTTGAAATTTTAACTTGTTTTTAACATTCTGTTTTTAAAATCAATGTAATTTCTGAACGAAAACCACATACACTGTCTGACAATTCCCTTGACCAAGAAGTTCCCTATTTATCTCCAAATCTTCCCATCACTGTGGTTAAAAATAAACGTCGACCCGACCCCGCTAACGATTAGAAAATCAAACGAACGCTCCCAAAAATGACACCCTTCTTAAAAGAAGACATTGTTTTTTTTTTGTTTAAATAAAAAAAAATTTGATCTCTGAGTCTGATGATATCAGCCAGACTCACCCCCCACAGTACACACAGCATATCTCTCCTCTAATAGTCCACACAGTACATCTCTTCTGTCTGCCACTCCCAGAGTGCACCAAACATCCTGCTCCCTAACCATAACTGCATAGAGATATCTAAGAATAAATTGCCCCTTTCTAAACTCTTGCAGGATAAACAATACAAGCCTCAAAACAATGAATTGCCCTCTGAAGAACTCTAAAAATATTTTAAAAACATGCACCGCTAAAAGTACAAAAAACTCAGTTAAAGCTATTAAATTCAATGCAAAGTAGACTGGATGGCTACACCCATGCAAAGGAATTGTAGCAGCTTCCCCTCTGGGATGATTTACAGGCTAGAAAGCACAAAATCCTTAAACTGCACCTCTCAAAATGGCTGCCGACCATGGCCTCATGGTGTCTACAACAAAAGCCCGGCCACAACAAAAGGGTGCATTTTCCCACCAAAACAGAAATCCAATACAAAAATCGCCACTCTTCTACTGAAGAGTTGACAAAAAGTACAAACACAGAACACCTACAAAAGCTTACATTCACTTACAACAGAAATAATGCCTAGAAACAAAATGGTGGCTCATGTCACATGGTTTCACACACAAAGGAATGGTGGCTACACCTTCCCCTATAGAATGACCCACAGGCCAAACAGCACAAACAAAAGCCAGGCCACGACCACATGGTAGACTACAGCAAGATGGCCGATGAAAACCACAGCACAGTCACATGGTAACAAAAAAAGGAAATGGCAGAGGAAGGCCAGGCCACAACAAAATGGCGAATTTTCCAGACAAAACTAAAATTTCTCCCTACAAAATTACACATTCAAGATACTAAATGAACACTTACAAACATTTCATTCTGCATACCACTAGGGACCTTGGCAGGCCTCAAATACAGGCTCTCCAACCAAACAACACATCCGAAAAAGCCAAAAGTTACATAAAACATAAACTGGTAGTTGCAAATGAACATCGAGCCACAGTCTCACAGCGACCACAAAATGGCCAATGAGAAAAAGGGCACACTAAAACACCAACACGTGAAATGCAATTGTTGATCCTGCTAAATCAGACTTCTTCACTAGACTCCTTTCTCCACAAAGACTGACTACACATTTGTAAATGCACACTTAACCATAGACACACAGTTTAGGAACAGTTCCACTGAAAAGTATGTAATCTCGCCGCACAATTGAGAGTGCACACTTAGCAACACATGCTTTACAATGAAACAACAACGCCACAATATAACACAGCTCAAACATACCCACTTTTCTCAAAGAAAGTTCAATCCTTCTTCTGGCATCAGCTTTCACAGAAAAAACATCTCAGAAATACAAACAGCGTTTCTGGGATCCTGAGACCATCCCACCCACAGTGAATGCTTGCATGGTCTTTTCATCTCAAAAACAAAAAGAAACCCTCCCTCTTCCTATTGTGCACAGGGAGTAGCCCTTTCCACATACATATCCTAATGTAACAACCTTGGAACAGCGAGCCTGGCTGCCCATCCCCCGTGCATGGCCACAAACATGCAGTTGCTCACAAAACCCACACATTGCAGTTTGCAACTAATCCCACATCTATAATCATACACAATATACAGTTTCCATTTCTATTTCTCATATGCATTATTCAAAATCAGTCTCATCAAAGAATTAGCATAGACAAAAGGTAAAGTTCTAATAAGTTTTTTTAGTCTGGGTATTCAGATGGGAGACAGGTAAACACAAAACCAGCTCTGTCTTTCATACAAGAATCATATTCACCCCAAAATTAAACTTCCTCACACGGGGCACCATCTGACATGGCTACCTTTACACATACCTCACTTATATACTTAATGATACATAAGTGATTAAAACCTTTTATCTATATATGAATCAACCCATGAAATTAAGGACGAATGATACCTGTTCGAAAAGGGTAACGATCTAATTTATTTAAACTTACTATTGTACAGAAAAGAAACTTGTGTTAATATGAGATTAGCAACTATAACATAAATGATACAACCTTAAAAACAACAATGTTACCAATGATAATAAATATTGCTATAATGGTCATACCCATGCTATCAAGAGATTAATAAGGTATTACGGCCAAATCCTACGATAGAAAAGGTTACAGGAGAGAAAAGAGACATAGAGATACATTGTATGGAGAAGTCTTACGTAACCATCCTGCATCTAGACCGTCCGCCGGAGAGAGCTAGCCTCTCCAGGTTTTTGGTTGTATATTGTTAGAACCCACTCCCACTCAATCAGAACTCAGGGTCACCTCATTGGTTCAGAAGTGGCATTGAATCCTGATTGGCTACCCCTGAAGCCTAAAGTTTATTGGTTAAGTTGGCTTAACTTCTGCTTTAAACATTAGACTCTCTGGTGCCTCTGAGTCTGCCTTAAACCAGTTAGCTCTGTTTGAACTCAATATAACCAATTCGGAAATTAGCATGTCAAAAGACCCCCCATCCAGGTGGTGAATTATCACCTGCCTAAAACATTCAACAGCTTTTGAGAACCAGGAAAAATCTAAGCTGGGCTCAACCTGATATCACAAAATATAGTACTTTTATTAGAGAGTTCCCCTGAAGATATAAATATGGATTGCAAAATCTCCACCACAACAGGAACCACTAGTACAGCGCGGTTCCCAGTGCAGGAGCAATTTCCAGTAGGGGCAGTTTTCCATTAGGATTAGTGGTTCATTGCTTTGGCTCTGAGGAAGAGGGTTCACCCTCGTAATGCGTAAGCCACTTTGCGATGCTATCTGGTCCTCCGCAACATTCGGTCCAGATTGCAGATTGTAAAGACACGGTTCTATTTGCTGTTGCATTGACAAGCTTTTTTTTAATCACGTCTGTATGTGTGTATGATCATTGCTGTTTTACCTTTTAATAAATTTTATCTTTGGCAATGCACAAGGTCGGTGCACCCCCCCTGTCTTTTCTATATATCCATTAGGATTAGCAGGTCCAGCATTTCACTGTGCGGGTGGTTGCAGCTGAGGGAATCCAACAACATATAATGCATGGAAAAGGGTATTCAAGAGTTGTCAAAAAATGGTGGGGATGCTTTCCAGAGATAGGAAAAAGGTGTGTTGAGCTTGTGGTGGGGGCTTGTGTGCTGTCCTTCTCTGGTGGGACATGGCTGGGGTAGTGGGACATAGCTGGGTACAAGATATAATGGGGGTGTGTGGGAAATGACTGGGTGCAGGACATGGTGGGGAGGGAGGATGTGGTACATGGCAAAGTATGAGACATGAGAGATGTGGGACATGGAGGAGACCTAAGACATAGCTGGGCCCAGGAGGGGATGCAGGACAAAGTTTGGGGACACAGCTGGCTGCAGGACATTTTGGAGGGGGACGTGGGACATGGTGAAGGAGACCTCAAAACTTCTGATTATTTGATACAATGCTGCGGTGGCGGGGGGGGGGGGGGACATGGAGAAATATACCTGGGACATGGCTGGGTGTGGGACACAGTTGGGGGGATGCAGGACACAGGGGGAAGTGGAACATGGTGAAAAAACCTGAAACATTGCTGGGCGTGGGGACATTAAGGGTGTCTGTGGAACTTGGTGGAAAAGATATGGGACATGGGGGGTTGCGGGACATGGTGAAGAAGACCTGAAAAATGGCTGGGTGTGGGACATGAAGAGGGTGCAGGAGATGGTGGGGGCTTGGGACATACAGAAAAGCAAAACCCAGCTATGAAGATTGATCCATGATTTGGTCTTGTTAAAGTGATTGTAAAGGATCGTTTTTAATTTTTTTTAAATAACAAACATGTCATACTTACCTCCACTGTGCAACTCGTTTTGCACAGAGTGGCCTCAAACTTCCTCTTCTGGGGTCCCCCGGTGGCTCTCGCGGCTCCTCCCTGCATCAGATAACCCCCTAGGAGAAGCAGTCTCCCAAAGGGGGTTACCTTACAGGCACGTTCCCAAGTCCAGAATTTGCGTTCACAGACATGAATGCCGGACTCGGCCCGCCCCCCGGCGCCCACGTCATTGGATTTGAGTGACAGCAGCGGGAGCCAATGGCTGCGCTGCTATCAATCTATCCAATCAAGAGCCGGGACCTCATGGAGAGAGGGGCAGCACGTCCCCGCCGAGGAGATGAAAGGGCTCAGGTAAGTAAAATGGGGGGCTGGGGGGCCGGTGACTGCCAGGTGTTTTTGTCACCTTAATGCATAGGATGCATTAAGGTGAAAAACGTGCAGGGCTGCCATTCATTGAAATACGGAAATGCGCAGGGCTGCCTTTCATTCTAAATGACACCCCCACGCGTGTAAAATCGCAGTGCATGTGCGGGAACCACAGGGAAATCGGATGGTCAAAAAGACCATGCGATTTCCATGCGGCTGCATTTTTTGAAAAGATGTATGCACTTTTTTTTGCAGAAATGCAGACACGGCGGCCCATTCATTTGAATGAGCTGCCATGCCCACGCAAACACAGCCCCCACAAAACGCAAGAGTGTGAACCTAGGTATTAAGCAGTAATGACTGTTAAGTCAGTAGTATAGTCAAAAGAGAGCATGATGGTGAATACCAACAGTACATTCACCTACTCCCATTAACATTAGTACACTGTAGGAATTTGATTATACTAGTATTATCATTTTACTAAAATTACATCAGTATTTTCCTAACATACATTACATATGGTTAGGGGGTAAGAGGTTTAATACTGTACTAGTGGAAGGGACAGGTTAGGGGGCGCAAATTACTTGCCTTGCCCCAGGCGCTGACAACCCACGCTATGCCACTGACCAGATATAATGTGTGATTCTGATTTTAGCAAGTAGGAGAAGGTAAAATTGGCACTAGTAAGCACATAAAAACAAAGGTGTATGCATATAGGTTTATATATACTGTACATAAATACACACACAGAACAAAGATAAAGTGTATCAGGCTAGGTATGCAAACATGGTGATTATTAAGCTAATTTTTTTATTTATCTTCCCCAAATGATCAGAAGAGTGTAATAAGCATTTGGGCGAATTAGTTTTTTTTTTTTAGGCTGGGTTCACATTGCCCTGACACAAAAGTCACGCGACTTCCGACTTGACTTTGCCCTGCGACTTTGGTCCGACATCGATTCGACTTCCATGTGACTTTAATGAACAGGATCCGACATGAGATGAGTGCAACTTGGGTCTGGTATGGATTTCCACACTAAAGTTACAAAAAAAAACAGTGTAAGGTGTCCCCCCACCCCCCCCAAATCCAGGTCTGGTATGAATTTTGAGGGGAAACCCCAAGCCAAAATGAAAAAAAAAAAATGGTGTGGGGTCACCTTAAAAAACCATACCAGACTCCTATCCGAGCATGCAGACGGGAGGCCAGGAAAGGGGGGATGAGCAAGCGCCTCTCCCTCCTGAACTATATTAGGCCACATGCCCTCAACATGGGGGGGTTGCTTTGATGGGGATGTTGTCATGTTGATGGGGACAAGGGTCTCTTCCCCACAACCCTGGACTGAGGTTGTAGGGGTCTGCGGGCAGGGAGCTTATCGAAATCTGGAAGCTCCCTTTAAGAAAGGGGGCCCCCAGATCCCGCCCCCTCCCCCATGTGAATGAGTATGGCGACGACCATGGTAATTGATGTTAGATCTACAGCGGGGAACATTCATAATTTTAAATAAAGGACTTATTAAAAACTGCCTCAAGTTTTTTGTTACACTACTACACTGTTTCTTATGGGTGAATGGGTAAGGGTACTATACTCATTCACATAGAGGGGATGGGATCTGGGGGCCTCCTTGTTAAAGAGGACTTCCAGATTCCAATAAGCCCCCCGCCCGCAGACCCCCACAACAACTGGCCACGGTTGTGGGGATGAGGCCCTTATCCCCATCAACATGGGGACAAGGTGCTTTGGGGTGGGGAGCAGAGCCCCCTGCCCCAAAGCACCCACCCACCATGTTGAGGGAATGTGGCCTGGTATGGTTCGGGGGGCTCGCTCGTCCCCCTCCCTTTCCTGACCTGCCAGGATGCATGCCTGGATAAAGGTTTGGTTTGGATCCTGGGGGGACCCCACACCATTATTTTTATAAATTTTGGCATCTGTTTCTTATTTTTTTTTAAATTATTTAGCTGTCAGCAGGGAAGCCCATTGACAGCTGATGACTCATCGGTTGTTAGGGATGCCGCGGCCGGTTTACCAGCCCTGCTCAACACCAAGCTTATACTGCGTCCTAATTGGGCAAAGCTTTGTCCAATCAGGGTGCAAAATGCACTGTGCAGTGCATTGCAAGTCACTGACACTGACACTGACCCCCAGGGAAAATAAACTATAATACATTTTTGCACCTGATTGTATATTAATGTTTTAGTATGTTTTGTGTTTTTTTATTTGTGTTTTTTTTCCAAGTTGACTGATGTCCTATTGATGTGTGCAAAGGTTATACCCAGTCTACTTCTTCTTGTATCCCAAGCATTGTTTAAATTCACTTACCGTATATACTCGAGTATAAGTCGTTCCGAGTATAAGTCGAGGCCCTAATTTACCACAAAAAAATGGGAAAAACTTATTCACCCGAGTATAAGACGAGGGTGAGAAATGCAGCAGCTACTGCAAGTGGAAAAAGAGGGTCAACAATGCCCATCTGCAGCTGTATACCTCCCTGTGTTCTGTGCATGTGTCATGTGTCCTGTGTCCTGTGCATATGTGTCCTGTGTCCTGTGCATATGTGTCATGTACCTGTGTATATGTGCATGTGTATGTGTATATGTACCTGTGTGCATGTGTCTGTGTGCATGTGTCTGTGTGCATGTGTCTGTGTGTGTGTGTATCATACCTGTGTCCTGTGCATCCTCCGTGCGCCGCTCTGCACCGATCAGCGTGTAGTATTCGGCGGCCATTCAGTGTTCAAAAGCCGCGCCTCCTCCTCGTCCAAAAAACTCAATTTCCCAGCAGTCAGTGGTCAGCCTATCACGGACATTCTCTCATCCTCATACCACAGACGAGGATGAGAGAATGTCTGTGATAGGCTGTACACTGACTGCCTATCACAGACGAGGAGGCGCGGCTTTTGAACAGTGAGAGCCGCTGTCGAGTCTATGCAGCACACGCTGGCCACCGTCTGCCTGCATGACACGCTGATCATGTAGGCAGACGGCGGTGACTCGTGTATAAGTCGAAGGGGGCACTTTCAGCCCCAAAAAAGGGGCTGAAAAATTCGACTTATACACGAGTATATACGGTAATGTTGATGGGCTCACTACCTCTGCTGGATGTCTGTTCCAAATATCCACAACTATTTTAGTCTATTGGGAATCTCTCACAGAGGAAAAGTGAGGTGCTATTAATGGTTTTGGAGCTTTGTATTTTAGGAATAAATACATCAGTGGATAATCCAAATTTGACCCAGACTTGGCAAAATACTTTGTAAATCAACAGAGGACCCTTACAATCCAGTTTTTGCTACAGGTAAGCCTATAATAAGGCTTATCTGTAACTCCCCTGGATATCTCCTAAACCTGCATGGTTTAGGAGATATCCCCCGTATATACATGTGCCAATGTCATCAGCACATGCACACTGAAGCAATGGCACGTACGTGACATTTGCTTCAGTGAGTGTGCCGTTACCGGCAGCTCCCGCGCACAAGCGTGGGAGTGACATCATTGCGGCTTCGGCCAATTACAGCGCCGGAGCCGCGATACCCGACAGTAACTCTGGGGAGAAATGTCGCCAGCGGGCACTGTAGTGGGGGCTTCGATCTCAGGTGAGTATTACATAATGAGCTAGTATGCTATGCATACTAGCTCATTATGCCTTTTATTTTTGATGCATGGATTAAGGAGAAGCCTCTGAATTGGATTAATTAATAGCAGCCTGGACTAACTAAATTCTAAAGTATATATTTTTTAAATTCATTAGCAGAAGTTTTTTTTTTCTCCTTCTACTTTTAATTTTTTTGTGTGCCTGACTTACAAAGTTGTATTAAAAGTGACTGCATTGCTGCAATGTTTTTTTTTTCAGTGCAATCTGCATTCACTTTTCAGGCAACTATGTATTGTTTTGGTTTTTGGAAATTGAATAGAGATGCAATGCTCTTTAACAAATTAAAGAAAAAGGTGTGGGATAAATGTCACCGTTGAGTCAGCATTCAATCTGTACTTTTTTTTTTTTTTACCCTTTTCTCTTTTTTTTCTTTATCACCACTATTCTTACATGGCGCTCTCTAAGTTATTGCTTGGTTTTCCTTTTGTGAAATATAAAAAAGGGAGGGGTTGGTTAGAATATGGAAAATATCTTTAAAATGTATTTTAAAATATATTGAAGCTCCCCTACAGCAATTTAATGTTTGGACAATTTTTCAGCATTGATTTTTTTTTATGTTTACAAATGTATTGAAGCTCCCCTTTATCAGTAAGATATTGTCAATTATGACAACAGTAAAAGAGACACGTTTTAAAGACGCATTCACACTACAGTTCCATGCAAGGTTAGTCTAGCAATCTCCCCAGATCAGCTGTTGTGTTCCACCAGAACACTCCAATCAGCAATCAGCACTCTCCGTCATTGGCTGAGAGTGCTGATCGGGAGTCGGACAGATGCTGGTTTTCCAGCATGCATGTCTGACATACACACGGGCAGAATGTCGGACGATTTTTTTTGAACCGGCAAATGTCTCCCGACATTCTGCCCATGTGTGCGGGGCTTAAGAAACAGTTGTGTAACCATTCAATTTGTACATTTCGCACAAAGTCCTCTCTTCGGTCCTAATAGGTGTCAGGCCTGATATGTGTTATGTTTTATTTTTTGGCATAATAAAGTAAACAGGACATTGCTTGGCTATCATGTAGCTATGCTGTGACCTATAAGACTCATAGGGGTTGATTTACTAAAACTGGAGAGTGCAAAATCTGTTTCAGATTTTCATGGTAGCCAATCAGCTTCTAACTTCAGCTTGTTCAATTAAGCTTTGACAATAAGACCTGGAAGCTGATTGGTTTCTATGCAGAGCTGCACTAGATTTTGCACTCTTCAGTTTTAGTAAATCAACCCCATAGAGATTGGCAAATAGTAGGTATACTATAGTACAATTGTACTCAAAAATAATTTAGTTTGATTATTCCTGAAGCTACATGTAACTGGTGGATTCGCATTTATCTCTATTATGAAATCAAGTTACTTTGTCTGCTTATTTGACACTGCCTAATCTGCACTGTGTCCATGATTATGGACTTATTACATTCAGTACAAGTGATGAACTGCAGATATTGAGATTGAGAAATGTGTACTGTAGAAATCAGGTGTTTTAAAGAGCCTTTTCATAATACAATACCAAAAGCTCAGAATAATAAAGGAGATTACACATAAACCATTATTTTATGTGTGGCCTAATTTTACTATCCACAAGGGGCCAACTGTTACTTAATGAGCTTATGTGAAATCTTCATTAACAGATGTAAATAATGTTATAATTAAAAATATGTTTTAGCTGGATGGGAATATATTTGAACCATTGGGTGTGTTTCTCCATTGTACCACTCCTAGCTTCCCAGTTGGTGTTACTGTAAATATATTTTTCTACTGCAAGGGTCCAGTCACCATTTTTCCTTATCACATCTCACATGGGTTAAAAAATGAACTTTCCTTTTCAATCTGCAGCCGCTGTCATTTTCTATAAATGCAATGCAAAATGGTTACATAGAGTTGTTCTGTACACAGAATGTGTACTGACCACTCCCCACAAACATCATTTCCTGCTTGTGTGATTGGCTCACCAATTTTCCCAGAAGTCTGCCTAAGATACAAGTCAGATTTCAGGCATCTCCTGCAACAAAAATGTCATTTTTGGTGAGATATTTCCAATACGAACACGTCTAAAGGGATGCAGGCCAAGAAGCTTTCCTCATTAGTGCTCTGCTGCTGCCACAGCTAACTGATAATTATTAAACCACTCCAATTAGACCCACTCAGCCCAGAAGCACAGAGGAACAAACATGGATTTCTTCAGAACAACAAAAGGTAGGAATCTGCAACAAAGGTTGTTATAATCCTTGCAATGTACATAGATCACCCAGGGGGGAATGTTTTTTTCTCAACAAAAGTGGAGTTACACTTTAACAAAAACGGGAGTTTGAAAAGTCTATGGAAGGATCTGGACTGGAAGTCTCCACAAAGGAACAAGTGTCCTTTTTTACATTTTTTTGATCACTTAAGGCCCAGAAGGATTTCCCCCCTTAATGACCCGGTCATTTTTTGCTATACGGCATTGCGCCGTTTTAACTGACAATTGCGCGGCCGAGCTACGTTGTACACAAACAAAATTTATGTTCTTTTTTTTCCCACAAATAGAGCTTTCTTTTGGTGGTATTTGATCACCTCTGTGGTTTTTATTTTTTGAAAAAAAAAAACAAAACGATATTTTTTACTTTTTGCTATAATAAATATCCAAAAAAAAAAGTCTTCATCAGTTTAGGCCAATATGTATTCTTCTACATATTTGAGGTAAACAAAATCACAATAAGAGTATATTGATTGGTTTGCGCAAAAGTTATAGTGTCTACAAGGGGATAGATTTATGGCATTTATTTATTTATTTATTTTTTCTAGTAATGGCGGCGATCTGCGATTTTTAGCGGGACTGCAACATTTCGGCGGAGAGATCTGACACTTTTGACACTTATTTGGGACCAATGACATTTATACACGATCAGAGCTAAAAATAGCCACTGATTACTGTATAAATGACACTGGCAGGAAAGGGGTTAACACTATGGGGTGATCAAGGGGTTAAGTGTTCCCTAAGGAGGTGGTTCTAACTGTGAGGGGAGTGTACTGACTGGAGGAGGAGAGAGAGTGCTGTTCCTGATCACTAGGAACAGCAGATCTCTCTCTACTCCAATGTCAGAATGATGATCTGTTTGGCTCTCTGTTGAGCAATCACGGGTGGGCGGCGGCCACGCGCATTAGCTCCGGCGTCGTGGTGTGTGTGTGCCCCTATCGCTCTTAAAGCGGGTGATATACACCTACAGCGATTAGTGCAGCCGTGCCAATCTGCCGAAGCATAATGACAGTGGCTGGTCGGCAAGCGGTTAATTTTGTATAAAGAAGTGTATACATTATTCATTTCACAAATTAAGATGATATATTTCCAGTTAGGTTCACATTTGGAAGACTGAAGTAAAAAGAAAACTGGTTCTTATACTTAGCTATGAGGACTTGACCTCTTTTTATTTGGTCTATTTGACAAAAAAAGCATAAGGAAGGTTTTATTGTTTGAAGATCGGTTGTTTGTCAGCTTCAAAGTGAGTTTCTTGTCAAATGATGTCACTAGAATTTCTCCTAGCCTCATCCCAAATGATATTTGTATGAGCTGTTCAGTCCTTTAGCATTAATTGACAGGATTTTAATTACCATACTAGCAATTCAAATATGAAGTGGCAGTGTGTATGGTCTACTTTGAATGAAAGGCATAAATACCTTCTGTGCAGTAGGAAAGTAGGAAAATTGGTATTGCAGATAAGATCCAAAATCCTTTTGATGGCAGGCTGGTATAAACTATAGAGGTAGTGGCATCCAAGATTACTTGAAAATGGAATTGAACAATAACGAATAAAAAAACATATAGGGAACCAGTATAAAAACACATGAGAACTTTGGTTAGATCCAGCAGACAGCAAAACATCACTTTGAAGAATAATGCCGCGTACACACGGTCGGACTTTTTGTCTACAAAAGTCCGACGGACGCCGACGAACCAAAGGCGGCTGACAATCCAATCATGTGTGGGCTTCCCCGGACTTTCAGCGGACTTTTCCAGCCGCAAATCTGACGGACTTTAGATTTGAAACATGCTTCAAATCTTTACGTTGTAACTACGCCGGACCCAGAAATCTGCTCGTCTGTATGCTAGTCCGACGGACAAAAACCCACGCTAGGGCAGCAATTGGCTACTGGCTATCAACTTCCTTATTTTAGTCCGGTGTACGTCATCACGTACGAATCCGTCGGACTTTTGTGTGATCGTATGTAGGCAAGTCCGTTCCTTAGAAAGTCTGCCGCAAGTCCGCCAAAAGTCAGTCAAAAGTCTGTCGGACGGGCTGTCGGACTTTTGTAGCCGAAAAGTCCGACCGTGTGTACGCGGCATAAGAGGGAAGGGGTGAGTAACTGTGCAGTATAGTCATAGTACTTTCCTAGGCAAATGTTCGTATTCATCAATGTTGCATTGTCAGTGCACGGAGAGCACAGGGATCTATGAGTTAGTTTGTAGTGGGAAGGTTGTAAGTTCAATTAGATGGAGATCTAGTAGGAAGAAAAGCTTACTGTTGTTGTTTTCAACCTCGGGATGGATGCCTACATTTTTCAGGAAGTGGAACCATGTTTTACATTAAGAACTGTATAAATATCCCCACTTTTTATTATCAACAGTTTGACAGGATACCCCCCCGATCTGTTTGGAATCTTGCTATTGTGTATTGTTATGGTGAGTGGCAACAGTTGTTTCTGGCTAAAATTGTTGATTGGGAAAGATCAGACTACAGTGTAATTCCTGAGTAGGGATGGGCCGAACACCCCCCTGTTTGGTTCGCATCCAGAGCATGCAAACAGGCAAAAAATGTGTTCGAACACGCAAACACTGTTAAAGTCTATGGGACATGAACATGAAAAAGTGCTAATTTTAAAGGTTAATATGCAAGTTATTGTCATAAAAAAAAAAAAAAAAAAAAAAAAGTGTTTGGGGGCATGGGTCCTGTCCCAGGGGACATTTATTAATGCAAAAAACAGTTTTAAAAACGGCCGTTTTTTCGGGAGCAGTGATTTTAATAATGCTTAAAGTGAAACAATAAAAGTGAAATATTCCTTTAAATTTCGTACCTGGGGGATGTCTATAGTATGCCTGTAAAGTAGCGCATGTTTCCCGTGTTTATAACAGTCCGAGAGCAAAATGACATTTCTAAAGGAAAAAAAAGTCATATAAAAGCACTAGCGCTAGTACCGGCTATTAATGAATTGTCGGTCCTGACAATACACATAAAAGTCATTGAAAGTCATTGAAAAATTTTAAAAAATGCGTGGGGGTCCCCCAAAATTCCATTACCAGGCCCTTCAGGTCTGATATGGATATTAAGGGGAACTCCGTGCCAAAATTAAAAAAAAAATGGCTTGGGGTTCCCCCCAAAAATCCATACCAAGGGTCTGGTATGGATTTTAAGGGGAACTTCGCGCCAAAATTAAGAAAAAATGGCGTGGGGTTCCCCCCAAAATCCATACCCTTATCCGAGCATGCAACCTGGCAAGCCGCAGGAAAAGAGGGGGATGAGAGAGCGCCCCCCCTCCCTGAACCGTACCAGGCCACATGCCCTCAACATGGGGAGGATGTACCCATGTTGATGGGGACAAGAGCCTTATCCCCACAACCCTTGCCCGGTGGTTGTGGGGGTCTGTGAGCGGGGGGCTTATCGGAATCTGGAAGTCCCCGTTAACAAAGGGGACACCCAGATCCCGGCCCGCCCACGTTAATTGGTAAGGGGTACATTGTACCCCTACCATTTCACAAAAAGAAAGTTTTAAAATGTTAAAAAAACACAGGAGATGGCTTGGGACAAGTCCTTTATTAAAAATAAAAAATAAAAAAGAGATTCCAAAGATGAAATCCAATAAATCCATCCTCCTACTCCAGCGATGTAATCCAATTCTCGATCTCCAGCGATGGATGATCGCCAGCGAGGAACACGCACAGGATCCTGCCTCCACCAGAGGCCCCCATCCAATAATGCGGCACTAGCTTGACAGTTCTTATATAGCTGGGGCGGGGCCACCCATCACGTGACCCCGTCCCCCTCTGACAAGGGGAAATGCTGGGGTTTCACAGTGATGAATACAGGTGACCCCGCCACCCTCTGATGCAACGGGAATCCTGCGTTGCATCAGAGAGGGTCAGAGGGGGGCGGGGTCACCCGTACACGTCACTGGGAAACCCCCATTTACCCCCAGGTCCCCAAACACTTTTTATGACAATAACTTGCATATTAACCTTTAAAATGAGCACTTTAGGTTTCTCCCATAGACTTTTAAAGGGTGCTCCGCGGCTTTTCGAATTTGCTGCGAACACCCCAAATTGTTCGCTGTTCGGCGAACAGCCAATGTTCGAGTCGAACTCATGTTCGACTCGAACAGATAGCCCATCCCTATTCCTGAGTATAGTTTAGGCAGAAGGGAAAAGTTTCTTGTTATCTCTACAAGCTGCTTCTGCACCTAATAAAAATGGATTTGTGCAATAATGTCTTTGAGAAGCTTATAAGGTTGGTGTGGAGATTCTGGCAATCAATGTGCACTGTCTATAATCACCTCATAAATTGATGTAATTCAACCAAAGTAGTGATCATTTGCTAAAGACAATGGCAGAGTTCTCCTGGGCAGACTGGTTCATTAATTCCTGTGAACTTCTGCTTCTTAGTTTAGTGATAATAACATTAGGGTGAGTTGCTTGAGGTTTGGCAAACAAAATTGGTGTTTGGCTAAGTCGAACTTCCAGTGGCAATGGGAAGTGTTACATTTAACATTGTAGCAGTGGTATTACTACCACTGCTAAATGTGACAGCTTCCCCTTTGGTTAGTTGTTAGGAATCTGGCAGCCACTAGCATCCTAATGCCTCGTACACATGATTGCACAGATGTTGCACGGATGTTGGCTCAAACTTGTCTTGCATACACACGGTCACACAAAGTTTGTCGCAAATTCCGAACGTCAAGAACGCGGTGACGTACAACACGTACGACGGCACTAGAAAGAGGAAGTTCTATACCAAGTGCCCCACCCTTTGGGCTCCTTCTGCTAATCTCGTGTTAGTAGAAATTTGGTGACAGACGATTCGCGCTTTTCAGCCTCCTGCTTTTCCGATCATTACTGCTCTTCGGTTTGTGCTTGTGGGTTCGTATTTCTATGTATTTGTTTTTCAGTGTGTTCTTGTCCGTCCCATTTTTAATTTTCAGCTCTGGACTTTCTGTTTTTCAGTGCTTTCTGTTAGTTTGTTTTGACCAGCCGACCGTTTTGAAGCCATGAGGACTCTCACCCCAGACCAGGGGGTTTAAAACTACTGTCTGGCCAGAGCCAGAAGAGTGGTGGAGAACGTTTTTGGGATAATGACCAGCCTATTCCTTACACCAATCAACATGGTGGAATATAAACCTAACCATATAATTCTTGCATGCTGCATTCTACACAACTATTGTCATAAACCAGATGTGACCAGAACTGTGTGACTGCGACAGAGTGAACCAGACATAAATAGGTGAAAGTGAGTTTATTTAAGGAAAATGCATATGTGAACACACCACAAATACAAGTGAACGACAAACAATCAGTGATATAAAACAAACCAGCATATGTAGCAAGAGGGAGTACCAGAATCGTAGTCAAGCCAGGCCGGGGTCATAAACACGGAATCAGTAGCTGGGAAGGGAGATAAACAGGACAAGAGAGGATGGATGGATGACAGGAGGGACGGGTCAGGTACAAGGCTCAGGGTTCAGGGTTCAGGGTTCAGGTAACAGACAGGAAACAGGATCAACAGGTTCCAGGTTCCAGGAATCAGGCTTCAGGTACAGGTTCAGACTACAGGATCAGGGTAACAGGATGCAGATCAGGGCTCAAGGACAATACCAGGGCAACATAAGTGTGCAATTGCCGGGTATTTATACTGCAGCTCTGCTAATTAACGTCAGGTGACACCTGTCTGCAGAGGGGAATACCTGCTCCATACTGCCAGGATCCATCCGCTGGTGGACGCTAGTACTGCGGCCCAAAGATGACATAACATTAACAGGGAAAAGCTCTCCTGACAGTTCCAAACTGCCAGGAGACACCTGCTGGTGGACCTCAGTACTGCATGCCAAATAACAGATATTACCAGTGGATGGAACATTTCCTGACAGTACCCCCCCTCAAAGGAGCGGCCTCCGGACGCTCCAACTGGTTGTAATTGTCCATAGTCTATGGCATCAAGCAGAATAACAAATGGGGGTACGTCAGGCTGGGCCACAGGCACTTCAGGCTGGGCATCAGGTACCTCAGGGCAGACAGCGGGCTCCAGGTCCTCGAGCTGGGCAGCAGGCTCATCGGCCTGGACAGTGGGTACCGAGACATCAGACCAGGCAGCAGGTACTGGACCTTCAGACTGGACAGCGGACACAGGTATTGGTACAACAGGCTGAGTAGCAGACACTGGCACCTCAGGCTGGGCAGTAGACGGTGGCACCTCAGGCTGGGCAGCAGACGGTGGCACCTCAGGCTGGGCAGCAGACGGTGGCACTTCAGGCTGGGCAGCAGGTGGCACTACAGGCTGGGCAGCAGGTGGCACTTCAGGCTGGGCAGCAGACGGGGGCGCATCAGGCTTGGCAGCAGGCGTGGGCACTTCAAGCTCAGCAGCAAGCGTGGGCACTTCAAGCTCGGCAGCAGGCGTGGGCACTTCAAGCTCGGCGGCGGGTGTGGGCACTTCAAGCTCGGCAGCGGGCGTGGGCACTTCAAGTTCGGAAGCGGGCGTGGGCACGTCAAGCTCGGCAGCAGGCGTGGGCACTTCAAGCTCAGCAGCGGGCATGGGCACTTCAAGCTCGGCAGCGGGCATGGGCACTTCAAGCTCGGCAGCGGGCTCATCGGGCTGGAGAGTGGGCACATCAAGCTGGAGAGCAGGCACTGGCACTTCCAGCTGGAACACTGGCACCGAGACATCAGGCTGGAAGGCAGGCACCGAGACATCAGGCTGGGAGGCAGGCACCAAGACATCAGGCTGGGAGGCAGGCACCGAGACATCAGGCTGGGAGGCAGGCACCGAGACATCAGACTGGGAGGCAGGCAACGAGACATCAGGCTGGGAGGCAGGCACCGAGACATCAGGCTGGGAGGCAGGCACCGAGACTTCAGGCTGGAAGGCAGGCACCGGATGTCAGAGTGGGTTGGATTAGCTGGTGCGGAGGCAGGTTGGGTTACTGGCAGGATCGTCTTGGTTGGAAAAAACTTTCGTTTTTTCTTTGGCTTAGCCACTGAAGCTCTGTAGGTGAGGGGTGCAGCAGACTGGAGAGGAGGATTGGGATATGGCAGAGAAGAGGTAACAGTAGCTGGAGGAAGTTCTTGTGGGTTTGCAGGCAGCAGGGAAGAGGCAGGTGGGTTGAATGCAGGATAGGTACAGGGAGCAGAGACTGGATATGAATATTTGGTTGGCAGCAGCGTATACTGAGCTGCAACTGTGGTTGACATGGGTGATGGGGAAACATACATTTGGGTAGGCTGGTGTTTGGTGGCAGAGGTGGTTTGTTTGGCTGGAGCTGCTTGCATCATGTCAGACCATGCTGAAAGTATAGGTTGTACAAACTGTGCCTTTAACTCTCCCTGTCTAACAAAAGACTGAGCAGACACAATGCACTCCGCAATCACCTGTGGGGAACAGGCTGAGTAGTGCTCACAAAAATCGGCTGGATCATCTTCAAAAAGCCACACTAGGGATACAACCTGATTCAAATCAAAAGGAGGAGTGAAATCATCACGGCCCTCTGGAATACAGGGCAGGGCCAGCTCAGTACAGATCTTGATCAAAGGCTGCACCTCCCCAAACAATATATAACCCTGATCGACCAGGGAGTGAGCCAATCGTATAGTGGCAAACAACTGGTCACTAGACCATCCTTTCAAAGCCTGGCAGCAATAATCACCACTTTCAGATGTCAGCAGAGAAAAATAAATAACCTCATTGGCATTCATGTTTGCAACCAACTGAATCAAAATGGTTCCCCTGTGCAGCCACTTCTGGTCAGGGATGGCCCTGGTATTCTGTCATAAACCAGATGTGACCAGAACTGTGTGACTGCGACAGAGTGAACCAGACATAAATAGGTGAAAGTAAGTTTATTTAAGGAAAATGCATATGTGAACACACCACAAATACAAGTGAACGACCAAACAATCAGTGATATACAACAAACCAGCATATGTAGCAAGAGGGAGTACCAGAATCGTAGTCAAGCCAGGCCAGGGTCATAAACACGGAATCAGTAGCTGGGAAGGGAGATAAACAGGACAAGAGAGGATGGATGGATGACAGGAGGGACGGGTCAGGTACAAGGCTCAGGGTCCAGAGTCCAGGGTTCAGGGTTCAGGTAACGGACAGGAAACAGGATCAACAGGTTCCAGGTTCCAGGAATCAGGCTTCAGGTACAGGTTCAGACTACAGGATCAGGGTAACAGGATGCAGATCAGGGCTCAAGGACAATACCAGGGCAACATAAGTGTGCAATTGCCGGGTATTTATACTGAAGCTCTGCTAATTAACGTCAGGTGACACCTGTCTGCTAGGGATGAGCTTCGAGTTCGAGTCAAACTCATGTTCGACTCGAACATTGGCTGTTCGCAAGTTCACCGAACAGCGAACAATTTGGGGTGTTCGCGGCAAATTCGAATGCCACGGAACACCCTTTAAAAGTCTATGGGAGAAATCAAAAGTGCTAATTTTAAAGGCTTATATGCAAGTTATTGTCATAAAAAGTGTTTGGGGACCTGGGTCCTGCCCCAGGGGACATGGATCAATGCAAAAAAAAGTTTTAAAAACGGCCGCTTTTTCAGGAGCAGTGATTTTAATAATGCTTAAAGTCAAACAATAAAAGTGTAATATCCCTTTAAATTTCGTAGCTGGGGGGTGTCTATAGTATGCCTGTAAAGGGGCGCATGTTTCCCGTGTTTAGAACAGTCTGACAGCAAAATGACATTTCGATGGAAAAAACCCTTTTAAAACTACTCGCGGCTATTGCATTGCCGACAATACACATAGAAGTTCATTGATAAAAACGGCATGGGAATTCCCCACAGGGGAACCCCGAACCAAAATTTAAAAAAAAAATTACGTGGGAGTCCCCCTAAATTCCATACCAGGCCCTTCAGGTCTGGTATGGATATTAAGGGGAACCCTGGCCAAATTTTTTTAAAAAAAATGACGTGGGGTTCCCCCTAAATTCCATACCAGACCCCTCAGGTCTGGTATGGATTTTAAGGGGAACCCCGCGCCAAAAAAAAACAAAAAACGGCGTGGGGTCCCCTCAAAAATCCATACCAGATCCTTATCCGAGCACACAACCTGGCAGGCCGCAGGAAAAGAGGGGGGGATGAGAGTGCGGCCCCCCCTCCTGAACCGTACCAGGCCACATGCCCTCAACATTGGGAGGGTGCTTTGGGGTAGCCCCCCAAAACACCTTGTCCCCATGTTGATGAGGACAAGGGCCTCATCCCCACAACCCTGGCCGGTGGTTGTGGGGGTCTGCGGGTGGGGGGCTTATCGGAATCTGGAAGCCCCCTTTAACCAGGGGACCCCCAGATCCCGGCCCCCCCCCCCTGTGTGAAATGGTAAGGGGGTACTTAGCCCTACCATTTCACTAAAAAACTGTCAAAAATGTTAAAAATGACGAGAGACAGTTTTTGACAATTCCCTTATTTAAATGCTTCTTCTTTCTTCTATCTTCTTCTGGTTCTTCTGGTTCTTCCTCCGGCGTTCTCGTCCAGCATCTCCTCCGCGGCTTCTTCTATCTTGTTCTCCTCGGGCCGCTCCGCACCCATGGCATGGGGGGAGGCTCCCACTCTTCTCTTCATCTTCTTCTTCATCTTCTTCTCTTCTTCCTTCTTCTCTTCTTCTCTTCTTCTCTTCTTCATTTTCTTCTCCGGGCCACTCCGCATCCATGCTGGCATGGAGGGAGGCTCCCGCTGTGTGACGGCATCTCCTCGTCTGACAGTTCTTAAATAATGGGGGGCAGGGCCACCCGGTGACCCCGCCCCCCTCTGACGCACAGGACATGACGGGAGTTCCCTGTGGCATTCCCCGTGACGTCACAAGGAAGTCCTGTCAAGTCACCGTGCGTCAGAGGGGGGCAGGGTCACCGGGTGGCCACGCCACCCATTATTTAAGAACCGTCAGACGAGGAGACGCCGTCACACAGCGGGAGCCTCCCTCCATGCCAGCATGGGTGTGGAGCGGCCCGGAGAAGAAAATGAAGAAGAGAAGAAGAGAAGAAGAGAAGAAGAGAAGAAAAGAAGAAGATGAAGAAGATGAAGAGAAGAGCGGGAGCCTCCCCCATGCCATGGGTGCGGAGCGGGCCGAGGAGAAGAAGATAGAAGATGCCGCGGAGGAGATGCTGGACGAGAACGCCGGAGGAAGAACCAGAAGAGCCAGAAGAACCAGAAGAAGAAGATGAAGGAAGATAGAAGAAAGAAGAAGCATTTAAATAAAGGAATTGTCAAAAACTTTCTCTTGTAATTTTTAACATTTTTGACAGTTTTTTAGTGAAATGGTAGGGGTAAGTACCCCCTTACCATTTCACACAGGGGGGGCCGGGATCTGGGGGTCCCCTTGTTAAAGGGGGCTTCCAGATTCCGATAAGCCCCCCGCCCGCAGACCCCCACAACCACCGGCCAGGGTTGTGGGGATGAGGCCCTTGTCCTCATCAACATGGGGACAAGGTGTTTTGGGGGGCTACCCCAATGCATCCTCCCAATGTTGAGGGCATGTGGCCTGGTATGGTTCAGGAGGGGGGGCGCACTCTCGTCCCCCCCTCTTTTCCTGCAGCCTGCCAGGTTGCGTGCTCGGATAAGGGTCTGGTATGGATTTTTGGGGGGACCCCACGCCGTTTTTTTTTTTTTTTTGGCGCGAGGTTCCCCTTAAAATCCATACCAGACCCTTCAGGTCTGGTATGGAATTTAGGGGGAACCCCACGTCATTTTTTTTTTAAATTTTGGCCGGGGTTCCCCTTAATATCCATACCAGACCTGAAGGGCCTGGTATGGAATTTAGGGGGACTCCCACGTCATTTTTTTTTTTTTAATTTTGGTTCGGGGTTCCCCTGTGGGGAATTCCCATGCCATTTTTATCAATGAACTTCTATGTGTATTGTCGACAATGCAATAGCCGCGAGTAGTTTTAAATGTTTTTTTTCCATCGAAATGTCATTTTGCTGTCAGACTGTTCTAAACACGGGAAACATGCGCCCCTTTACAGGCATACTATAGACACCCCCCAGCTATGAAATTTAAAGGGATATTACACTTTTATTGTTTGACTTTAAGCATTATTAAAATCACTGCTCCTGAAAAAGCGGCCGTTTTTAAAACTTTTTTTTGCATTGATCCATGTCCCCTGGGGCAGGACCCAGGTCCCCAAACACTTTTTATGACAATAACTTGCATATAAGCCTTTAAAATTAGCACTTTTGATTATTCATGTTCGTGTCCCATAGACTTTAACGGTGTTCGCGTGTTCTAACGAACTTTTTTCCTGTTCGCATGTTCTGGTGCGAACCGAACAGGGGGGTGTTCGGCTCATCCCTACTGTCTGCAGAGGGGAATACCTGCTCCATACTGCCAGGATCCATCCGCTGGTGGACGCCAGTACTGCGGCCCAAAGATGACATAACATTACCAGGGAAAAACTCTCCTGACAGTTCCAAACTGCCAGGAGACACCTGCTGGTGGACCTCAGTACTGCATGCCAAATAACAGATATTACCAGCGGATGGAACATTTCCTGACAACTATTTAAGGAGAAATTCAATGAACTATGTGGCCTCAGTAGGGTCTGAGGCCGAACATCAAGAAGAAACCCTGACAGCGCTTAAACCTGGCCGTCCTGGCTTGCCCCCCCAAAGCGCCTGTGAAGTAAGACAGAAGTATGTCGAGTACTTTGCGGGTAGGGGGGCCATTGATATGCCAGAAACGGTTTAACAAACATTTTATCAACAATTTTTTAACTTAAACTGAAAGAAGATTTCCTTTGATTTACTGCCAGGGTTTCTTTTAGCTGTCTCCTAGGTTCTCCAAAGGGCTTTTCTTTTTGGACATTTTCTTCAATAGTGCAAATGTAATTTATTTGATACATGAGGTGACAAGCTCTTCTTCAGCGAACTATTATTATGTTGTGGGTCTGCTACACACACCTTGTTTTTGTTGTTAATGTATGTAATGCATTACTGACAAAAATATTAATCATTTTCAGCACCATGAATGAATTTTGTGGAGTCATGAAAATGGCGTGAAATTATAAAAGACTGTGGGAGTTATTTACTAAAGGCAAATACACTTTGCACTCCAACACTTAAAAGTGCACATGAAACTCCACTGAAAGTGCCCTTGTAGTGCAAAGTGGATTTGCCTTTAGTAAATAACCCCCATTGTCACTGTAAACACCAGCTTACTACAAAATTTGCTATTGAGCATTGAAAGAAGAAGCCACACATTGTTGAGTAGAAAACATTTTACTCAAAGCACATTCACATGTGCGCTGGAAAAGGGTTTCTGAACAAAACAACATCTTTGGTGTATATTTTTTTTTTTCACATTGTAAAGATCCTTTTATTGGTTAAACAGGCATGTTTCAAAGCATAACATACACAGCTCAGGAACTTACAAAGTTCAACTTTGATAAAGTGAAGGCAAAATCAGACATTAATATGTCCAAACTGTGTTGATCTTGCCTTCATCAGATGGGGTGATGTCACCCCTGTAAAAGCCAAATTTTGAAGATGCACACAAATTGAGAGTCAAAATGGGGATTTCCCTCCTGATCCCATGCCTAATGTCAACATGTGCTAGCTCCCATCATGGGGGATCAATGGAGGTGTTTTGGGGGTGCAACCCCTTCCTCTCACCTAACTGAGTTGGGAAGAAGGGGTTGCACCTAGAAAACGTGTACATTGATATCCCCTGGTGGCAGATAGCACATGTTGACACACTGTGTGCATCTTCAAAATTTTGCTTTTCTAATACTTTACAACTTTTTTTTAATTCAAAAATACACAATAAAACGGTACAATTTTGTTATTTTTTATATTCTTCCTAAAACATCAATGATGTTCTTCATTTTATGTTGAACATCATTGATGTTTTCCTTTATATTTTCTAAATCACGATTGCACCCCATTCTCTCCCCGATGAGGATCTGGCCACTTTCACTTGTGAAATTAGATTCTTCTTCCACAACATCCACATCACCTAAAAGAAAAAAAAATACACCATGTATTATAAATATGCAGGCATAGATCTCTTACCTGAAGCTGTGGTCTCAGACACTCCCCTGTTGTGGTGACAATTTCACCCACTTCAGAAACGTCTCCCTCCACATCCTCTGCTTGTGCTTTGGTGACTTCTTTAGGAGGTGGGGGGTCCCTGGTGTCCTCAGATGTCCCAAGTCTTTTCTCCCCTATGTGAATAAAAAATAGGTATACTTAGCACACAGATATTTGATGCCAGAAATAGGAATATGAAACATTGCTTGGAAGTGTCGTACAATTGTCTGCTTTGGCAGAGTTCCAAGCTGAAGGACATTTTATTTCCTTTTTCAAGCTGGAATACTTTCCTTTTTTGTTAAAATATCACACATGGAGACACCCCTAGTATCCACTGGAGCACCTGTGTGGGATACCCAAAAAAGTTTATTCTGGTATCTCACACTAGTGCTCCTGCGTCCAGATGTGTAAACAGCTGCTGTGTGTCCTCTCCTTACACTGAATCAAGTTTACATTTCATTGTAGTTACAAACCCATCTAGACAACAAACTTATTTTAATACAAATAGGCCTGAACAAATGTAGTTAACCTGTATCTGCCAAAAACATCTTAAAGTGGGCGAACGACCGATTCCTACGACCGATTACTGTGCCCATGAACATCAAAGTAGCCATTTTAAAATGTATAACAGTAAAGAAAAGCACTTGGGGCAGCACGAATGTTAAGAAGAATAGGAACACACAACAAAATACTTACTTTTGCAGCACTCTCTTGAACCTTCTGTACTATTCCTGCTCCCTCAATTTCAGGTCTGACCAGCGTTTCCTCAGTTGATCCTTGGATCGCCGTACCCCAAAATTCTTCTGCACATTCTTCACAACTGTAGGCATGATCTTGGCCTTTCTCACATTTGGGTTTGGGTAAGGTCCATGCTTCCCGTCATAGTCGGCCCTCTTCAAGATGTCCACCATCTCTACAAAGGACAAATTTGAGGCCTTCAATCTCCTCCGGGATCGTGAGGTTCGGGGCTCCGGCCTTTCATTGTTGCTGCTCTCCTTTACATGCACATGTTGTCTCTCCGCCATGTTCTCTCACACTGCGCCGAAAGAGAAGGGGTGGGGAATAGACTACAAAGAACGTCAGGGGCGAGCGGAGTTTCACGCATGCACAGTGTATATAAAGCATAACATGCATGTGTCGTACATACGATCTGTGAGAGGAGGACAAAGTAACAGAAGTGATCGTTATAACGAAGGTACAATTTTAAGTTGGTGCATCAGTGGCCTATACTGCTTATAGATTGAGGCCTATATTGTGTCAAGATTAGGAAAGTTTCGCCTGACATTAGGGTTTGTCTTGTGTTGTGTCTTGCAGAGAAAAAGGATCTATTCAACGATGAGGACTTTATCCCCATATTCATTGATATGTACAGGGAGCTGCCCTGTCTGTGGCAGGTAAACCACCCGTTTTATAACAATAAACCAAAGAGGAAGGCAGCGCTGGAGCAATTGCTGGAATTTGTGAAGCCAGTGATCCCCACGGCAGACATCCCCTATTTGAAAGCCCTAATTGGTGGCATGAGGAGCACTTATAATAGGGAGCGCAAGAAGGTCCAGGATTCCCTGAGATCAGGAGATGCAGAAGATGACATTTATGTACCCAGGCTGTGGTACTATGACAGACTGTATTTTCTGTCAGACCAGACTGAACCCAGCCCAGCACTCTCCAGTCTTCCTTCAAGGCTTCCCCCCCCCCCCCAGCTGAGGCTTCCAACGACCAACCTGGGCCTTCCAGGCAGCAACATGTGGAGGAGCCCAGCTTGAGTCAGGTATAGCATTCTTCTAAATATTTTTGTTTGCCAAATTAAAGATGTTAAATATATGTTAGTTTTAATAACTAATTTCTGATTTCACAAAGTGTTTTACATATCAATAGACAGTAGTGGCCACAAATGATTGTGACAAGAATGAAAAATGCTGGGGTCAGAATTAAAGTCTTTTCTATTTATTAACATTCAATTTGCAACAGTCATGAGCTGAAAATTGTGTGTGATTGATGAACAAAAAACTAAAACTATGTCCCTTTTTCATACACAGGAAAGTCTCAGCCAGGAGGAGGCCGTGGAAAGTGGCAGCCAGGAGGTGGCGGGGGTAAGTGGCAGCCAGGAGTTGGCCGGGCCCAGTAGCCTGCCAGAATCCCAGGTCCCTCCCCTCGGCCTTCCACAAAAAAGTGCCAGGAAGAGGAGTAACCTGAAAGGAGGCAGCAATTGGCCTATTTCTGAAGGCTACTGTGGCCCTCAGAAACCCCCCCAATGTTCAAGAGGACTATGCCTACATGACAGCCTGCAAAATGCTGGAAATGGAGGAGGGCCAACACCTCTTATGTGAGTAAGTGACGTTACAAGCCCTAAATAAGGGGTTGAGGGGCGAACTCACAAGCCAAAGCCACGTTTGTGAGTTCAACCATGGTCCTCCTCCTCCCATCGAACATTTTCCATCAGAAAATCCGACCGTGTGTACTAGGCATAAGAATCATAACCTGGTCCATTCAGCTGTCATCAACATGGGTCTGCATTCCCAGATATGGTTTTGTATGCATATTTACAGGGAACCACATTTTGTTTTTTGCGTGGGGTCCCCTATTAGCATTTATACCAGACCCTCATCTGTCAAAGCTGTAATTTACAGGTAATTTAAACAGCATTTTTTTTACTTGGTAAATGTTGTTTTGCTGTATATATCATACAGATGAGCCACAGGCAGGTTAAGGGCAAAATCCAGTCATATTATTTAAAGGAATTATGCATGTTTCCCTTTTAGCATTATTAAGAAAAACATCTCCTTGCCATCTTAAGGTTACATTTTTTTTTGCTTTGGTACATGTTCTCCAGGGTGTGCCCCCAGCCCCCACGCCATTTGTTTGACTTATTAAAATGGCCATTGTAGGGGTAGGGAATGTATCTATTAGGGCAAATGCTTCTCTAGTATTTTCTAATGATAAGTTATGTCCTCTTACTGTTAACACCCGGTAGGCCTTCACTGTGAACCTGGGTCTGGAAATGCTGGGTTTCCAGGGGCAGGGATATGTTCCAGTGGCAAGTTATTTTGTGGGCTGTAACATTGCATACACTCAGTAGATCTACTGAGGAAGGCCTGTGATTGGCCAATACGGGTCTAGAAGGGAGGAGCTGATAGTCACGTTCAGCCAGGCACTGTGTATGTGGACACGGCGGTGCTACTCTGGAGGTTTTTATGTGATTTTAAAAGTTTTTATCTTGTAAGTGCAACTTGTCTGTTTGGGGGCTTTGAATAAATTTGTATACGGAGAACACTATGGGCTCTATACTTATTATTTACATGTCCTGAACTCATGGAATCTTGAGCCAAGCTGGGAGATGATCCGTTTCTTGGATATTAATGAGCTGAGATACCATTAAGAAAAGAGCCATCTGGATTACCCACCATTGACTGGGAAGAGGAAGTGAGAGCAAAGAGCTTGTGAGGTCCGCATATGAGTTTTGACTCACTGTGGTGGAATTGTGTGGATACACTGATCACAAGAAGAGTTTTTCATGTTTTATTTCTTCATTTTTTCATTTTATGGACTATTCATTTATATGTAGGAATTATTTATTTTAGAGATTTGCACTTTATATTTATAATTTTACATATAGCACTACATTTATTTATTTACTATCCAATATATATATATATATATATATATATATATATATATATATATATACACAGTACATAAAAATCTGTGGTCATACTGACTAGTACAACCATGCATTTCTTAATAACCTCTTTTCCCCCTGTTCCTGTTCGATTGATTTCTTTTTAAAAGGCCATTCTAGGCATTATCTTCAATAATGTTAAAAATGCCATAAATATTTTTATGTTTAACAGCAAATCAATGCTTTGTTAACATGATGTGCTCTTGTTGCTATAGTAACATACGCCCCAGGATAAGAAAATCACTTTTTTAACTCATCAGCTTTTGGTAGGGGAGTCTAATATACACTTAATTCAGTCCTTCATAGGCCAGAGGCTTACATCTCACTGTGGTGTGTATACTTTATGGAAGAAGATTAGAGACATTCAATATGTTGTATGTTCAGGTTTCCTTTTTTTCAGAGCCCTGGATCTAAACTTAACCCTTGACCTTCTCTTTAATTTAGTTTAACCACTAATACTATAAATACAACTGTTCAGTGTGGTCAACGCATTGCTTATTGTAAATCAATTCTTGATTTATCTCACACTTATGAGATAAGCCTAATTTTCTGTGGTTGTGTATACAATACTCACTTTAACCACTTGACCTCTGGAAGGTTTTACCCCCTTCATGACCAGAGTATTTTTTGCTATTTAGTACTGCACTGTTTTAACTGGTAATTGCGCGGTCATGCAACACTATACCCAAATACAAATAGAGCTTTCTGTTGGTGTTGGGTTTTTTTTGAGATATAGATAAAAAAAGAGCAAACATTATTAGAACAATATTCCTTACTTTGCTACAAAACATATCAAATAAAAAATGTAAACAAGCTAAATTCTACATAAATTGTGGCCAAAATATACTCTGCTACATGTCTTTGATAAAAAAATCCCAATAAGTGTATATTGATTGGTTTTCATGATATAGTTCAAGTTATAGCACCTACAAACTATGGTATATATATACTGGATTTTTTTTTAAACTACTAATGGTGGTGATCAGCAACTTATTATGGGACTGCAATAGTGCGGCAGGCAGCTTGACACTAACCGACACTGGGGGGAACTGACTAACTGCCAATGACATCACCAGTGGGACAGTGATCGGTGATAATAGTATACACTGTCACTGTACTAATGACACGGGCTGGGATGTAGTTAACATCTAGGGTGATCAAAGGGTTAAATGTGTGCCTAACTATGTGTAATATGTGTAAAGTGTGTACAATCACCCTAAATCCAGAAATGGGCAGCGATGTACAGGTATGTCGCTTTGCCTGAGCGGGCTGCCCGTCTTCAGTACATTGCAGGTGGGCAGTCTGCAAGTGGTTAAAATGAACTTGTGCTTTGCCCATGAAGGAGCACCCACTTCCTGACCAGGCCATTTTTTACGATATGGCACTGCGTTGCTTTAACTGACAATTGCGCAGTTGTGCGACGCTGTACACAAATAAAATTGATGTCCTTTTTCCCCACAAATAGAGCTTTCTTTTGGTGATATTTGATCACCTCTGTGTTTTTTATTTTTTGCACTATAAACAAAAAAAGACAGACAATTTTAAATAAAAAACAATATTTTTACTTTCTGCTCTAAAACATTCCCAATAAAAAAATGTAAAAAATCTAATTTCTTCATCAATTTAGGCCAATATATATTCTGCTACATATTTTTGGTAAACAAAATCCCAATAAGCGTATATTGATTGGTTTGTGCAAGTTATAGCATACAAAAACTATGGGATAGATTTAGGAACTTTTTAAACACACCGCTGATCCATCTCTCCACAGAACTATCGGCATCCACCACGCGCGCCCCCTACACCACGTGCACGAAATCACATTCAGGTACTTGATTTTACGCAGCCGAGCTGCCCTGCCGCAGTATATATACGGTGGGCGGTCCAAAAGCGGTTAAAGCAGTTGTAAGGTTAGAATTTTTTTTTCTTACGCTGCCACCTCTCTCCATTATGGTTTTTTATTGTTATAGAAATGTTTGCCATAGCTATAAGAAGCAATCCTGACATTTTTGACATCTCTTGAGCCTGCAAGACCCACTAATGTACTCTATTTGCAAACAACTTGTTGATGTTTATTACAGAACCAATCATGACCATACCTAACCTATTCAAAACCTTGTCCGACTTTGAAGCCATTTTGGGCTTACATAAGAACCAGAGCAAATTGGACACACTTGATAATAACCTCCCTGCCCTGACCCTGGCTGTCATTAAGGCAGGCCACATCAGGCCAGCTATGTCCCTCTTAATCTTCTAAAGAAGCTGAACTGAAAACTTGGAACACCTACATTCTTTCCTAGATGGGCAGGATAGCTGTAACAAAAATGCCTGCAACAAAAATTCACTGCCTATAATGGTACCTTCCCTTTACATGAAGAGTCTTTAATCATTAATATTTACATTTAGAGTATATGGAGCTCTAGAGGCTGTTGAGTCACCAGCTCCACTCTGCCTGATCAAACTTGGGGTCTGGGAGTCCCGCACATTTAGAGATGTTAGAAGACAGCCCAATTAATCCAACTGACTCAGCTCTTTTCCAAAACCTACAGACCAGGCTGGATCACACTCCAGGCTCAATTTGATGCTCCACATCCAATTGTTCTCCTTCTGTGGTTCCCCTCCAAAGACTGCAGGGCAATCCTGAGCCCCACATTTTTACATTCTCTCCATCTCTGTGACATGGTCTATAAAATCACTCTTGTGAGTCCCCATTTCAACAACCCACTCTTCCCCCCAGGTCAACATTTACACCAATGTCAATGGTGGATTAACAAAGGCCTATACAGGATAGGACACTTCTTGGACCATAAAGGAATTAAACCCACTGAGTATTTCCTTCAAACTCTAGAGATGCCATCCTCTGAATTGTTTCACCTCAGCCAAATAACTAACTTTCTGAACTCTCTTAAGTGTTCAACAGATGACATAACTATGAGAACTCTTTTGAAAATAGACTTATAAGGCATCCTGGAACAAAATGAGGCATCTTGGAGCTGTATTCTTTGTTTTCTGCCCCTACAACTAAGCTCCCAATAAGAAGGCATAGGAAACAGAAATGGGATTGGAGATAGAGGAGGAGGAAAGGTCTTGATGGTCAGCAATGGGGCACAGAGGAACTATTAAACACCATGCTTGTCGAGGCAAATAACAAAATACTTATAACAAACAAATTATCACCACACAAAAAGGTCACATAGTGCCAAAGAAGTTAGGCAGCAGCACATATTGATGTGTAGGACACAACACATAAAAGGTCAAGATTGTCAAAGACTGTGCGGTGCTGTTATACAAAATGTCAAAAAATGTAAAGAAAATATAATAAATAAATACAATTCAGTTTTCTAGCACATGTAATCCCATATTTATAACATGCAACAAATAGCGTGAGATAGCGTATAATATCATATCATAGGAAGACCATGCAATAGTGAAAATCGCACTTTAAAAAATACACCCTTGAAGATCAATCATCCAATGATACAGACGTGCTTTTTAAATGGTTATTCATTGGTGAACACCCAGTGCTCAAACCACCTTGCCACACAAATGAGAGTACCAGAAATAGTGTGGCTTTTAGTGTATGAGACGTCAACAAATGCTGTATATAAATGCTGATCTGCAATCAGTATGTAGGGATCAGCAGCCACCACTTGTCCAGATAAAGCACAATAGAGTCACTCACTATAGTCACTCATAGACAAAAAATGAGTCAGCAAGATCAGATGGGGGCAGGGGTAGTCAGAGTAAATTGTGTAAGAGATAGCGAGAAAATAAGTAATGAGACTGGACAGTGAAGGATTAGAGAGAGTAAGAGGTGGGACTGGATATTGGAGGGGTGCAACAAGATCAAATCTTCTTGCTTATATGTGCCATAATAAATAGTAGGTAATAATAGATAGATAGATAGATAGATAGATAGATAGATAGATAGATAGATAGATAGATAGATAGATAGATAGATAGATAGATAGATCAACTGGGTACATTCAGCCTGCCCATTAATGGTTAGAATCTCGGCCAGTTCCTGCTGAAGTCGAGATTCAAACCGTTTATGGCCGGCATAAGCCCCAGCCTGCTTGTTTACCAGGGTGCCTGATAGTGGGGATTGACTTGCAGCATGCTGGAACCAGGTCACTGACCAAGTGTATGCCCAGCTGAGAATGCGGAGACCACTTAGTGTGTGCAGAGTACAACAGCAGGAGACTGAAGGGAAAATGAGGAGCAAAAAAGCGCCACTGCCCCATCTATAACTCGCAGTAAGCAGCATTGGAGGGCGACATAACATATAAACAAGGCCAAGGATAAATCCAAGGAAAAAAAATGAAGAAATGAGGAACAAGCCTAGGTTAGGGCAGGTGGCAGGCAAGCACAGACAGTAGATGAAGCTGGGATCGGTACACGTGTAGTCAGAAAGGATACACAAGCAGTGGGAGCTCAGAGAACTGTGAAGTTGCTCAGGGAATGCAAGCTGGAATGAGCATAAGTATATATAGGGAAGCAAAATGGGAGGCGGGCCAGCAAGTGATGGAAGGGAAAAATAAACCCAGAGAATAGCAGGTGACACCCATAGGTGAGTGCAGAAGCCAACAACACATGTGAAAGGAATCAGAGGACTAGGAGAACATTGCATCAAGGAGGTAAGAATGACCCAGGCAGGAAAACTGCAGGGTAAATACTGACACAGGTTATTTTTTTTTACTTTAGTGACACAGGTTATTTTCCTGCATTTGATGGATGTTTGGAATCCATGCCTAACGCAGGTAAGCAAACTTATAATATACTTGGTAGTTTAGAGGATGCGTTTTGCTGGGTTTCTATGGATGCATCATGTCCTATTAAGATATGTTTAAACAGAAGGCAAAGCATGCTAAACACAGCCATTCATTATCAAACCCTGCATTTTTCCCTGATTTCCCTGATTTCGAAATAAAAAATTGCCATCTGGCATATTATGTGAGCTCTCTCTTGGTTGCCGATGAACATCCCTGTTTGGCACCACACTTTAAGTCCTAGGGGCATCCAAGTATTTGTAGGCATACTAGTCTTAGGGAAAGGCAGTTGCTTGTCTCTGGGGAAAGACTTAGGAAAAAGATGAACAAGGATCCAAGGGGAAGGAGGGGGAGGTGGGGGAGTTAGAATAGAAGAAGGAAGGGGAGGAGGAGTACAGTAAACAGGAGGTGGAGGAGGGTGAGGAAGATGTGAAAGAGGATGGAGAGGAGGAGGTAGAATGGAATGGAAGAAGGGAGAAAAGGAAGAAGAGGTTAAATTAGTAAGGCTCGCCATCTACTGCCCCCATGTGACAGCACCTCTACTTCTATTTTTAGGGTTGCCTCTTATTTTGCTTTTTTTTGGATGGTCCTGATTTACTAAAGAGCAGGAAGCCTATGGCTTTAGGATACAGTTAATTTTTGGTGTTGTTGGTCCTTCCCTCTGGCTGTTAGATTTTTCCCCCATCCATATTCTGCCACCTGCCCCTCCTCCTTGCATTGTAGACAGTCTATGACAATAGGTTTTCCCCTTGTAGCTTTGCCTCCAGCATAGAAATTACAGATGTGCCGGGCCTCTGCTGTGTGCTGCATGACCACAGCATCAATACCAAATAATAAAGAAAATAAATAAATAAATATGAAAAGAAAGAAAATATAACTAGTAAAAATAAAAATGGTAGGTAATAATCTCCCACTCTGGGTCCACCCAGGCCAGGAACTTTAAAGTAAATTATATGGGATGGGTTTCAGAGCAAACAGCTTGGCCAAATAAAATAATAAATAAATAAATAAATACACGTAAAAATATAAATACATATAAAAATAAAAAACTAACAAGTATAAACAAAAAGATAAATAAAATAAATGTGGACTGCGAATCTCCCACAGAGAACTACAACTTGCAACTAGGCCAGGATAATGCTAGATTATATTGGAGGAGTTGCACTGCAATCAGCTTGAACAAAGTGGGGCTCAGACCATCTCTAGATGGTAGCAGATGTTTTCTGATGTTTGTCCTATCCAATTAATATCCAATATATGCGGCTATTGCCTCTTAAATAATACAATCTAATTTCTATTAAAAACAAAAAAAAGAGTCTGGTTCCAGATGGATACACCACCCTCCCCCCCAATTTTATAAGATATTTCAGGAAGCCATAGTCCCCATCCTTAATAGGATGTTTAATTTTATTTCTGCCTCCCAATCATTTTTCTCACAGAGTATGGAAGCTCATATTTTAATTATCACTAAACCTGATAAAGATCATACGATATGTAACTATCATCCAATCCCCCTCACAAATATAGACTTGCGTATCTATGCTTAAATTATTGCAAATAGACTGACACCCATTTTACCAGCATATATTCACTTAGATCAAGTTGGTTTTATAGGGGGTCAAGAGGCAAGAGACAATACATTAAAAACATTCACATTAATGGAATATGCTCAGAAGCACACCATCCTTTCATTTCTTTTATCAATAGATGCCAAAAAGTCATTTGACAGGGTGGGATGGTACTTTCTTGAATAAGCTTTGAAGCAGATGGAAATGGGACCCCAACTTCTTCAAAGGATTATGGCTCTTAATTCTAATCCAAAAGCTAGAATACGCATAAATGGAATTCTTTCGGATTCTATAGCGATATCGAAGGTACATGACAAGGATGTCCCTTGTTTCCCCTTTTATATATAATAGTAATGAAACATCTAGCCACAGCTATTAGCGATACTTTACATATTCAGGGAATTCGAGTTAAAGGAAAGGATTGTAAAATGTCCGTATATACGGACGATTTACTAATATATGTTACCAATCCGATAGTGACAGTACCTACTCTTATATATGAATTTAATCGCTTCAAAGTAGATCAGCTGCAGTGCTGATCTGTGTCTTACCTTTTACTGCTGTAGGTCGGCTGGTTCCTGTGGTTCCACAAGCTTGTGTTCAGCTCTTGCTGCACTCAGCAGTTATGGGTGTCGCCGGCTTCTCCTGTTGCCTTTTATATACTTCCTTCCTGCTACTTCCTATCCAGCCTCCCATGTGCTTCTCTATTTAAATTCCACTCAGACCAGTTTCTGGTTGCTTGAGCAACACTTGTTTCTGAGTGCCCTTCGTGTTATCTGCTTTACATGACCTCTTGTGAACTGATCTCTTGTGTACTGACTCGGCTAGTTCTCCTGACTACGTTGTCTGCTGCCCGCCCTGACCTTGTCTCGCTATCTGGCTCTCCTTTGCTTCATCCATCCGTGTCTGACTGTGTCTTCTAGTACTCTCCTTGTGAGCAGGGTGAACCCAGGGGTTGTGACCTGACCAGCACGCAGCTAAGCCCATACCCTCATGAGGGGGTCCCTAGCAGAATAGCGGCTGGCCCTTAGATTCCACGTCCTGGGGGATCCCGTGTCACCTGCTTGCCTGTGGGCTCACATCAGTATCATCGTGACAGTAAGTAATTTCAAGGTTAACTATGATAAATCAGAAGCGTTAAATATTTCATTACCAACTAAAGTTCAACAACACCTTCAACATTTTTTTCCTTTTAAGTGGTAGGAAGTAGCAATTAAATATTGAACTTTTCCAGTTGCAAATCTGATGGACTTTAGATTTGGAACATGCTTCAAATCTTTACGTCATAACTCCGCCGGACTCAGAAATCCACTCGTCTGTATGCTAGTCCGACGGACAAAAACCCACGCTAGGGCAGCTATTGGCTACTGGCTATCAACTTCCTTATTTTAGTCCGGTGTACATCATCACGTACGAATCCGTCGGAATTTGGTGTGATCGTGTGTAGGCAAGTCCAGTCATTAGAAAGTCTGTTGAAAGTCCGCCAAAAGTCAGTCGAAAGTCTGTCGGACGGGCTGTCGGAATTTTGTAGCTGAAAAGTCCGACCGTGTGTACGCGGCATTAGTGTCAGATATAACTGACCGTATATATACCACTAGAACATCTAATTTTGAAAGACTTAAAAAATTGTGTTCATTGCAATAATATTAACCTAAATGCACAATTATAAGTAGACATAAAAGTACTTTTTTTTTCTTGATAAACAAAATGATTACTTTAAATTTAAACTGTCAATTATGTAGGAAAATGTACTATATATGTAAAACCCCAGGCACACTCCCACAGTGGTAATGCCTTACAGTTCCACCAAAATAATTATGGCAGAATATACAGAAGTAAATGCTGCCATTTAGCTTACATATACACAGAAAGGAACAATATGTAAATGTTTGGGTATTCTTACACCCTTCAAACCATTACAAGTATTATATAATTCCAGATATCAAAACAATCTTGCTGTCAATATTCAAACATGATTTGTTGTATATCATTTTATATTCAACTCAATCAGGAAAAACCCTTAGAAATCTATCATGCAGCATCGAGATTATTAGCTTCTCTGGTTTACAATCAGTTCCAATGAAAACTTTCAGTACATTTGCATATTGCATAAAAATAACAACAAAAACAACATAAATTATTCAGTTTGACTGTAATCTTCATCTTTAGTTCTTGGACATCAAACCATATCAGACAGGGGGATTGATGCTGTTTAATATTGTCTAGGAACTAAACAAAATAAAAGGTCTTAGTGTGATATTATTACAGTTCCCTCCTAGAAAGTAACAAATAGTTAGCAACAAACACATTTAACCAACACTTTCCACAAACTACAAAACATATGGCCATTATTTCCGTTATTCACGAGTGCACTTTTTATTACCCATATTAATGAGCTCATTTACTTAATTAATTAATTATCACCGTGTGGATTTTCATTAAAGGACGTCCATTCAAAGTTGTCATTATTTCACCATGGTTGAAATAACATTCACAAGAACATTATATGGTGTTCATCACATTTGTGCACAAACATTATACATCACCAAACTCATATTGATGTTTCTATTGCAACCTCTTGTTCAATACCATACAGATCTACAAAACTTCTAGGAATAGATCTGGTTCCTTCTTTATTAATGAAAAAAACTTTAAAAAAAAAACATTAGTGTTGTATCCTAGAACATGACATTATTACATTCACCAATACAATTATAATAATCATGACTGCTATTCAGGATTTTAAATGGTGTTAACATCAATCAGACATTTTCTTTCTTTTTTTCAAATAATCCTAGATTTGCATAATAAAAACGAACAATTTCAACTAGGATGTTATTTTTTTTTCAACATAATTAGACATTTCTTAGATGTAGTCTTTTAAGGGGGGGGGGGTTAAAGGGAAATCTCCCTCTCTTAAGGGAGAAAGGGGTTGTCTCCATTCAAGCAGGCTCTCACAAATACAAGCAGTCTACAGCTGCAGGTGTTCCTTTCACAACATGCTGGACTATTGTCCATTGTCGGGGAGGGGATGCTGCAGGCTGCAGCCATTCCTGCTAACTAATGATCTTTTCAGTTAAACATACAAAAGACTCACTTTTCTCAAAACTTTTGCCTTAGTTTCATTACTTAACTATTCTAATGTTAAACATACTCACTTAAACATCAGTAGCCAAATGCATTTTTACATATCATCCATACAAGCGACTTTTCCTCACCAATAGCTAGCTAAACAACCAACAGAAGAGCTCAACATTTAAATTCAACATATATATTACTGCAGTAATCACAATCTAAGCATCAACACAGGTCATATTTTTCTTTTTCCTACCTGTTTTCTGCTCATCGTTTTCAAAGGGCCACTCATCCACCTAACGCGGTCATCAGCTCATCTGTTCTATATCTCAAAAAATCTAAAGCTTGCCGGTGGTCCGCTAAGCACACAATGAGTGGAAACATTTGACCATCTACCCCCTTTGCTATATTTAACCAATTTAAATCAAACATATCTGCCATTAACTGATTATAACTCCACCAAAGCAGAGCTAGCAACAAACCTCCCATCACAGTGCACACTAATAATACAGTTTCCCAATTGTCAAAAAACATTACAATTCACAACAGTATTACTAGGATTACTCACTGCACTTCAAACCAGCACTGAAAGGGTTAAATATCCTGTTCACAGCACCATTATGTAAAAAGGGGTTACATTCTGTGTTACATTTATTCATAGGTTCATTCATATATTTACCCTTTCAGATATGTGGTCAGTAAATGCAAGGATTAAAACACGCAACACACACAAAGAATGTAATAAAGGAAATTTATTTGGCTTTGATTAAAGATGTATTACAGATGATACGATACAGGATAAATACAGCATATTCAATCCAGGGGAGTCACAATCTCAGAAATGAGATACCTGGAGACGATAGTCAACTTGATTCAGACCTTCTCTTTAGTCCTGAATCAAACCGCAAACTTGGGACTGGCCTCCCACTCATATTTATATGGTAGGGAAAACAATAGCTACAACTGATGAAAAGAAAAGGTCAAAGGTTCCCAACTTCCTATAGCATAAAGAAGCAGATGTATCATGCATTAAACATGTTGTCTATAAATAGAAGTGATTACTTATAAAACTATTACTAAGTTTCTTGTAATTCAATAACTAAAGTTATATATGAATATAGACCCATACTACAATTATACACAAACTGACAGTGGGGTAGTGATTAATTCACATGCACAATGCTTCTGTTTCAGAAGGAGTAGGGGTGGGGAAGAGGCCCTTGTCTCTCAACATTAGGACAAGGTGTCTTGTAAGTGGGGGAAGCTTTTCTGCCCCCACTTGCATGGTACCTCTCAATGTTGAAATGCATGCAGCCTGGTCTGATACAGGGGTCTGTACACTTGCTGCTTTCCTTTTCCTGGCCACACAGGTTTCACGCCCAAAAAAGGTTCCATTTTTTTATGTGCACTGTCACTTTAACTATTTGACCTCTGGAAGGTTTTATGGTTTTTCCTCTTCATGACCAGGGCATTTTTTGCTATTCAGTCTTGTTTTTTTATTTATTTTTTTAATTTTATTTTAAATAACAAAACATGTTATACTTGCCTGCTTTGTGCAGTGGTTTTGCACAGAGCAACCCGGATCCTCCTCTTCTCAGGTTCCCCTGCCATCGCTCCTGGCCCTCCCTACTGCCAAGTGACCTCAGAGCCATAGGATGCATGAAGGTAAAAAACGTTGAGCCTTTAGAAATGCTTTAACCTCTTGCTGACCACCCATCGCAGTTAAATTGCAGCAGGTTGGCTCAGCTGCGCGAATTGCCATAGCTGTACATCAGCTTGTACATGGTGATCTATGGCGGCGGCCAGCAGGAGAACCAATCAGTGGGTCCGGCGGACTCAATGTCCGCCGGCCACCCGCGATCGTTTCCCACAATGACAGAACAAGGATCTGCCATAGTAAACAAGGCAGATCTCTGTTGTGACAGGGGATTACACAGAGATCATGTCTTTCTTGAAAGCAGGAAGATGGATCTGTGTGCTGTCCCAGGCAGCCCCTGATGTTAATCCCTTTCCTGCCAGTGCCATTAGTACAATATCAGTGCATATTTTTAGCACTGATCACTGTAATAATGTCACTGGTTCCCAAAAAAGTGTCAAAAATGTCAGTTAGGTGTCCGCCGCAATGTCACAGTCCCGCTAAAAATTGATGATCGCCGTCATTACTAGTAAAAAAAATAATAATAATAAAAATGCCACAAATCTATCCCCTATTTTGTAGACGCTATAACTTTTGTGCAAAACAATCAATAAATACTTTTTGTTTTGTTTTTTACCAAAAATGTAGCAGAATACAAATTGGCCTTGATTGATGAAGAAATTGGATTTTTTTTTTGGTGTGTTTTATAGCAGAAAATAAAAAACGACTGTTTTTTTTTCAAAATTGTCCGTCTTTTTTTGTTTATAGCGCAAAAAATAAAAACCGCAAAGGTGATCAAATACCACCAAAAGAAAGCTCTATTTTTGGGAAAAAAGGACATCAATTTTACTTGGGTACAACATCGCACAACCGCGCAATTGTCAGCTAAAGTAACGCAGCGCCGTATCACAAAAAATGGCCTGGTCATTAAGGGGACAAATCCGGGGCTGAAGTGGTTAAATCTTTTTTTTTTTTTTCAAATTTTTTTTACATACTGTCACCAATGTAGTACAGCATCATCATATGACTAGTGTGGTGGTGATCCGGAATACTGATTGGTGACAGTATGCAAAAAACTTTATTCAATTTTTTTCTTTTTTTAAGATTTTTTTAACAGTGATGATCACTGTACTAACCAATAGTTTTAACTATCATGAATGGCTTTCATTCATGACAGTTTGCTTACTATTGTGATACTGTGCTTGGCTATGGCTAATCTTATGGTACAGGGTGCTATGACTGGGCCAGGTGATAGCTGTGGGCCAATCACAGCATTACAATAGTAAGCAAGCTTTGCTTACATTTAATCATGTGATCACTACGATTGCTTAGCAGTTTGGTACCAAACACAGCAGGCATAGGATTGGGGCACCAGTGTGCCTGTGCTGAGTGATGTACCAGCATAGCTCCAAACTGTCCCTGATTTTTAGGGGACTGTCCCTGATTTGGAACAAAGTCCCTCTGTCTCTCTTTCCTCCATATTTGTCCCTCATTTTGGTCCGATCTATATATTTGTATATAAAATGCACTATTTATCTTTCAAGAAAAGTATTTCCCAGTGCTAAACCTTTCATCCAATTTCTAAATAGCTGCATTTGTAAATCAAATATAAAGGAATAGTAGTGATAAAAAAAAAAAAAAAAGCACTTGTGGATTTAACTTTTTTTTCTGTATAATTCCCCTTTAAGGGGGCGTGGCAGGGGGGTGTCCTATACCTACATACTTTTGCTAATAGGTTTCCCTCATTCCCATCTCAAAAAGTTGGAAGGTATGTGTACCTGTAGATTGCTCATCCAGGAGCTACCACAGTAATTGTACTGTGTGCGGGCAGCAAGTAGTTAAAGGACTACATCCCCAAGCAGGTTATTTAGAGAATTTTTGTACTTTTAACATTGCCCTTTAAACCTCATGAAAAACGTATCTTCCCACTAAACCAGTGGTTCTCAACTCCAGTCCTCGGGACCCACCAACAGGCCAGATTTTAAGTATTACCTTGGGGAGATGCAGACTAGAATACTGCAATCACTGAGCAGCAAATTATATCACCTGTGATGTATTTCAGTTATCTTGCAAACCTGGCCTGTTAGTGGGTCCTGAGGAGAGGAGTTGAGAACCACTGCACTAAACAGTGTTTATACAATGTACATAATGTGAAGGAACATTCAGTATTTTCATAGATTTTATCATGCCAAAAGTACACATACCAGTTGAAAATGTAATGTACTATGTTCTCATTTACGTGGAGAAATGTCTCAGAAAGTCCTATTTTTATACGTTTCGGGACTTTACTGATTGCCACTGCTCAAAGCTCATGTCTCTATTTAAAACGAGGTTATGTAAGAAAAATGTTGGCTGAGTATTCCCAGTGTTTCATGTCCAATTCAATTTTGTATTCTCAGACAGTGGTTTTAAAATTGCTTATAGATGAAGAAACTGAAACGCATTGCACAGCCATGTATTGTACAGATATGAGCTTCTTTCCCATGTGAAAGGAATGAAGTTGAAATTTCTGGAGCCTTCAGGCTGCCTCAGGAGAAAATTCCAAATGTGGTATGCTGTAAACCTATAAAAGGTTGTGGCTAGTCAGTGTCATATTTTGAAGAACACAGGTAATTGCTTTAGCATTGCCTAAAGGCATAAGGCTTAACAGAATGATCAAGTTTGTACCCTATACAGCAGTGTAAAAAAAGTGGAATTGCTAAGTCCAGTGACCTATAACAATCAGCTTATTGTGGTCAAATCAGATTTCCTATTAGTTACTAAAAGTGTCTTTTTTTACACACTGAGAATGATTTACTAAACATTTAGAGCATGTTCACTTTAAAAGTGAATCACTTATCTTAGTTAATGAGTTGAAACACAGAAAAAATTTACTTTGCAAAGGACACACAGTCACGTGCAAGTTAATTTTTACAAAACAAGATTTTTACTTGAATATGCTGGGATGGTTTAAGTCAGTAGCACTTCACTACTAAGTAAAAAGAAATAAAATGAGCCCTGTGTAATCTTTTAGCAGCTGACACAAAAAGGTGAACATACAGCCTTTGAATAATCATAACCAATAAAAGATTTGCAGCGCTTCTTGTGATTATTAGGTGAGTCAGTAAATAAAGTCCCAACATATAAATACTTGACTAGACTTTAACAGACCTTCAGTGCAAACTAAATTGACTCCAACAATGTGTGCGATATATCTAACCATTCACTAGAAACTGGGAGAAATTCAGCATGAAATAAACAAAACCCAATGTGTTTGGAAAAGATTTGTCACACATGTGCACCTCCACCAATCTATGCACTCACCAGGGTAAAGGGTAATGCGCCTTAGATCATTACTCTGTAGCCAAGAGATAACCCACCCTGGTATGCTGGTTGAACGGTGGTCTCCAAAACAGTCAGGCAATAATCAGCCATGGCTCCTACCATGAGGACGCGGTGGCAATGATGTCAGCACATAGGCCCCTCCCGATGCGATTCATGCTCGTGCTCATGCACGTTCTCAAGGGATCTGCCTATAAATAGACAGATCCCTTGAGAATGTGCATGAGCACAAAACGCACCAGGAGGGGCCTATGTGCTGACGTCATTGCCACTGCGTCCTCGTGGTAGGAGCCTGTCTGTATTGGAGGCCACGTGTGTGAAGAATCTTTTCCAAACACATTGGGTGTTGTTTGTGTCATGATGAAGTTTCCCCAGTTTCTGGTGAGTAGTTAGATATATCACACACGTTGTTGGAGTCAATTTGGTTAACACTGAAGATCTGTTGAAGTCTAGTCATGGATTTATATGTTGGAACTTTATTTACTGGCTGCATTACCTGATGTGACCACAAGATGGCAGTAAATAGCTATTTGGCATGGTTTGATCTGATTGGACAGTGTTCCCTATTTAAATCAACCTTAATTCAATGCCAAATTGTTCTGAAGAAGTACGTGGAGGCGTACGAAATGTTAACGCAGCCCCTGCAGGGCTTGTCAGCAGGCCTTTAACATGCTTCCCTTACCAGCAATGTAAAAGGGTTTCCCTGTGATTTGCATACAGCACCATACTTCACAAGCTATTTCCGCATCAGAAATTGAATGCAAAGTTCCTTGTTCCTGGTCTTTTCCTAACCATGTGACCGGTCATGTGATCACACAGTCTGCAGTGTCTACTATTGAGGAGAATGGTGTGCTGTGACTACACACTGAATGTTGCTCTGAACTGACTGTGAGCCGCTCCATGCCAAACAGCAAGACAGCAGAGTCTGAGGACATCCCCAGTAATTGAAAGTGGTGAGAGCCCAAAAGGGCAGTTTCTCTTTCCCTCCTTACCTGCTTATCAATAGCCTTTGCATCTGTTTGCCATTCACTCTCCCGCATGGATTGACACACTTGAAACTAATGAACTGTGAAAATATCATTCTGGTCTAGATTGGAAAAGAGACTAAGCCCTTTCTTTGGAGTGGTCTGTCCTTTGCTCCTTATATGCTGCATTGAGGAAATAGTGTTTGTGCACTGGACATACCTAGTAACAGGAACGCTGGTCTTTCTATTTCCAAAACAACTGGTGTATACACACATTTAGTGCACTGAGGTTGGAAGCTGCTTGTGGAGGATTTCTTTCTAACAGAGGGTTAAAAAACCCCACCTAATTCAGCCAATGGGCGTGACTGTGAGCGGAGCCGAAAAGAGCCGAGTGCATTCGGCTATGTGTATCTCTGCTCCGCCGAGTCCCTCCGAGGTGCCATATTTAAATCTGTACACTCGGATGTGTATGTCGGCGCGATCGCAAACAATCAGCGGAGATTGGCGGGGATTGCAAGGCTGCACTGGGGCAAGGCTGCAATGGACACTGGGGAAGGCTGCACTAACAAGGCTGCACTGACATGGCTGCAAGGCTGCACTGGGACAAGGCTGCAAGGCTGCACTGGGACAAGGCTGCAATGGACACTGGGGAAGGCTGCACTAACAAGGCTGCACTGACATGGCTGCAAGGCTGCACTGGGGCTAGGCTGCAATGGAGACTGGGGAAGGCTGCACTAAAAAGGCTGCACTGACATGGCTGCAAGGCTGCACTGGGGCAAGGCTGCAATGGACACTGGGGAAGGCTGCACTAACAAGGCTGCACTGACATGGCTGCAAGGCTGCACTGGAGCAAGGCTGCAATGGACACTGGGGAAGGCTGCACTAACAAGGCTGCACTCACATGGCTGCAAGGCTGCACTGACAAGGCTGCACTGAGAAGGCTTCAATGACACTGACAAGGCTGCATTGATGGGCATTTAAATGTAAGTTTTTTCCCTTAAACTTCCCTCCTAAAAGTTTCTTTCCTTAAAATTCCCTCCTAAACTTGGGGTGCGTGTTATACGCCGGCGCGTGTTATACGCCCATAAATACGGTATTTGGAATTTTTTGTATATGTAAATACCCCCCCCCCACCCTTAATCAAGCCTTTTTGCATTTTTGTACCATAAGCCGTAGTTGACCATTCCCCTTTTTTGCTTTCTGGGGACTCCCTTGTCTCCTCTTCCTGTTGTTGATATGTTACCTATTGATTACAAGAAGCGCTGTACACCTTTTGTTGTTTAGCACTTCACTACTAATCTAAGTGCATTTTCTCTTTTCAAAGTAAATATTAGTGTGCAAAGTTTTCACTTAGCTTAGTAATAGATTGCAGTAGATTGACAGTAGTGCTGACCTCTATGATTCGATAATGTAAGTGCAAAAATCCTGTTTTTGTTTTTATTTTTCCTTGCATGTGATTGGGTGCATTCACTAAGCTGTGTAAAAAAAACGAAGGTGAACATGTTCTACTTCTTTAATAAATCTATATGCTTTATCTATTAGACCTTTTTGGCATTCCATTTAATATTCACTTTCCCATTTAATATTGATATTCTCTTGCACATTTGGCGGATTATGTTTAGGGGGATACAGGAAAATCCACCTTGTAATACAAGTAAAATCTCCTCACTGGAATATAAATGCTTCAGAGAGTACAGAGTACCCAGAAGAGTTACACGGCTCCTTTGTTTGGTCTGTTAGTCTTGATTTCCCTAATAATAAATATTGAAATTGACAAAAATGAAGAGAAGGAGAGGCATGAGGACCATAGTCCTAAAAGTAAAGAACCAAAGAGGGGGGTACAAACTATTTACATTCATCAACATAAATGTCTGTTAACTTAGTGCTCTATTTATATTAACTAATTATGGCAAATTATATACAGCATTTATAGTATACTTTTGAGTTATACATCTTTGCAATAGATATGCTATACTTTCAGTAACTTCCCTGTCCTGGCACACATGCATGTATTCTACTAGGGGTGTCATGCATATTGCCACTCTTCCACACCCTGCTGTGCCTAGAAATCAGCCAGTGTGTCATTTACAAGGACTCAGCCTTTTGAGTCTTTATGCCGCGTACACACGACCAGACTTTCCATCAGAATAGACTCCAACGGTCTTTCCAATGGAGTTCCGCTGAAACGGACTTGCCTACACACGATCACACCAAAGTCCGATTGTTTAGAACGCGATGACGTACAACGGGACTAGAAAAGGGAAGTTCAATAGCCAGTAGCCAATAGCTGCCCTTGCGTCGTTTTTGGTCCGTCGGAATAGCATACAGATGAGCGGTTTTCCCGATAGGAACTGATTCCTTCGGAAAGATTTCAAACATGTTCTATTTCTAGGTCCATCAGAATTTTAGAAAGAAAAAGTCAGATGAAGCCCACACACGATCGGAATGCCCGGCGGAATGATTTCGTCTGAGATTTTCTGCCGGAAAGTCCGGTCGTGTGTACACGGCATAACAGTTATAGGATACAGCTAGGCTTCTAGATGTGCTAGCATGGTCTTGTTTGCTGATCTCTTGTTGCTGGCCCTAACTGAATTTACCTTGACTATACTTTGCCTGCTTCGAATTTCCTATGATCCTTGTTCCTATCCTGGTGTCTGGCTAGTGGATCTCATAGCACTTTTGGCTTGCTCCACCAACTGTATACTCCTACTCCTGTATACTCCTTAACCACTTCAATACCAGGCACTTTCGCCCCTTCCTGCCCAGCACAATTTTCTGCTTTCAGAGCTCTCACACTTTGAATGGCAATTGCATGGTCATGCAACACTGTACTCAAATTAAGTTTTTATAATTTTCTTCCCACAAATAGAGCTTTCTTTTGATGGTATTTGATCACCTCTGGGGTTTTTGTTTTTGCTAAACAAACTAAATAAGAAATCTGTCAGAGGCTCCTTACCACGATCCACCATCAGACTGACACGCCACGCCGGCATGTTATCCTGCTGGATGTCATATGACGCCCAGTCATCATAACAGAACCACTTCCCGGCTGTCAATCTGGTATAGGCCGGGTGGGATGTGGTTAAAGTAGAACTATTTTTTAATTTTGGATGTAGTGGAGAAGGATTAGAACACCTATTAGGTTTTTGTTGCAGCCTGTTCCCCCATTAGGGAGATTCACCCTCTCTATTTCCCATGTTTACTATTACCATTGAAAGCGAAAGTCAATGAAAATCCCAGATTTTGGGCTGTCAAGAAAAGTTATAGAGGGGAAATCTTCCAATGGGAAACTAATTCTGGGGATCTGGGGTTATTTCCTTAATTTGCAGGAATTTTTTTTTTGACTATGAGACAGGAAGTAAAGGGAAATCTCCCCAATAAGACACAGATGGAAAAAAAGCTCACAGGGGTTATAACCCTCTTTTACTCTACCCATAATGAAAAAAAATGACCTATAGTTCTAATTTAACTTTTCATAACTGCATGTAGCACCCTCCTAGTTAGGTGCTAGGATTAGTGTAGAATCGATTTTGGTTTCTCTGCCTAACAGAGGGACAGTTAGGTAATTGATTTGCTGTCTGCTTATTAGAGAGCAGTGATTGGCTAGTGTAGTCTGCTCAATGTGCTCTGGATCTGCTTATGCTGTCTTGAAGTTTCACTGTATCCTAGCAACTAAGGAAGGTGCTGGATAATAGGCAGAAACCATGCAGATGGGATACAGCCCTAGACAATTACAAGGGGAGGTGCCCCTATGCATGCTGGGTGCATGTATTTATATTCTAGGAGCACATGGGCTTTTGGTCTATCCTAGCAAAGGATTGCATCAGGCTTGGGGGGAGGCACTTCCTCCCCTAGCACTTGCTGCCATGTGGCCTCAGGTGGGCGACCTGAAGGCCTGAATAAAGAGAGTGTGCTGTCATGTGGCCTTAGGGTGCAGTCCTGAAGGCCTAAAGTTGGAGAGAGTGACCCTGGTTTTGCAGAGAGCTGGCTAAGGGGGCTGTCTATTCAAGATCTGGTCTGGTATCACTGGTATAGAGGGTCGCTTGGAAGCTGGAAGTAGGGATGAGCCGAACACCCCCCTGTTCGGTTCGCACCAGAACTTGCGAACAGGCAAAAAATTTGTTCGATCATGCAAACACCGTTAAAGTCTATGGGACACAAACATGAATAATCAAAAGTGCTAATTTTAAAGGCTTATATGCAAGTTATTGTCATAAAAAGTGTTTGGGGGACCTGGGTCCTGCCCCAGGGGACATGGATCAATGCAAAAAAAAGTTTTAAAAACGTACGTTTTTTCGGGAGCAGTGATTTTAATAATGCTTAAAGTGAAACAATAAAAGTGTAATATTCCTTTAAATTTTGTACCTGGGGGGTGTCTATAGTATGCCTGTAAAGGGGCGCATGTTTCCCGTGTTTAGAACAGTCTGACAGCAAAATGACATTTCAAAGGAAAAAAAAGTAATTTAAAACTACTCGCGGCTATTAATGAATTGCCGGTCTGACAATACACATAAAAGTTCATTGATAAAAACGGCATGGGAATTCCCCACAGGGGAACCCCGAACCAAAATTTAAAAAAAAAATGGCGTGGGTCCCCCTCAAAATCTATACCAGACCCTACAGGTCTAGTATGGATTTTAAGGGGAACCCCACGCCAAAATGTTTTTAAAAAATGGCGTGGGGGTCCGCCGCCAAAAATCCATACCAGACCCTTTATCCGAGCACACAACCTGGCAGGCAACAGGAAAAGAGGGGGGGATGAGAGAGCGCTCCCCCCTCCTGAACCGTACCAGGCCACTTGCCCTCAACATTGGGAGGGTGCTTTGGGGTAGACCCCCAAAACACCTTGTCCCCATGTTGATGGGGACAAGGGCCTCATCCCCACAACCCTTGCCCGGTGGTTGTGGGGGTCTGCGGGCGGGCTTATCGGAATCTGGAAGCCCCCTTTAACAAGGGGACCCCCAGATCCCAGCCCCAGATCCCAGCCCTCCCCCCTGTGTGAAATGGTAAGGGGTACAAAAGTACTCCCACCATTTCACAAAAAAAACTATCAAATGTTAAAAATGACAAGAGACAGTTTTTGACAATTCCTTTATTTAAATGCTTCTTCTATCTTCTATCTTCTAATTTCCTTCAGTTTCTTCCTCCATCTTCTTCTGGTTCTTCTGGTTCTTCCTCCGGTGTTCTCGTCCGGCATCTTCCTTCGCGGTTTCTTTTTCCCTTCTTCTCCTCGGGCTGCTCCGCATACATAATGGCATGGTGGGAGGCTCCCGCTGTGTGACGCTTCTCCTCTTCTGACGGTTCTTAAATAACGGGGGACGGGGCGACTTGGGGACTTGACGGGGACTTCCCTGTGGCATTCCCCGTGACATCAGAAGGGGGCAGGCTTACGTAACGGGTTATTAAAATCACTGCTCCTGAAAAAACTGACTTTTTAAAACTTTTTTGGATTGATCCATGTCCCCTGGGGCAGGACCCTGGTCCCCAAACACTTTTTATGACAATACCATGCATATAAGTCTTTAAAATTAGCATTTTTGATTTCTCCCATAGACTTTTAAAGGGTGTTCCGTGGTTTTCAAATTTGTCGCGAACACCCCAAATTGTTCGCTGTTCGGCAAACTGGCAAACAGCCGATGTTCGAGTCGAACATGAGTTCGACTTGAACTCGAAGCTCATCCCTAGTTGGAAGGAGGCTACCAGCTGTCCCTGGACATTTTGTGAGTACAGACAACATAAATGATGCTATATAATCAGCTGAGGATCTGAACAAAGGGAACACTGGCTAATGTTCTGAAGAGCTTATCCAACTGTTTGCTACTGCATAGGACTTTGCTGACTTCTACTACTTTTAGACTGCCAAACAGTCTGCTGAAACTGGCTTGTACCTGAGGAGCTTTGCCTTGCTACCACTACTACTGAGGGACTTCTGAGGCTACTGTGTGCTATTGCTAAAGAGAATTCTGCTATCCGCCAGGACTTAACCAAAGCCAAAGTGGTTGCAAAGTCAGAAGGTTTTTTTTTTATCTTAATTCATTCTATGCATTAAGATAAAAAAACTTCTGTGTGCAGCAGCCCCCAATACTTACCAGAGCCCCATCTCTATCCAGCAATGTCCACGAGTCCCTCGGTCATCCGGGACTCTCCCTCCAGATTGGCTGAAACACAGCAGTGGCGCCATTGGCTCCCACTGCTGTCAATCAAACTCTGTAAGTCAATCAGGAGAGAGGGGGGTGGGGCCAAACTGCAGCTCTGTGTCTGAATGGATACATGGAGCTGCAGCTCAGCTTGGGTGCCCCCTAGCAAGCTGCTTGCTGTGGGGGTACTCAACGGGGAGGGAGGGGCCAGGAGCTCCAGGCAGGGACTCGAGAAGAGGAGGATCTGGGCTGCTCTGTGCAAAACCACTACACAGAGCAGGTAAGTATAACATGTTTGTTATTTTAATAGAAAAAAAAATGAGACTTACAATCACTTCAACCAAGAGATCAGTTGTTCTCAGCTGTGAATAGTTCTATTTCTTGGAGTATCCCACTAAATTCCCTTCCCTATCAAAGATCCCCAAAACTAAAACAACAAAAGCTAAACTCCTAGACTGCTCATTGAAGACAACGAGCGGAAGTGTGTGTTCACCTGGCTGTGTGAATCTACCATGTGCCTGGCTGTGGAGCAAAAGTGGGGAAGATCTGGGCAAACATACCAGCAGCTCCTATGGGAGTAGCACTACCTGCATATGACCAGATGGGTTTACCATTGACTAAATTCGACCTTTCTTTGTGTAACCCTCTGATGCAGTCAGACTATGACATTCTGCATTTGGCCTTTGCAGACATTTTCTGTGTATAACTTGTTTGAGTAAAGTCTCTTCATTTCAAGAAGTTGAAGAACATACAATAGATGTTGTACGCATGTCTTATGAAAAATGCTTCCAATATTATTTCTTACCACTTAACAAACCTCACATTGTTTTTAGTGCTATGTTTTGAGTCCTCCCATGAAAGCTGCACCAAAGGTCTTCTTATAACTTTGATTAACTTTATTTATGACATTTACACTGACATATTAGAAAGAGAACTGGAAATATTCCAGGAAACAAAACTGGAACAGAGTAGCTCAACTACAAAAATTACTCTATTTTAATGAATTAGCTTAGCGGTAAGCCTACCTTGAAATGTCACTAAAATGTCAAAAGTTTTTTTTTTTTCTTTTACATTAAAAATATCTACAATTTGTTTCTTGTAATTTAATTGTCTATGCATTTTACTTAATGCTGCAACATAATAAGTGTGAATGAGTTCTTAAGTAATTAACCTATCAGACCCTGAAAATGCACCACTCTAATGCCCCATACACACGGTCGGACTTTGTTCAGACATTCCGACAACGAAATCCTAAGATTTTTTTCTGACGGATGTTGGCTCAAACTTGTCTTGCATCACACAAAGTTGTTGGGAAATCCGATCGTTCTAAACGCGGTGACGTAAAACACGTACGTCGGGACTATAAACGGGGCAGTGGCCAATAGCTTTCATCTCTTTATTTATTCTGAGCATGCGTGGCACTTTGTCCGTCGGATTTGTGTACACACGATCGGAATTTCCGACAACGGATTTTGTTGTCGGAAAATTTTATATCCTGCTCTCAAACTTTGTGTGTCGGAAAATCCGATGGAAAATGTGTGATGGAGCCTACACACGGTCAGAATTTCCGACAACAAGGTCCTATCACACATTTTCCATTGGAAAATCCGACGTGTGTACAGGGCATTAGATTCTGCCTGGTATAGCCCTAGTTATTAAATGATTCTAAAAAACAAAGTTCACACTGTAAAGATAAGCAAGGTAGGAAGTGTTTAAAATTGAAGACACTGTACACTTTTAAATGTAGTATTTTTAACTAGGTATTAACTGCTTGCCGACCAGCTGCCATCATATTACTGTGGCAGGTCGGCATGATCCCGCAAACCGTCACAGCTATAGGTCGGCTCGTGGCATCAGAATAGCAGCACAGTTGGGGTGCCGATGACCAATGACCGCCGGACACGAGCGATCGCGAGCACGAGGGACAGAACACGGAAGTGTGTGTGTAAACACACAAATCCCTGTTCTGAGAGTAGTGACAGATTGTGTGTTCCTATTAGCTAGGAACAACAATCCGTCACTTCCTCTAGTCAGTCCCCTCCCCCTTCAGTTAGAATCACCTCCCAGGGAACACAGTTAACCCCTTGATTGCCACCTAGTGTTGACCCCTTCACTGCCAGTGACATTTATACAGTAATCAATGCATTTTTATAGCACTGATCGTTGCAAAAATGCCAATGGTTCCAAAAATGTGTCAAAATTGTCCGATGTGTCCTCCATAATGTCACAGTCATGATAAAAATTGCAGATCACCACCATTACTAGTAAAAAAACATAATAATAATAAAAATGCTATAAATCTATCCCCTATTTTGTAGACGCTATAACAAACCAATCAATATACGCTTATTGCGATTTTTTTTTTTTACCAAAAATATGTAGAAGAATACATATCGGCCTAAACTGAGAAAAAATGTGCTCTTTTTAAAAAAAAACAGGGATATTTATTATAGCAAAAAGTACAAAATATTGTGTTTTTTCAAAACTGTTGCTCTTTTTTTGTTTATAGCGCAAAAAATAAAAACCACAGAGGCGATCAAATACCACCAAAAGAAAGCTCTATTTGTGGGAAAAAAAGGAAGTCAATTTTGTTTGGTTACAACATGGTACGGCCGCACAATTGTCAGTTAAAGCAACGCAGTGCCGATTGGCAAAAAATGGCTCGGTCATTCAGCAGCCAAATCTTCCGGGGCTGAAGTGGTTAAAGTGGAGTTCCGCTGATTTTTATTTTTATTTTTTTTAAAGTCAGCAGCTACAAATACTGCAGCTGCTGACTTTTAAAATATGAACACTTACCTGTCCAGGGCGCCCGCGAAGTCGGCACCCGAAGTGGATCTGTCCCTTGGCTCTCGGGTGCTGCCGCCGCCATCTTCGGTAAGGGAATCATGAAGTGAAGCCTTGCTGCACGGCACGGGCACGGGCACCTGTACGTGATCTGCCTCCCGCGGGTGGGGGGTCAGATCGGACCCCCCCGGTGCCCGAGGAGATCGGCTTTGGTCTGGGAGCGATGAGAGGCGAGGGGGGACCATCCATTCATGGCCCCCCTCGCGATCGCTCCCAGCCAATCAGAATCATTCCTCTGCTGCTGTATGCTAAACAGCAGTAAAGGAAATTATGTCATCTCTCCTCGGCTCGGTATTTTCCGTTCTGGCGCCGAGGAGAGCAGACTGCAATGTGAATGCACCAACACACACACACAGTAGAACATGCCAGGCACACTTTACACCCCCCGATCAACCCCCGATCACCCCCCAATCACCCCCCCGTCACACTGACACCAAGCAGTTTTTTCTTTTTTTTTTTCTGATTACTGCATGGTGTCAGTTTGTGACAGTTAGTGTGGTAGCGCAGTTAGTGGTAGCCCCTTGTAGGTCTAGGGTACCCCCCCTAACCCCCCCTAATAAAGTTTTAACCCCTTGATCACCCCCTGTCGCCAGTGTCGCTGTATTAGTATCGCTGGTGACGCTAGTTAGGGAGGTAAATATTTAGGTTCGCCGTCAGCGTTTTATAGCGACAGGGACCGCCATATACTATCTAATAAATGTTTTAACCCCTTGATTGCCCCCTAGTTAACCCTTTCACCACTGATCACCGTATAACTGTTACGGGTGACGCTGGTTAGTTCGTTTATTTTTTATAGTATCAGGGCACCCGCCGTTTATTACAGAATAAAGGTTTAGCCCCCTGATCGCCCGGCGGTGACATGCGTCGCCCCAGGCAGCGTCAGATTAGCGCCAGTACCGCTAACACCCACGCACACAGCATACGCCTCCCTTAGTGGTATAGTATCTGAATGGATCAATATCTGATCCGATCAGATCTATACTAGCGTCCCCAGCAGTTTAGGGTTCCCAAAAACGCAGTGTTAGCGGCATCAGCCCAGATACCTGCTAGCACCTGCGTTTTGCCCCTCCGCCCGGCCCAGCCCAGCCCACCCAAGTGCAGTATCGATCGATCACTGTCACTTACAAAACACTAAACGCATAACTGCAGCGTTCGCAGAGTCAGGCCTGATCCCTGCGATCGCTAACAGTTTTTTTGGTAGGAAGCACCAGCGGCCTAGTACACCCCGGTCATAGTCAAACCAGCACTGCAGTAACACTTGGTGACGTGGCGAGTCCCATAAGTGCAGTTCAAGCTGGTGAGGTGGTAAGCACAAGTAGTGTCCCGCTGCCACCAAGAAGAAGACAAACACAGGCACGTCATGCCCATAATGCCCTTCCTGCTGCATTTGCCAATCCTAATAATTGGGAACCCACCGCTTCTGCAGCGCCCGTACTTCCCCCATTTACATCCCCAACCAAATGCAGTTGACTGCATGAGAGTACCCCTACCCAACGAACCCCCCCAAAAAAGATGCTTTGTCTGCAGCAAACGCGGATATAGGCGTGACACCCGCTATTATTGTCCCTCCTGTCCTGACAATCCTGGGCTTTGCATTGGTGAATGTTTAGAACGCTACCATACACTAGTTGAGTATTAGCGTAGGGTACAGCATTGCACAGACTAGGCACACTAACACAGGGTCTCCCAAGATGCCATCGCATTTTGAGAGACCCGAACCTGGAACCGGTTACAGTTATAAAAGTTACAGTTACAAAAAAAGTGTAAAAAAAAAAAAAAAACACAAAAAAATATATAGAATAAAAAAAAATAGTTGTCGTTTTATTGTTCTCTCTCTCTCTATTCTCTCTCTATTGTTCTGCTCTTTTTTACTGTATTCTATTCTGCAATGTTTTATTGTTTTTATGTTTTATCATGTTTGCTTTTCAGGTATGCAATTTTTTATACTTTACAGTTTACTGTGTTTTATTGTTAACCATTTTTTTGTCTTTAGGTACGCAATTCACGACTTTGAGTGGTTATACTAGAATGATGCCTGCAGGTTTAGGTATCATCTTGGTATCATTCTTTTCAGCCAGCGGTCGGCTTTCATGTAAAAGCAATCCTAGCAGATAATTAGCCTCTAGACTGCTTTTACAAGCAGTGGGAGGGAATGCCCCCCCACCCCCACCATCTTCCGTGTTTTTCTCTGGCTCTCCTGTCTCAACAGGGAACCTGAGAATGCAGCCGGTGATTCAGCCAGCTGACCATAGAGCTGATCAGAGACCAGAGTGGCTCCAAACATCTCTATGGCATAAGAAACCGGAAGCTACGAGCATTTTATGACTTAGATTTCGCCGGATGTAAACAGCGCCATTGGGAAATTGGGAAAGCATTTTATCACACCGATCTTGGTGTGGTCAGATGCTTTGAGGGCAGGGGAGAGATCTAGGGTCTAATAGACCCCAATTTTTTCAAAAAAGAGTACCTGTCACTACCTATTGCTATCATAGGGGACATTTACATTCCCTGGGATAACAATATAAATGATTAAAAAAAAAAAGGAACAGTTTAAAAATAAGATAAAAAAGCAAATAAATAATAAATGAAAAAAAAAAAAAATCACCCCTGCCCCCCCCCCTGCTCTTGCACTAAGGCGAACGCAAGCGTCGGTCTGGCGTCAAATGTAAACAGCAATTGCACCATGCATGTGAGGTATCACCGCAAAGGTCAGATCGAGGGTAGTAATTTTAGCAGTAGACCTCCTCTGTAAATCTAAAGTGGTAACCTGTAAAGGCTTTTAAAGGCTTTTAAAAATGTATTTATTTTGATGCCACTGCACGTTTCTGTGCAATTTTAAAGCATGTCATGTTTGGTATCCATGTACTCGGCCTAAGAGCATCTTTTTTATTTCATCAAACATTTGGGCAATATAGTGTGTTTTAGTGCATTAAAATTTAAAAGTGTGTTTTTTCCCCAAAAAATGCGTTTGAAAAATCGCTGCGCAAATACTGTGTGAAAAAAAAAAATGGAACACCCACCATTTTAATCTGTAGGGCATTTGCTTTAAAAAAATATATAATGTTTGGGGGTTCAAAGTAATTTTCTTGCAAAAAGAAATAATTTTTTCATGTAAACAAAAAGTGTCAGAAAGGCCTTTGTCTTCAAGTGGTTAGAAGAGTGGGTGATGTGTGACATAAGCTTCTAAATGTTGTGCATAAAATGCCAGGACAGTTCAAAACCCCCCCAAATGACCCCATTTTGGAAAGCAGACACCCCAAGCTATTTGCTGAGAGGCATATCGAGTCCGTGGAATATTTTATATTGTGACACAAGTTGCAGGAAAAAGACCAATTTTTTTTTTTTTGCACAAAGTTGTCACTAAATGATATATTGCTCAAACATGACATAGGAGTACGGGGATACCACATGTGTGAGACTTTTTGGGAGCCGCGCACGGGACCCGAAAAACTAGCACCGCCTTCAGGCTTTCTAACGCGTAAATTTTTGATTTCACTCTTCACCGCCTATCACAGTTTCGGAGGCCATGGAATGCCCATGTGGCACAAAACCCCCCCAAAGTACCCTATTTTGGAAAGTAGACACCCCAAACTATTTGCTGAGCGGTATAGTGAGTATTTTGCAGACCTCACTTTTTGTCACAAAGTTTTGAAAATTGAAAAAAGAAAAAAAAAATGTTTTTTTCTTGTCTGTCTTCATTTTCAAAAACAAATGAGAGCTGCAAAATACTCACCATGTCTCTCAGCAAATAGCTTGGGGTGTCCACTTTCCAAAATGGGGTCATTTGGGGGGGTTTTGTGCCATCTGGGCATTTTATGGCCTTCAAAACTGTGATAGGTAGTGAGGAGTGAAATCAAAAATTTACGCCCTTAGAAATCCTGAAGGCAGTGATTGGTTTTCAGGGCCCCATACGCGGCTAGGCTCCCAAAAAGTCCCACACATGTGGTATCCCCATACTCAGGAGAAGCAGCTGAATGTATTTTGGGGTGCAATTCCACATATGCCCATGGCCTGTGTGAGTAATATATCATTTAGTGACAACTTTTTGTGATTTTTTTTTTTTTGTCATTATTCAATCACTTGGGACAAAAAAAATTAATATTCAATGGGCTCAACATGCCTCTTAGCAATTTCCTTGGGGTGTCTACTTTCCAAAATGGGGTCATTTGGGGGGGGGTTGTACTGCCCTGCCATTTTAGCACCTCAAGAAATGACATAGGCAGTCATAAACTAAAAGCTGTGTAAATTACAGAAAATGTACCCTAGTTTGTAGACGCTATAACTTTTGCGCAAACCAATAAATATACGCTTATTGACATTTTTTTTTACCAAAGACATGTGGCCGAATACATTTTGGCCTAAATGTATGATTAACATTGAGTTTATTGGATTTTTTTTATAACAAAAAGTAGAAAATGTCATTTTTTTTCAAAATTTTCGGTCTTTTTCCGTTTATAGCGCAAAAAATAAAAACCGCAGAGGTGATCAAATAACATCAAAAGAAAGCTCTATTTGTGGGAAGAAAAGGACGCAAATTCGTTTGGGTACAGCATTGCATGACCGCGCAATTAGCCGTTAAAGCGACGCAGTGCCAAATTGTAAAAAGTGCTCTGGTCAGGAAGGGGGTAAATCCTTCTGGGGCTGAAGTGGTTAAAAACTTTTATTTTTGCATTGATACATGTCCCCTGGGGTAGAACCCGGGTCCCCATAAACTTTTTATGGCAATAACTTGCATATAAGCCTTTAAAATTAGCACTTTTGGTTTACATGTTAGTGTCCGATAGACTTTAACGTTGTTTTGCTTTCGAATTTGCCTCAAACACTGCATAATGTTCGCTGATCAGCGAACAGGCGAACACCCAAGCTCATCCCTACTGCCCTTGGGGACATGTATCAATGCAAAAAAAAAGTACTTAAAACAATTGTTTTTAAAGGAGCAGTGATTTTAAAGTAAAACAATAAAAATGAACTATTCCTTTAAATATCGTGCCTGGGGGATTACCTTAATCTGCCTGTAAAGTAGCATATCTGTGCAATGTATAGAACATGGCGCAGCAATAATGACATTTCTAAAGGAAAAAATGTCATTTAAACTTGCTTGCGGTTGTAATGTATTGCCGGCAATATACAGTGGGGCAAAAAAGTATTTAGTCAGCCACCAATTGTGCAAGTTCTCCCACTTAAAAAGATGAGAGAGGTCTGTAATTGTCATCATAGGTATACCTCAACTATGATAGACAAAATCGTTGCCCAGGCAGTGTGTTTGGGGTCATTGTCATGCTGAAAGACCCAGCCATGTTTCATCTTCAATGCCCTTGCTGATGGGAGGAGGTTTGCACTCAAATTCTCACGATACATGGCCCCATTCATTCTTTCATGTACACGGATCAGTTGTCCTGTTCCCTTTGCAGAGAGCCCCAAAGCATGATGTTGCCACCCCATGCTTCACAGTAGGTATGGTTTTCTTTGGTTGCAACTCAGCATTCTCTATCCTCCAAACACGATGAGTTGTGTTTCTACCAAACAGTTCTACTTTGGTTCCATCTGACCATATGACATCTGTGGGCGGGGGCTTATCAAAGTCTGGAAGCCCCCTTTAACAAGGAGGCCCCCAAATCCTGCCCCCCCATGTGAATGGGTATCCAGTACATTGTACCCCTACCCATTCACCAACAAAAAGTGTCAACAAGTGTAAACCACAAAATTATAAAAAAAAAGTGTCCCACGATGTACATCCACTGTCAATCAGGCTGCCCGACGGACCTGAAAAATTGAAAAAACTAAAAACGATACGCCTCCATGGGAGGCCTCCCAGTGACTGCTGTCTCTTTGCTTTGAAAGCTGTTATATAGGCAAGGGAGGGGCCTCCCGGAGACATAACCGAGTGACCCCGTCTGTGACCTGTGACGTCAGAAGGGGGCAGGGAAGGAGTCTGACCATGGCGCCAGACGGGAACAGCTGAGAGGAGAGAGGCTCCGGGCGGACCAGCTGGAGGCAAACGGCGTGAGAGGCCGGGAGAAGCTCCATGGATGACAGCCCACAATTGCACCTGTATGCCGGCTGAAGGACAGGAGCTTTAAGCGGAAGGAGAGTCTGGAGGAACATGGCTTGGCCCCTCCTGTATCCCCGTGCCCCCCCACACCCCCCATTGCCTCGGGACCCAGAAAGGATTGTACAGGGGGAGAGGTGAGCAAATAACAAATGGACAAACTGTATTCTGACCTATCAACCATCAACCCTGCCTAGGTACTGGTTAACCTCCCCAGGTAGAAGGACTATATGGTGTCTATGAAAGTTTTTTAAGCAAATGTCTGTGGATAAGCAGGTTGGAGGAAAAACAGAGAGAATAAACCAGTGAAGAGGGGAAAGGGTAGTGGCTAAGATGTCCGAGAGTATGCCACTATAAACACCTAAAGGAAGCCACGATAGATTGCAGTGTAAAGCATTTAACAAAAGAAAAAAAAGGAAAAAAACGGAGGAACAGTATAAGCTTGAGTGGAGGCATTATTACAAACACATTGTACAGAACATGTGAACCGGAGAGGAGGGGTTAAGCACTACTGGGTGAACTGAATACATTTTAGAGACTTTGGACATATGTATATTCCCCCCTCCACTAAACTAGATGAGGGAATCCTAGGTGCAGGGTTTTAAACTGCACACTGGGTGCTGCGGGTGCCCAGGGACTGGCGAGTGTCTATGAGCAGCAACTGGAGAGCAGGGGACTGAGTGCAACATAAAGTAGTGGGGTAAATCACATATAAAAGTCAACTAAGGAAGGTCTAAATGGAATGCCTAAAAAGAGCATAAAAAACCTTGGATTATTCACGCTAGCCTAAGTGTATACCTTAAACTGGTGTAACCCCTGTATGTGCTGAAAAATACTTGCCAACTAACGAGGAAATCAGTGTGATTAAAAGCGCAATGTATGTGTAACTTATAAAGAAAATGGATTCTCTTGTTACTGTGAATTTAAAAGCATAATCCTTGATTGTTACATAAACTGGAAGAGCACCGGGTTTAATAAGGAACCCGCTGGACCAGACATAGAGGCAACTCAAACACGCAGAGGAGCTACTACAACTGACGGCGGAGTATAACACCCACAGACCAGTTGGGTAGACCGGGGATTGCCCCCCCCGGTATCTTCCACTATCTACCCCCTTCGGATGGACCAAAGACCTACGTCAGGCTTTGAAACAGTATTGTACAGCTGAATACTGAACATTATCCCGTTCAATGAGAACTCAATGCTGATTGGTTGGGGGAAGCTGAAAAGCAGTTGTGGTGTTGACCTCCTTATGAAGATGCATGAACTTATGAAAAGTTTCCTCTATACTGCCTAGGGGGAAAATGGCTGGTATAAAGGACAAAAGAGGAACCTGGATAAGAAATAAAGAGAGAAAAAATAAGTGTCACTTAAGGAATCGCTGGGGTACTGTACAGGGGACGCTTAGTACAGCTGAAGTAACTATGGTTTAAAAGGAGAAATCAACCTGGGGAGGAAAAAAGTAGTAAATGAAAATACCAGTATGAGAGGCAGAACTATAAAAGGGACAGAACCCAAAAGCTCAAAGGAGAGCTTGAATACGACCATGATACAGAAATACTTAACAAAAGAAGGAAGCCCAAAAAGCCTGGGATCTGAAAAACAACAATAGGTGACTAAAGAAAGGAAAAAAGACCCTGGAAAAAAGAAAGGAGACACACAGGACACTATGACAGAAAGTGGAACAGAGATAAGCAGAATGGAGGAACAAAGTACCAGTGCCGAAATGTCAACTAAAGCGGAAATAATAGTTATGTTTGTAAGTCTAGAAAACTCTATTAATACAGAAATTGCAATAATGCGGGCTGACCTGGGTGAGCTGCTGAAGAGGGTGGAGGAAACGGAGGAAAAGAGCAAGCCTTAGAAATAAAAGCGCTAATGACGCAGGTCAAAGCCCTGGAAAGGGGACAGAGAGAAATGCAATACAAACTGGAAAATCAAGAAAACCAAAGTAGACGTCAGAACTTAAGGATCAGGGCGCTTCCAGAAAATAGAGGAGAAGAGCTGAAAAAAATAATGGGCAAAATATTTAACCCCCTCCTGGACAGAAGAGAGGAGAAAGAATTAAGGATTGGTAGAGTACACAGGATTAGGAAACCCCCAAAGTGGGGAGGGTGAAGAATCGGGGGAGGGGGGAAGGGGGTGGTAGGAGAGAGGGAGGGAGGTCAAAACTTAGACCCATAGAAAACAGCTGTAAATATAGACATAGATCCCGTCTTCATGAAAATAGGGGGTAAACTAGCCAAACATGACAACAATTAATTTTTTGATCTACAATGTTAGAGGGCTAAATACACCAACAAAAAGGCATAAAATACTGACAGAAATTGAGCATTATGGTGTAGGAGAGGCTTTCCTACAAGAGACACACCTTTCCCATGAAACAAAAGTGAAACTGTACTCTCCACAGTATCCAGAGTGGTATTATGGTGACTCGATGACAAATAAGGCAAAGGGGGTTGCGATTGGAATTTGTAGAGGGGTCTGGTTCTCCTTGGAGGATAGACTAATTGATCCGGAGGGAAGGTTTCTCTTCCTCAAGGGGAAGTTACTAGGAATGGAGTGTACATTAGTGAATATATATTATCCAAACAGAGGCCCAACAAGCTACTTAGGAGATGTCCTGAGAAAGCTGTGGGAATTGAAAAAAGGACAGGTGATTATAGCAGGAGATTTGAACTTCTGTATGGATCCGAAACAAGATAGCACGTCCCATGTGCAGGGTACGAGGAACATCCAGTTATAGGCGATAAAACAGAAATTACATCACCTTCAGGCTCGGTTCACACTGGGGCAACTTGGGATCCGACTTGTACGCCCTCAAGTCGCTCCAGAAATAGTTTCAATGGGAGTTAACGCTAGCGTCTTAATAGACACTACTGAAGTCGCTCCGACTTCAGAGCGTACTCCCTGTACTACTTTGATCCGACTTTGATCCGACTTCAGCCTATTGACTATCATTGAAGTCGGATCAAAGTCGGATCGCCGTCTCGCATGATCCGACTTCGGCATGCGACTTGTGCTCAGATGATCTTGAGGGGAACTCCGCGCCAAATTTTAAATAAAAATCCGGCATGGGTTTCCCCTCCAAGGGCATACCAGGCCCTTGGGTCTGGTATGGACCTTGAGGAAAACCCCCTACGCCGAAAGAACGGCATGGGGGGTCCCCCCCAATCCATACCAGACCCTTATCCGAGCACGCAGCCCGGCCGGACAGGAATGGGGGTGGGGACGAGCGAGCGCCCCCCCTCCTGAACCGTACCAGGCCGCATGCCCTCAACATGGGGGGTTTGGTGCCTTGGGGGAGGGGGGCGCGCTGCGGGCCCCCCCCACCCCAAAGCACCTTGTCCCCATGTTGATGAGGACAAGGGCCTCTTCCCGACAACCCTGGCCGTTGGTTGTCGGGGTCTGCGGGCGGGGGGCTTATCGGAATCTGGGAGCCCCCTTTAATAAGGGGGCCCCCAGATCCCGCTCCCCCCCTATGTGAATAGGTATGGGGTACATGGTACCCCTACCCATTCACCTAGGGAAAAAAGCGTCAATAAAAAACACAGTACACAGGTATTTAAAATAATTTATTAGGCAGCTCCGGGATCTTCTTCCCACTTCGGGGGTCTCTCCGGCGTCTTCTCCCGCTGTCCGCATCTTCTGCCGGCTCCACCGCTATCTTCTGGCGCTCTTTTGCCAGCGGTGGTCCGGACCTCTGGATCATCTTCTTCCCTCTTCTCTTCCAGAGATGTTGACACGACGCTCTCCCCAGCCAGAATGGTTTCTGTGCGCTCTGCAAGGGACTTATATAGGCGGTGACCCCGCCCCCTTATGCCGTCACAGTCCCTGGGCATGCTGGGTCTGTGACGTTTTAGGAGGCGTGGTCACCGGGTGATGACCACGCCCCCTTATGACGGCACAGCCCCAGCATGCCCTGGGACAGTGACCTCATAAGGGGGCGGGGTCACCGCCTATATAAGTCCGTTGCGGAGCGTTCAGAGACCATTCCAGCTGGAGAGAGCGTCGTGTCAACATCTCTGGAAGAAAAGAAGAAGGCAGAAGTCCGGACCACCGCTAGCAATTGAGCTGCAGAAGATAGCGGAGGAGCCGGCAGAAGATGCGGACACCGGGAGGAGACGGCGGAGAGACCCCCGAAGTCGGAAGAGGACCCCCGAAGTCGGAAGAAGATCCCGGAGCTGCCTAATAAATTATTTTAAAAACCTGTGTACTGTTTGTTTTATTGACGCTTTTTTTCCCTAGGTGAATGGGTAGGGGTACCATGTACCCCATACTCATTCACATAGGGTGGGGGGCCGGGATCTGGGGGCCCCCTTATTAAAGGGGGCTCCCAGATTCCGATAAGCCCGCAGACCCCGACAACCAACGGCCAGGGTTGTCGGGAAGAGGCCCTTGTCCTCATCAACATGGAGACAAGGTGCTTTGGGGGGGGGGCGCACACTGCGCCCCCCATGCCCCAAAGCACCCCCCATGTTGAGGGCATGCGGCCTGGTACGGTGGGGGGGGCCGCCAGCGAAGTCGCCCTTCATGGAGGCGACTTGAAGTCGCCTCGTAATTTGCCGAAGTCGTGCCAAAGTCGCGCTGAAGCCGCGTTGAAGTCGCGGTACAAAGTCGCGTTAAAGTCGTGTTGCCCATGTGTGAACTGACCCTCAGTTAGCAGATGTGTGGGGAATACAACATCCTAAGATACGGGACTTTAAGTTCTACTCCCCTGTGCATGGGACGTACACAAAGATTGATTATTGGTTGATTGAACATAGGATGTTAGATATGATAATATCTACAAATATAGAAATAACCTCATTATCAGACCATGCTCCAATGTCCATGAAAATAAAGATACCAGAAGCCCAGAAACAGCCGTATTCATGGAGGCTCAATGAGGACCTTTTAGATAAGCAGGGGGAGGAAATAATAAAAAAGGAGTTAGAACAATTTTTTCTTTTTAATTAAACTGATGAGATTGTGAATAACACCCTGTGGGAGGCCCATAAAGCCTATAGCCAGGAAAAAGAAGGAAAGAATAAAAGAGGGAAGAACTAATAGAAGAAATATACATACTAGAGCAAGGGCATAAAAAATAGAAGGCGAGATCAGGCTCAGTTGCAAGAACTGGTAATAAAAAGAGATGAATTAAAAGAACTCTTAGAGCAGGAAATGAGGAAAACTTTCAACAAAATCTCGAAAGAAAGATATGAATGGGGAAATAAAAACAGTAAATGTTTGGCAAGGATGCTAAGCAAAAAAATCAATACATTTTAAAGAGAAAATACGAAACAAAAAAGGCAAGATTACAGTGGGGACGGAAAGTATTCAGACCCCCTTAAATTTTTCACTCTGTGTTATATTGCAGCCATTTGCAAAAATCATTTAAGTTCATTTTCATTCATCGTTCATTCAAGTATTCAGACCCTTTGCTCAGTATTTAGTAGAAGCACCCTTTTGATCTAATACAGCCATGCAACAAGTTTTTCACACCTGGATTTGGGGATCTTCTGCCATTCCTCCTTGCAGATCCTCTCCAGTTCTGTCAGATTGGATGGTAAACGTTGGTGGACAGCCATTCTTAGGTCTCTCCAGAGATGCTCAATTGGGTTTAAGTCAGGGCTCTGGCTTGGCCATTCAAGAACAGTTACGGAGTTGCTGTGAAGCCACTCCTTCATTATTTTAGCTGTGTGCTTAGGGTCTTTGTCTTGTTGGAAGGAAAACCTTTGGCCCAGTCTGAGATCCTGAGCACTCTGGAGAAGGTTTTCGTCCACAATATCCCTGTACTTGGCCACATTCATCTTCCCCTCGATTGCAACCAGTCGTTCTGTCCCTGCAGCTGAAAAACACCCCCACAGCATGATGCTGCCACCACCATGCTTCACTGTTGGGACTGTATTGGACAGGTGATGAGCAGTGCCTGGTTTTCTCCACACATACCGTTTAGAATTAATGCCAAAAAGTTCTATCTTGGTCTCATCAAACCAGAGAATCTTATTTCTCACCATCTTGGAGTCCTTCAGGTGTTTTTGAGCAAACTCCAGGAGGGCTTTCATGTGTCTTGCACTGAGGAGAGGCTTCCGTTGGGCCACTGTGCCATAAAGCCCCGACTGGTGGAGGGCTGCAGTAATGGTTGACTTTCTACAACTTTCTCCCATCTCCCGACTGCATCTCTGGAGCTCAGCCACAGTGATCTTGAGTTCTTCTTTACCTCTCTCACCAAGGCTCTTCTCCCCCGATAGCTCAGTTTGGCCGGACGGCAAGCTCTAGGAAGTCCCAAACGTCTTTCATTTAAGGATTATGGAGGCCACTGTACTCTTAGGAACCTTAAGTACAGCAGAATTTTTTTTGTAACCTTGGCCAGATCTGTGCCTTGCCACAATTCTATCTCTGAGCTCTTCAGGCAGTTCCTTTGACCTCATGATTCTCATTTGCTCTGACATGCACTGTGAGCTGTAAGGTCTTATATAGACAGGTGTGTGGCTTTCCTAATCAAGTCCAATCAGTATAATCAAACACAGCTGGACTCAAATGAAGGTGTAGAACCATTTCAAGGATGATCAGAAGAAATGGACAGCACCTGAGTTAAATATATGAGTGTTACAGCAAAGGGTCAGAATACTTGGGACCATATGATATTTCAGTTTTTCTTTTTTAATAAACAATAAAAATGTCAACAATTCTGTGTTTTTCTGTCAATATGGGGTGCTGTGTGTACATTAATGAGGAAAAAAAATGAACTTAAATGATTTTAGCAAATGGCTGCAATATAACAAAGAGTGAAAAATTTAAGGGGGTCTGAATACTTTCCGTCCCCACTGTATATATAATACAAATGATATTGCGAGGGTGTTCCAAGATTTCTATGAGCTGCTGTATTCGGTCAATCAAAACCAGAAAGGACAACAGGAAGTAGGCAAAAAAAAAGAATTGAAGAATACTTAAAAAAAACTAAGATTCCATGGACAACGGAACAAAAAAACAATGGCTCTCGAAAAGGCCTATAACAGTAGAGGACATAAACCAGGTATTAAAAGAATCAGCACTTGGAAAAAGTCCAGGGCTAGACCGCTTTACGATGTCAAAAAAATTTAGAGAAATATTTTCCCCAAAACTATGTACATACTTTAATGGACTGGGAATGAGGTATGAGATGAGCAAAGAAGCCCTACTGGCCACAATTACAACTATTTTAAAAGAGGGTAAAGAGAGCACCAAGTGCTCAAACTACAGACCTATTTCATTGTTTAATGTGGACACTAAGGTGTTCGCGAAAGTACTAGCAACAAGGTTGAAAGATTTCATGTCTGAGCTAGTCCACCCCGACCAAGTAGGTTTTGTCCCAGGAAGAGAGGGAAGGGACAATGGAGTAAGAACGCTCTTGTTGCTCCATAAAATAAGAGAGGGGAGAGTCCCTGGTCTACTCCTGTCGATTGATGCTGAAAAGGCGTTCAACAGGGTAGACTGGGGATTCATGATGAGCACCTTGGAAGGTATGAGAATAGGCCCAAGGATGATGCAGTGGATACAAACACTATACAAAGGCCATACAGCAGCCATAAAGGTCAATGGAACACTGTCAACCCCCTTTGGAATGCATAACTGTATGAGGCAGGGTTGCCCCTGTCTCCACTACTGTTTGTGCTTGCACTGGAACCTTTACTGCGGACATAGGGGGCTTCAAGGTAGGAGAGGAGATACATAAACTAGCTGCATTCGCAGACTATATATTATTTTATATATCCAACCCTCGAATTTCCATGCCTAACCTATTGAAAGCTCTTAAGGGATATGGTGACCTCTCCAATTTTAAGATTAACCCGGGTAAATCTGAGGTATTAAATATAAATGTAAATTCAAAAGATGAACATAGTCTGCAGCAGGGGTTCCCATTCCCATGGAGAAAGACGGAAAAAAAGTATCTAGGGATAAAGCTAACGACATCACTGGGGAAAATATACTAAGCAAACTATATCCCATTGTTGGAGGAACTAAAAATAGAAATAAAGAGAATAGCAGTACAACCTATGTCATGGATTGGCCAGATCAGTGCCCTAAAGATGATAATATTGCCCAAAATCATGTACAAGTTTCAGATGCTCCCCATATATATATCCCCAGCATATTTCAAAGTCATAAAAACTCTAATAACAAAATTAATATGGCAAAATAAGAAACCTAGAATAGCTCTAGCAACCTTACAGAAAGAAAAAAGTGTACCAGACTTTAAAAAGTACTACGAGGTGGTCCTATTAACACGTATGGTGGAATGGGCTAAATCAAAAAATGAGAAAAGATGGGTAAAAATAGAACACACAATGGCGGACACACAGCTAGGTAGAAATAATTGGACATCAATACAATACAGGGCACTAGGAGGAAATACACATACACGGCAATGACAAGGAATGTATATAGGGTATGGGACTTGTTGCATAAACAAAATAAATGGGAATATAATTCCCAATTAATGACACTAAAGGAAAATAATTATTTTGCACCAGGGAAAAGTTCAATAGGTGGGAACTGGATTAAAAAAGACAATGTACAACGATGAGATATAACACAAAGGGAGAAAATTTGCTCACTACAAGAATTAAAAAACATAAAAGACATGTTTGAAATTATTGAATGGCGGTATTTCCAGCTCAAGCACTTTGTAGCAGCAAGAGAGGGGGACGATCTGACAGCATTTGAGCGATTATGTACCACGGAAAAAGCACGTGGAGGTATTTTGCCGATCTATAAAATTTTCACGGAGGGAAAGGAGCTGGAAGTTCCAACATATATAAAAAAAAACTGGGAGAGGGAAATAGGGAAGCGAGGAAAAGAATCAAGAAGTAGGAAAAATTTTGAGACTGGTACATGGATCATCAGTAAATATTGGAGTTGTGGAAATGAACTACAAGTGCATAACTAGGTGGTATAGAACCCCGGACATAGTAGGCAAATATCAAATAGGGCAAACAATGGAGTGTTGGAGAGGGTGTAAACAAACAGGAACCATGGCTCATATCTGGTGGAGTTGTCCTAAGATCAGAACATATTGGAAGGAAATATTAAGGTATATCAAGGAGACTACTAGTATAGATTTGCCCGAGGATCAATGAACGTGTCTATTTCATGGGGTAGACATTCCAATAAAAGAATACAGAAACTCAATGATTGTACACTTGTTGAATGCCACAAAAAGCCTGATCCCAAAAAAATGGAAAGACGTAGATAGCCCAAAAATAAGAGAATGGTTTGATAAAATAGAAGAGACATATAGCATGGAAGGTCTTAGATATTGTCAAGAAGAAGGTAGAGAGGGATTTACTAAGAGATGGGAAAAGTGGAAAAAGTTCAAACTGATGGAGTATAGCGAGGTAAAGAGTGCCTAGAGATGGGGGTAGTGAGATGTCTGGGGGGAGAGGAGGGGGGGAGGGTAGAAGGGAGGGGGGAGGGAAGGGGCCAGTAGAGGTGGGATGGGGTAAATAGGCATCCTTGTATTGTGATAAAATATGTTAATGGATATCCCAATTTTTTAGGGAAATTGTTGTCTTTTTTTTTTGTACAACAAAAATTTTGAAAAAATAAAGAATAAAAAAAAAGAAGGGGGCAGGGTAACTCAGTTATGTCACCGGGTGGCCCCGCCATTGCCTATATAACAGCTGTCAAAGCAAAAAGACAGCAGTCACCGAGAGGCCTCCCATCGAGGCAGAGCTTTTTCCATTTTTTTCTTTTTTTCGGGTCCGTCGGGCGGCGTGATTGACAGTAGATGTACATCACGGGACAGTTATTTTATTTTTTTAATAAAGGATTTGTCAAAAACTGTCTCTTGTGGATTATACTTTTGACACTTTTTGTTGGTGAATGGGTACGGGTACAATGTACCCGATACCCATTCACATAGGGGGGCAGGATCTGGGAGCCCCCGTGTTAAAGGGGGCTTCCAGATTCTGATAAGCCCCCCGCCCACAGATCCCGACAACTACCAGCCAGGGTTGTCGGGAAGAGGCCCTTGTACCCATCAACATGGGGACAAGGTGCTTTGGGGGAACCCCAAAGCACACTCCCCATGTTGAGGGAAAACAGCCCGGTATGGCTCGGGGGGGGGGGGGTGGGCGCTCGCTCGTTCCCCCTCTTTCCTGGCCTGCCAGGCTGCTTGCTCGGATAAGGGACTGGTATGGATTTTGGGGTGTCCTCACTTTGTTTTTTCTTTACATTTTGGCATGGAGTTCCCCCTAAAATTTATACCAGACCCAAAGGGCTTGGTATAGATTTTGGGGGGGACCCTACTCTGTTTTTTTTCTTCATTCTGCCATAGGGTTCCCCTTAACCACTTCAATACAGGGCATGTTCACCCTTCCTGCCTAGACCAATTTTCATCTTTCAGTGCTCTCACAATTTGAATGACAATTACTCAGTCATGCAACGTTGTACCCAAACAAAATAACATTTTTATCATTTTTTTCACACAAACAGAGCTTTCTTTTGGTGGTATTTAATCACCACTGGGTTTTTTCTTTTCTTGCGATATAAGTAAAAAAAGAGCTAAAATTTTGTAAAAAAAAAACACTTTTTTTATTTTCTATTATATAATTTTGCAAATAAGTAATTTTTGTTCATAAATTTGGGCCAAAATTTATACTACTCCATTTCTTTGGTAAAAATAACCCAAATTAGTGGACATTGTTTAGTCTGTAAAAGTTATGAAGTCTACAAGCTATGGTACAAATCATAAAAAATTGATCACACCTGATATACTGAGGGCCTATCTCATTTCTTGAGGCCCTGAAATGTCAGGGCAGTACAAATATCCCTGAAATGACCCCTTTTTGGAAAGTAGACAGTCTGAGGTATTTAGTAAGAGGCTAAGTGAGTTTTTTGAGGTTTCCCAATTCTTGGGAAAATGAAGAAATTATTATTTTTTTTACACAATATTGTCATAATAACAAGTTATTTCTCACACACAGCATATGCATACTTTCAAATAAACCCCAAAATACATTCTGCTACATTCTGCATGTGTGAGACTTTTTCACAGCCTGGCCACATAGAGAGGCCCAACATGCAGGGACCACCATCAGGTGTTTTAGGAGCATAAATTACACATCTAATTTCATTTCTATCTATCACACTTTTCAAGGTCTTGGAGCACCAGGACAGTGGAATAACCCACAAAATGACCCCATTTTGGAAAGAAAACACCCCAAAATATATATTCTATGAGGCATGGGCTGCAGATAGGAACTTGGGTACTTTGATGGGCTGCAGGAGGGAGAGAGTGTTCCTGCTGGTGTAATTGTACAATGCGCCGTGGGGAAGTGGTTAAAATGCATACCCGACCCAAAGGGCCCCCCCCCGCTCCATTTTTTCAAAAAAATAAAAAAATGTATTAAAAATTTATTAATTAAATATTTATTGTACAATATTTTTTTTTAAATTTATCTCTCAGTGGGGAGGTCTTACCAACCTATTGACTGTGCGCTCGGTGGGTGAACACCCCACTAAGTGCCCAGAAAGTTTGGCTGTTAGGCAAGTACCTGAATGGGCGATGTTCAGGCCAAACTTATACCCAGTCCAAACCATTCGGCCAACCCAAGTGGCGCCTGAACACTGTAACCCCTTACAGTTACTCTTGTTTGGCACAGGAACAGGCCATGCATTTGAAAAAAATGTAAACTACATGCATCTGTCAAGCAGGTGCAGAAAATATTGGGCCTTGGGTGTTGGTGGTGCTTTAACCATCACAGTTACTCTTGTTGGGTGCAGGAATGGGCCCTGCTGTTAAAAATTAGAAAATAAAAATTGAAATTACATGCATCTGTCAAGCAGGTGCAGAAAAAATTGCCTTAGGTGTTGGTGGTGCCCTAAATCAAAAATATTGTTGGAAGATAGCATAATCAAGATTCAGAAATAGGATAGACAGTCTTCAAGGGATCCCATATCCCTAGCAAATTCAATCAGTTACATCAACATCAGGGGCTTGATAGCTGCTGATCCAGGACTGATTCATTTTGATAAATGTCAGGCTATCAACAGAGTCTGTGGACAAGCAAACTCTTTGATCCATCACAAACCCTCCAGCAGCACTGAATGTCCTTTCAGAAAGCACACTGGATGCAGGACAGGCCAGTAGCTCGATTGCATATTGAGCAAGTTCTGGCCAGTGGTCCATCCTCAAGACCCAGTAACCCAGTGGATGGTCAGTTGGAAAGGTCTCCAAGTCTGCTCTTGCCCCTAGATAATCCTGCACCATATAATTTAGACTGCCGATGGTTGCTTAAACCTAACAGCCCTGGGCTCTGGGGACTGAAGAATTGTTGAAAGGCATCGGTCAGCCGGCCACCTTCTCCACTGCTCTTCCTCTGACCGATCGAATCCTCAGAAACAGATTGTCCAGGAAATGATAACCTCCCAGTGTCTGGAAAGGCGTTACAGAAATTTTTCTTCAAGGCATCCTGAAGGTGTTTCTTCCTCTGCTCCCTCTGCGAAGGCAGGATGATCTCTGCAACTTTACCCTTGTAATGTGGATCAAGAAGGGTTGCCAGCCAGTAATGATCCCTCTCCTTCCTCGGGTCCTTTCACAGGCTTTGCAGAATCAGGGAGCCCATGCAGCGTAAGTTTGAGGAGGCATGAGATTCTGAGTCCCCTGGGTCACTAAGGATGACATTGTCAGGAACTACCTCCTACCAGCCACATACAACTCCTTGGGTTTCTGAGGACTGAAAAACCATACCTTGAAGACTGCTCCGTGTTATCCTCTACATCCATGCTGACACAATCCTCCTCCTCTTCCTCCTGTGTTTTTGGAGGCCCCACAGCAATGGTATCTGCATAAAGAGGGCCATGAGAGGAAAAGAAGTCCTCCTCTTCCTTGTTTGCCTCAAGTGCCCTGTCCATGATTCCACAAAGTGTGTGCTCCAGCAGGAAGACTAGAGGGACAGTGTCGCTGATGCATGCATTGTTGTGGCTCACCATCTTTGTGGCCTCCTCAAATGGTGACAGAACATTGCATGCATTCTTTATCAGTAGCCACTGGTGTGGCGAAAAAGAAGCCAAGCTCCCCTGAGCCTGTCCTTGTGCCATACTGACACAGGTACTCATTTATGACCCTCTGCTCTGTGTGTAGCTGCTGCAGCATTGCCAATGTTGAATTCCACCTGGTGGGCATATCACAAATGAGGTGGTTGGTGGGCAGGTTGAATTCCTGTTGAATGTCTGCCAGCTGAGCACTGGCATTGTATGACCGCTGGAAATGGCCACAGACTTTTCTGGACTGCCGCAGAAGATCTTGTAAGCCTAGGTACCTGTTCAAGAAGTGCTGCACCACCAAATTTAGGACATGTGCCAAGCATGGAACATGTGTCAAGTGTCCCTGTCGTAGGGCGGAGAGAAGGTTGGTGCCATTGCCGCATACCGCAATTCCTGGCTCAAGCTTCCATGGCATCAACCACCTCTGAGCCTGTCCCTGCAGAGCTGACAGAATCTCTGCCCCGGTGTGGCTCCTGTCCCCTAGACAGACCAACTGAAGCACCGCATGGCATCTTTTAGCCTGACTGCTAAAAAGAGGCAACAGAGGAAGAAGAAGAGGAGGGGGTGGAGCAGACAGATGTGGCAGAATTACCACCAGCTTTTTGGAGGTGTGGTGGCAGAACAAACTCCAGCACTGAACTCTGTCCTACATCCTTCCCAGCTGCCAGCAGAGTTACCCAGTGCGCGGTGAAGGAAATTTAACGTCCCTGACCATGCCTGCTGGACCATGAGTCAGTGGTAATGTGAACCTTGCTGCTGACCTCCCTGTCCAACGAGGCCAAAACATTGCCTTCCACCTCACAGTACAGAGCTGCAATGGCCTTAAGTGAAAATAAATTTATTTTTGGAACCTTCCACTGTGGTATATCACATTCTGCAAATTCACGAAAGGGGGCAGAGTCTACCAGATGAAAAGGCAGCAGTTGTAGTGCTAGCAATTTGGCCAAGCTAGAATTTAGACGCTGAGCATGTGGATGGCTGGGACAGTATTTTTTTTTATGGTTCAGCAACTGGGGTAGCGAAATTTACCTGGTGAAATTAACAGGTGGAGTACTGCTAGCAGATTGGGTGCAAGTACTTGTGGCACCCATTTCTATGCCATCATTCCTCTCAGTGCATGTTTTTGAGAACACTTGAGGTATAGTAGGGGTAGAGATCCCTGATTAGGAGCAAGGAGAAGTCTGCTTTTTTTATGATTCGGGTCTTTCAGCTCAAAAAAAAAGGTAACCACCGTTGATACAGAAAGAGAAACACCTGCGACGCAGAAGGGGGGACAGCAATTATGCCCTAAAAAATAGTATACCACTGCTGTGCTGATGCAGAAGGAATAACACCTGTGACACAGAAGGGGGAGTACTAATAATGCAGCAACAGAACCTGATATTGCAAGAAAAAAAAAGAAATGAAAAAAAAAATGGGATCAGTGGTGACACACCGACACTTCAGTAGCACCCCAACACTGTGTTATTCACACTGCACTGCACTGTATTATATACACTGCACTACACTGTGTTATTCACACCACACTGCACTGTATTATATACTCTTCACGTCACTATATACTCTGCACTATATACACTGCACTGCAGTATAAACTCTGCACTGCACTATATACTCTGCACTGCACCGTAGTATATACTCTGCACTGCACTGAAGTATATACTCTGCACTGCACTATAGTATATACTCTGCACTACGTTATATACACTACACTGCCTGCACTGTATTATATATTCTACACTGACTGCATTGTATTATATATTCTACACTGACTGCACTGTAATTTATATTCTACACTGCCGGCACTGTATTATATATTCTACACTGACTGCACTGTATTATATACACTACACTGCCTACACACTCTATCAACTAACTAACCTGCCTAATCTCTCTCCACTACAACACACTACATACGGCCGCCGTGTAATAGGCCTTACATAGTGTGGGGCATGGATTTAGCCCCTGAGCCATGATTGGCCAAAGTCACCCTGCCTTTGGCCAATCATGACTCTCACACCACATCGCGCTGTCATTGGCCAAAGCATATAGGCCAGTTGCATGCTTTTGCCAATCACCAGCCTTCAATGCACTGCGATCTCGCAGTGCATTATGGGGTGCATTGTGGCAGGCGAATGTCCCGCGAGTGCCCCATATGTTTGTCTGTTCTATATCCGATGTTCGAGTCAAACTTACGTTCGTCTCGAACATCAGGACCATCCCTAGTATGGACTTTGTGATAGGAAAAGAGTAAAGGATAGTTATGCATTAGGACTCTTTTAATTACTTTGTAGATAAAGTAGAGACAAGGTTTTTCTTAAATACTTTATATTGCTCTGTTAAATTCAAACTTAATACACAACGTTTTGTCTCCTAATTATTTTGGAAATGGTCTGTTAGGTATTTTGTACAGCGCATTTTTCTCACAGCCCTTAAAAGGAAGAACACAAACATACTAATGTACTTCTTCCCTATTGGACAATATACTCCAGAGAGCGCCTGTAGGGACAGGTGTCACAACGGTCATTGGTTAGGTCATTGGTTAGGAATTGGAGAGCGCAGTTAAGACTGGTTAAGCTGAGTTAAAGTGATACTAAACCCAGGAGCCTGCATTCATTATATCTGCCCCCTACAGTACACAGAACATGGAAATGCAATTATTTTAGTAAATGTAAACTGCTAAATACGTTTTCTCGTCAGCAGCATATAACTTGTGACTTCTAGCAGTGTCCAGCCAAGCACTGATTAAAGCTTGTAGGAGGAGTTTTCTGGACAGTGCTGGTTGGCCATGTGCTAATCACATGCACTTGCCCAAGAAAGAAAAAAACCTCTCTAGCAATACACACCAAACTGAGCATGTGTAGCCTGACTCCATATTCTCTGTGTTATCAGGAAATTATCAGGGCACAGTGGAAGGAGGGGAGGATCAGAGAAGAAATAATCAAACAGCCGCTTTACACAATGCAGACGATAAACCCCTTAGGTTCCACAGTGAGTATGACAAGCATGCTTTACTGCATATACAGACTGATTTTACTGTTGTGGGTTTAGTAACACTTTCATGATTCACATGATTCACCTAAATTCACAAAAATTCTATTTGTAGCTGAGTTATCAGTAATAAAGTTGTGAAGCTTGGAGAGAGTGAAGACTGTGAGACTGTACAACAGAGCCAAATGACATATATTTGTCAGAAATATAACCAAAATTACCGCGCTTCCCAATAAATTGAGCTGCAGTTCTAATTGTGGGCATACAAAAATAAATAAATCAAAATAATCAAAAGAACCGCGCTACAAGATTAAATACATGAATGTGAATGAACCCACAAAATGAAAAATTAATGAAAAATAATCAATAAGTGTGACCAAACAATATTATAAATAAAAAACAGTGTATTAATAAGTCCCAACAAAGTCGTGGAAAAATGAAAATCAATAGTGACTTGAAATCACAAAAATGATAATAAATGTCAATAACTTAAAAATGATGACTCCAGAAAGTTGGATCCCTGAGGCCAAATAAGTACACCAGTGGTGATTAATATAAGTTCATCAATAAACACCCAGTGAGAAATCCGCCACCTGAAAAAATGCGCGCTTACCAAAGGCAAGCTTTATATCAGCTTATATGTGGAATTCCACTCAGTGGGGACAACACCTTCAATCTCTTCACAGAGGGAGAACAAACAGGAACTCTCCGTCCGGTGAATCCAAATGGTCAGCAGGGGGAACCCAGAGAGATAAAAGATACAATCTCCATAGTGTAAATCGGTATAAGACCATTTATTAAAACAAGGGATAATTGCACTTACATCACACAAGCACGATTAAAAGCATGTAAGGAATAAGAACAGCCAGCCAGCCTGCATACACCCGTTCACAGTAGGTAAAAACGATGACGTCAGCGCGTCTGCCTTCCGACGTATGTTTCGTCCTATTGGACGTTATCATAGGAACGGGCGAAGCACTGACTCATCGCTATTTAAATACTATCACAGAACCATGCCTCACTCTGAGGCTCGAGTGGTAACATCATAACATCCTCTCAAGAACAGGAAGTGTCTATAAGCAACCAAGCCTTGCTCTGAAGCTCGGGTGGCAACACTATAACATCCTCTTAAGGACCAGGAAGTGATATGTATACCAAATGTGTTGAGAAGGGTAAATGACACAAGACCCAAATCAATAAAAATATTACCCTAAGAGCGCTAAAATATACTAAAATCCATATGTAATTAATTGATTCTGAGGATTATATACAAATTAAAACAACAAAAAAAAACAAAATTAATAGTATAATAAAAAATAACTGGAAGTATATATATATGTTCCCATATGCCATCTAGTGGAAATATCTGAGAAGGCACATATCCTATAAAGGGGGGCTAAGAGGCAATGGACATACTCCACAATACATGGGCTCATAAGGCTTTTAACCATAGGCCTCATTTGTATATATTATTAAAATTGAAAGAAACCTCTCAAGCCTCATACCCTTAATATGCCTTCATATATTAATATTATACATAATAGAGGCAACTCCAAAAAGAAGGGTTATCTTTTGGGTAAAGTTCATTTTAAGCAATTTTATCTCAAAAATCTATAGACAGTCAAAAAGATCATTTTTCTAATCTTATATTTATTATTATTGGACACTGCTGGGGTAGGCCTCCAGAGGTTCAGAGCGAGTTTACAAAAGCCAGTAAAGTCAAATAATTAACCAATGGCTAACAATCCCTAAGACTTCTCCCTCCATATTCTAATAATTAGTTATAGTCACAAAACCCACAAACAACAAAACAAGTGTATATAGAACCTATAAATGAAAATTCATGAGTTGTCTAAAAAAGCATTGAGGTCTACCTCAACGTTGAGCCCAAACGGGGCATAGCACCTCAATCTGTATATCCAGGCCATCTCGAGTCTAGAGATCCCCCTTAACAGGGAACCTCCCTTCCAATGTGGGGTATATCTGTCAATCCCCAGAAAGATAGTCTTACTGGGGTCCCGATTGTGCACCTCAAGATAATGTCTGGAAACCGGGTGTTTGGGGAAACCTGTCAGGATGTTGGTTATATGCTCATTAAGCCTTACGGAGAGAGGACGTTTAGTCCTCCTCACGTATTGCAGCCCGCAGGGACATTGGAGAAGGTATACTACACGTTCAGTGGAACATGTAATGAAAGATCTAATGTCAATGATTTGGGTCTTGTGTCATTTACCCTTCTCAACACATTTGGTATACTTAAGAGGATGTTATAGTGTTGCCACCCAAGCTTCAGAGCGAGGCTTGGTTGTTTATAGACACTTCCTGTTCTTGAGAGGATGTTATGATGTTACCACTCGAGCCTCATAGCGAGGCGTGGTTCTGTGGTAGTATTTAAATAGCGATGAGTCAGTGCTTCGCCCGTTCCTATGACAACGTCCAATAGGACGAAATGTACGTCGGAAGGCAGACGCGCTGACGTCATCGTTTTTACCTACTGTGAACGGGTGTATGCAGGCCGACTGGCTGTTCTTATTCCTTACACGCTTTTAATCGTGCTTGTGTGATGTAAGTGCAATTATCCCTTGTTTTAATAAATGGTCTTATACCGATTTACACTATGGAGATTGTATCTTTTATCTTTCTGGGTTCCCCCTGCTGACCATTTGGATTCACCGGACGGAGAGTTCCTGTTTGTTCTCCCTCTGTGAAGAGATTGAAAGTGTTGTCCCCACTGAGTGCAATGCCACATATAAACTGATATAAAGCTTGCCTTTGGTAAGCGCGCATTTTTTCAGGTGGCGGATTTCTCACTGGGTGTTTATTAGTGAACTTATATTAATCACCACTGGTGTACTTATTTGGCCTCAGGGATCCAACTTTCTGGAGTCATCATTTTTAAGTTATTGACATTTATTATCATTTTTGTGATTTCAAGTCACTATTGATTTTCATTTTTCCACGACTTTGTTGGGACTTATTAATACACTGTTTTTTATTTATAATATTGTTTGGTCACACTTATTGATTATTTTTCATTAATTTTTCATTTTGTGGGTTCATTCACATTCATGTATTTAATCTTGTAGCGCGGTTCTTTTGATTATTTTGACATATATTTGTCTCCTGTGAAGAATTAAAAAAATACCCCTATGATGTCCCTGAGTAAATGAAGGTTCTTGGATGCAGCCAAATTTTTTAGGCAAGCCATTTAGAGTAACGTGTCAGATTGTCCTTTTAGTGTGTTTGGTCCCTGGGTGATTAGCATGTGTGAACGGGTGCACAGTGCGATCCCGGAATAGGACCTGTACCCAGTTTTATTACTATATGTCTCTATTACTCTCTTTGCTCTGATATACTAAAGCACCAACTTCCCTTGCTACACTACCCCTTACACCTGAACTTTGCGCCTCAGGGGTCCTTTTAAGGCTGTGCAAACATAAGCAAACACATAACCAGTGTTCTTCACATCGTTCAGCTCCTCTGCAATCATATCAGTAGGGGCCCTGCTAGTTGAACTCGTTCAGGAAAACATGGGCTGCTGCATCAGTGCAGATGCTGCAGGTCTGTTTGATGCAGTGCCAAGCAAAGCAAATGCTTCCCTGAGCACTAGTGTATAATCTGACATTTGTCTCAATTAACTTTTCATGTATGAAAACCCGAATCTCACATGTCTTCGAATAAAAAAAAGGAGTTGCAAAGCATATATTTAACTAAGGCATCACATGAATTTTAAGACATCTAATAGATATTTCTTTATCCTTATGTAATTCCACTTTAGTGTAGCCTTGCCCTAATAAATGAGACAGTGCATCAGTAATTGCATAATATTACTGTTCCCTCACACTGTGCAGCCTTGTTATCTGGCTTCACAGCAGAGAACAGCAATTGAAAACATACCCTGGTGAAAGATTTATAGCCATTGTTTGTATGCAGCTGCAAAGGGTCTACTTGAAGCCAATGAAAACACGTCCGAGATACTAAGAGGTTAACATCCCTTTGCTTTCTGCCTCAGAAAAAAAGATGTAGCATTACAGAATGAAACAGTTTAATGTAGTAGGAGGATCTCAGTTGGAGAACCGCCTCACCAGTAAATGAGATATCTGATCTCAGGGAATAAGACAATCAGACTCTCTGTGAACTCCAATGAATGCTTCAATAACTGAATTACCTGTGGATATTGCATCCACACAAGGCAGTATATATTAATCCTCTCAGATGCACTTTTTTTTTTAAATTATCATTGATATGACTAGCTGAATTTTTTTCCACTCTCTTCTGGTTGGTGTGTAAAGACAGAAAATCCAGAGCAGAAAAGGATGCTGTGTGGGAAATGAGTACGGCAACAGGAGAAGATGCAAACTTGTGTCACAAGGCGATCCACATTGTTAAAGATCTTTGCAAGAAGCAAGTGGCTGACTTGGAACTGAGAACTTGCACTGAGTTTCTTTTGCTGTTGCCTTCGGACCAAAAGCTGCATATAACTGAGCCAGGTAAAAGAAATACAATTGCCTATGTATATTGCTTGTGTGTTTAATAATGCAGTCTTACCTAGGGTAGTTAAGATAGTGATGCATTTCAGCCAACAAGCAGTTATCCTACAAACTAATACAAGATGAATTATTAGTATGGAGTGACTCAATATAAAGAAGTCATTTAGCTACTTCAGAGATTTTTCTAATATATTAAAATTTAATTTGAAGTGTTAGGAGGTGCTAGGAGGGCACTGGGTTAATGTGCTCCGGATAAGGAAACATCCATCCATGATGCATTGCTGAATTTCTACAGGCTAGAAGGAGTTCAGGACCATGGATAGCAGCAAAGGCTTATTTACCTGCTAGGAGTACACAGTATAATGTGTGACTATTCTAGGACTGGAGGCACAGCACTAAATTCTGCAACAACTGCAAGTTATAAACAAATCCTTTGATGGAGTGAGATTCCAGTGACATTTGTCATGCTGTTAACAACACTCATTGAAATCCAGTTTTATGCATTTGCATTTTCTGCAGCAGTACTAATTTTCAAAATGAGTTGTCTCGTTATAATAATGAAAGAACACTTTCAAATTTTGTATATATATATATATATATATATATATATATATATATATACATTTAAAAATGCGTATATATATATATATATATATATATATATATATATATATATATATATATATATATATATAATTTTTTTTTAAATTGAATAGGTAACAGTACAAGTCACCATGCTGACTGTTCTATGCAGTGTCAACAGGCTTATTCACTAAAGCAAAGAGATTTGTGCAGTAACCTTCAACAACCCGTTCATTTTCCAGAAACGACTGATTCTGATTGGTTGATACTGACCAACGTACATTTCACTTACTCTTTATTATCCACTTCTTTTTAGAATTTTTGTACATCATGATTTCTCTTTGCACTACACTATTGAATACGTCTGTATATTTTGCATTTTTTCACTGTAGCCTAAGTAACCAAAATGTGCTATGCAAACTTTTAATTTAGTAATCTTGCAGAAAAATAAAATACCCATTTGCCCCAAATATCATCTCTTTGACCCACTCACATGATAATATGAATTTCAGGATATTACCTGTATTTAAGATGATTACATTCTCCCATGAAGTTGTAACACTGTTTTATACATAACAGTAAAATTCTGTACCTCTTGCATTTTCAATCATCAGCAAGTGATAAGCACTGGAGAAAGGAATGAAAACTGCTAGACCATATTTATGCAACCTATTTATAATATCTAAGCTCTACTTATCACCGTCATTAGTTCAATTCAGTCAGGCTGCAGAATTTAATAGTCACATCTAGGATTACTCTGACATTTTATCTCATTTTTCAAGTGCCATCATGTCTTGTTTATTTTGATCACTTTTTATTTTGTATTACCCTTTATTTGAGTACCATCCCCAATGTGTTTGCTGATAAGCTGATTATTATAACCTATCACATAGTGCAGGAAATATCACACCCTACAGAGCACAATGTGTTGTAATTATGATGTGAATAAATGATGGTCCTGTAGCTGGAGGAAGAGGCTTATCTCTCTTTAATGAAGCTGGAAGGATTAACGCATAGCTCACATTTCCAAACCCCTTATTCTTCTGACTCTCCTTTTCCAGATGATTGCCTAATTTTGTTACGTATAGGTTATTCAGTTATTGCCAAGCAAGTGTGTTGTGTGAAAAATCAAGCCCCCTTGTTTAACCAAAGTGTTATTATTCATAAGATGGACATGCTCTTCTCAGTAGCATTAGACACCAGCAAATAATCAATGCATCTTTAAAAAGATTTACCATAGTAGTCACTAGTTTGCATAGCTATGATCATGCCTTCCCTGATCGAGAACTGGCAATGCACATCATCATTTTATGTGCATCCACAGATTCCACCAAACACATGGATTGCATTTTAACATCTGCTTTCTGGAAAATGTAGATTGTGTGGCAGGACGAACAAGATCATCAAAATTGTAACGGTATCTCTGTGTGACCATGGTCTGTTATGCTTGTGCAAGTTTTGAAGTTGTGCCCAGGGAAAATGTTGAAAATGTGCTTCTTGCCATGTGGGAGCTATAGATACTAGAGGGCTTATTCGATAAGGCATGGGGAAATGAATAAACTGTAGTAACTATAGCAACCAATTAGACTTCCCTTTTTACTGATATGACAGTGATATTTGCATTCTGATTGGTTGCTATAGGTAACTGTGAATTGCACTGCCTTATTATCACTGCTCTACTGAATAAGCTAAGTACAGGGCTTTGTAGACATTGTATTACCTGTAGACAACTGTAGACATACAGCATAACGTTCAACATTTTCCTTCTATGAACTGTAGATACAACAACTGGCACAGGTATACATTAACATGATTGGCAGTGAATCTCATTTATTTGCAAAATTTTTTTTTGTTTTTAACTTACACTACTGTCTTACAATATTGAATGTGTAGAAAGGAGAAGTTACCTATTAAATGGTATTGCGTATTGTTCATTGCAGCATAATTGAGGCTATTATGTCATGGTCCAAACTTTATACAATACTTTTAAAAAAGATTCTATATATTTTGAATGACTTTCAGTGAATGCAGGGAATACTATGAGTAATGGATGAATCAGTGTACAGGCATACCCCACTTTTAAGTACACAATGGGGTTTATTTACTAAAGCTAGAAAGTGCAAAATCAGTCTGACTTCTGCATAGAAACCAATGAGCTTCTAACCCCAGCTTGTTCAATTAAGCTTTGGTAATAAAATCTGGAAGCTCATTGGTTTATATGCAGAAGTGAGCCTGATTTTGCACTTTCTAGCTTTAGTAAATAAACCCCATTGTGTACTTAAAAGTGAGGTATGTTTGTAGTTCATTGCATCCAGACTAAATATGTGCAATCACGATGCCAATGAGAAGTCATCTAAATCACTTATAGATGTTTTCTCAAGAGGAAATCTCAGGAAGAACTCTTATGCCCTGTACACACGACCGGTTTTGCCGTCGGAATAAACTCTGAAGGTTTTTCTGATGGAATTCCGACGGAATTCCGCTCAAGCTGTCTTGCATACACACGGTCACACCAAATTCCGACTGTCAAGAATGCGGTGACGTACAGCACGGTGACGTACAGCACAGATGATGGGACAACACGTACGACATCTCGTACTTGCTTCAGAGCATGCGTCATTTTTGGTACGTCGGAACAGCATATAGATGAGCGGTTTTCCCAATAGGAATTTGTTCCGTTGGAAAAATATAGAACATGTTCTCTATCTAAGTCCGTCTGAATTTTCAACTTAAAAAGTCCGATGGTGCATACACATGGTCGGAATATATGCTGAAAAAGCTCCCATCGGACTTTTTCTGTTGGAAATTCCAACCGTGTGTACGGGGCATAAGACGGAAATCGCAAGCCAATTGATAAAAAGTAACACAATGTTAACCAATCAGATTTCAGATGTTATTTTATTAAGCCATTAATCAGCCATCATGTGTTTTTATACCCAGAGAATGTAAAGTCTAATTTTGGAAAAAAAATTGTATACAGGTGTTTGGGGTTCGTAAACTGCATAGTTCTCTTCAAATCTTCATAGGCATATATATGTAAAAGAAAAAAAAAAAAATTGCACTCCATTAAAAAATAAGATGCCTAACCTCTAATCACTGGTTTTTACTTTGTAGAAGTGGCCAACATGATTTGAACATGAACCAAAAAAAGTAGGTAACTTAAAGTGTCAGGCTACAAAACATTGGTAGTTTTTAAGAGGTGTTAAAGAGTGCAATCACTTAATAGTTTCTGTTTATTACTAAAGTGGTTCTAAAGCCTTAATGTTGTTCAGTGCATTCTATGCATTAAAGTTAAAAACCTTCTGTGCTGCAGCTACCCCCCTGCCCCCCCCCCGCCCTTTTTGTTACCTGAGCCGAATTCCAATCCAGAAATGTGCAAGAGTGCAGCGACTCCCGCCGCTGTCTTGCTACTCATTGGGCAGATTGTTAGCAGGGGGAGCCATTAGATCTTGCTGCTGTCGATCAAATGCTGTGATATGGGAGGGGGGAGCAGAGCCGAGTCCCACTGTCTGTGTCAATGGGCAGAGCAGCGGGGCTGGGGAGCAAGCATGCACGAGTGCCCCCATGGAAAGCGGCTTTCTGTGGGGGCACCTGCCAAAGAGGAGGGGCCTGGAGTGCCAGCAGGAGACCCCAGAAGAATAGGATTGGGGCTGTCTGTGCAAAAGCATTGCAGAGAGCAGGTAAGTATGACATGTTTGTTATTTAAAAAACAAAAACAAAGGTTTAATGCCACTTTGGGTGTACAGTAACAGAGTTAAAAATTACAAAGAGAGAATTCACTGTTGAAGTATACAAGACCTACTCACTGTATGAATTCACAGGCTGCTTTAACCCATCAGACTCCACCTATAGTTTTACTATCTCAAGATTTCCTTATTTAAAAAAAGAGAAACAGTAAAAAGGTTGCGTTCCATTCAAAAACAGTGCTTTATTTTTTACTTGTGCATTAGACAGTATAGATCACTGTATGGAGCTGATCAGAGTGGCTCTGTGCCTTGTGATTATTGTCATGGCCAATGCCAGCAGTCACAAATAAAAACACTCATGTGTTTACATTTAAAAGTACCCCCTTCCTCTTACAATGTAGGAAGGGGAGAGGGAGGGGTTTATGAATGATGGATTATTCAATGAAGATTAGGCAGCAGCAGATAATAAATTGGATCAACTTGATTGTGGGATTCTTTTAAACCTATACTGACGCCTTCATCTCCTGTACATCTCATCCCCGTCTTGTCGCTGTAGGGAGCTGTTTGTTAACACCTGCACTTCCTTCTCCTATACATTAACACCCTCATCCCTATCCTCCCGCTGTATGTGACCTGTACATTAACCCCTTCACCTTGTTCTCCCTCCATGTATGATCTGTATGATAATAATGTCCTGTGTCTAGTGCACAATTTTTAAATGCCAAGTTTTCACCACCTCAATACCAGTATGTTTCATCATCATCAAAAACGATGGCAAAAAATGTAATACATTTCCATAAGGGGTCCTTTGGGGGGGGGGGGGGGTCTTGTACTGTCCTGGCATTTTTATTTTATATGTTTTATAACAGAATGTAAGGGAAACAGTGTTTTTGTATTCTTTTCTTTTTATAGTAAAAACTGTGGTTAATAAATATCACCAAAAGAAAGCTCTCTCTAACTAAAAAAATATATAAAATTAATTTTGGTACAGTGCTAAAAAATGGCTGTTATGAAGAGGTATATACAGGCTAGGTAAAAATCACTTTTTTGACAGTGTGACCCCTAAAGTCTTTACAATGTAACATGGCATGTTGTGAAAAAAAGTACCAAAAATGCACCTCTTTAGTGAAATTAATAGAAACCATGGCAAAAATGCATCAAAAACACAATGTACCTGTGGGAAGGGCTTTGTCCAGTCACATGTCCAGGGAAAAAAACGCAATGCAAATGTGGCAAAAATGCACCACACTAGTGCAAAAATGCAGCATATGCGTTTTTCCTGCATTTTTGCAATAGAGCAGTGTAAAAGCAGACTTATACACTGTAAATGTCTGTGTATAGGGAGTATGCTGATGATGTTCAAAATCAGACATCACCAGTAGTCAAAATAAACTAAATTCAGGCTGAAAACATCCTGACTTTTATGCGTGGTACACATGAGCGCATAGCGCAGTTTTATATATAGTAGTGCACAGCAACAATTTTGTAAAGCAACTAAAGCCTGGTACACATGAGGCGAATAATGGCCAGTTCAACAGAAACCAGCCAAGATTCGAATGTCCGGCTTCTGCCGAAGGGACATGCTCAAAAAACATCTGCCGATTACCTTCCGATCAGTGCTCTCAACCAATGGCTGCGAGCACTGACTGGTGTGTTCTGGTGGGGGGGGCAGTCCCCCCTGTCAGAACACAATTTTTAATTGGAGATATCTCTGTACTAACATCATATAGTTAGTACAGCAAGCTCCTCTCGAGCTCCTCGGTTTTTATCGTTCAGTCTGCTGGGTTGAACAAAAATAAATCTGATAGTGTGTACATAGTCTAATGGTGGCCATACATGCTTTCAGAAATTATCAATTTCATTTCTGATTAATCTCTCCTGAATGGGATAAAAATGATCAATCGATAGTCAGCAGCACATTTGATCAATATGCCACGCATGGAGAAATGGAATTTGATAACTGGAAGATATGATCATAAGTTAACGACTGTATTTCTGTTTCCACTAGATTAAGATCGAACGTACCTCTGAATAATTTCAGTGTTGCCGACTGTTGCAAAATGATTGATCCACCCTGGCCAATTGACTGAAGAAGGGAAGTTATGGTTACTTATTCCATCTTTTATTTAGTTGTTTTGATCAAATTGCACATGGATGGAGACTAATGTAAAAAGGGGAACCTGTAAACTCCTCAGCAAGAAAATATAAACATTCGTACAAAAAGGCCACTTCAATGTTCTTGTCCTTTCATGAAAAAAAGATCTAAACAAAAACTTAATATAGCTTCTAGGCTAAAGGTTAAAATTTATATAACCTATTTATGTCTCATTCTCTAGGTCTAATATGCAGATTAGCTGAACACCCGAACCACACACTGAGAATTACTTTGTGTCTGTTTGCCCTGTCTTCAGATTTTAGGGAGTCATTGGAAGCCATGTTGTATCTGTGCTTGACCACCATAATTGAAAGCTATGACATGCTGAGAAATTGTGAACACACACAATACTCAATGTATCTTTAATTCTCATTCACATGTATGGCTGTAACGTCACAAGGATCTTAAATACAAAAGTTTTTTGTTTTGTTTTTTTTACAAAAATGGGCTCTGTTTTTCTAAATTAAATTAGGTTATGTTTTGATGTAAGCAGTGCTCAGATAACATTTCTTTTTTTATAGTTTTTGAATGAAACCTTTAAAAAATGTTTACTAAACAATATATCTGGTTTATTTTTTCCTTTTTTTAAAAGAGAATTATGGCCAAAGCTTTTTTGCACAGGAGTGCACTTATTTGTCTTCTGCTGTGACCCAGAATTAGCCAACAGCAGGCTAAAACTCAATGTCGTATGATGTCACAGAGCGGCTCCAGACCCTGGATGTATCCTGACAAAAAAAGGGTTTTTTTTTTAGCAGTAGTGTATGGTTGCCAACATCCCTGTATATACACTATATTACCAAAAGTATTGGGACACCTGCCTTTACATACATGACTTTAATGGCATCGCAGTCTTAGTCCGTAGGGTTCAATATTGAGTTGGTCCACCCTTTACAGCTATAACAGCTTCAACTCTTCTGGGAAGGCTGTCCACAAGGTTTAGGAGTGTGTCTATGGGAATGTTTGACCATTCTTCCAGAAGAAGGAGGGAGGTCAGGTCAGGCACTGATGTGGAAGAGAAGGCCTGGCTCACAGTCTCTGCTCTAATTCATCCCAAAGGTGTTCTATCAGGTTGAGGCCAGGAATCTGTACAGGCCAGTCAAGTTCTCTCTGCCCCCCCAACTCACTCATCCTTGTCTTTATGGACCTTGCTTTGTGTACTAGTCCAAATCATTTGGTGGAGGGGGGGTTATGGTGTGGGGTTGTTTTTTCGGGGTTGTGCTTGGCCCCTTAGTTCCAGTGAAGGGAACTCTTAAGGAATCAGCATATCAAGACATTTTGGACAATTTCATGCTCCCAACTTTGTGGGAACAGTTTGGGGATGGCCCCTTCCTGTTCCAAAAATACTGTGCACCAGTAGCAAGGACCATGAAGACATGGATGAATGAGTTTGGGGTGGAGGAACTTGATTAACCTGCACAGAGTCCTGACCTCAACCCTATAAAACACCTCTGGGATGAATTAGAGCCTGACCTCACAAATGCTCTTCTGGAAGAATGGTGAAACATTCCCATCGACACACTCCTAAACCTTGTGGAAAGCCTTCCCAGAAGAGTTGAAGCTGTTAATGCTGTCGAGGGTGTGCCAACTCAATATTGAACCCTATGGACTAAAGCCTTGCACACACATCGGATTTTCCAATGGAAAATGTCTGGATCTGCCCAGATGCCTTACAGGCAGCTAGTTCAGCCTCTCAGTGCACCACCGAGAGTCTGATCCAGCTGCTCCCGTCTCCTCCCTAGATTGGTAAATCCAATGAGTGCTGGAGGGGCAGAGCACAGAGAGGTGACTGACAGTCATTGCTTTCTGCTCAGGGCAGACCCAAGAACCGTGCGACCAGTGGTCATGTGATTGCTCAGTTCTCTGGCGTAGAACCAGGGGGACAGCTTGTTACAGCTGCAGCAGGTAAATAAGTATGTTTATTTTCTATATTCTCACACTTCTCCTTTAGGAGTGCTGCAGTGAATCAAAGTATCTACATGAAACATAACTGGGAGGTGGTGAAAAAATGATTCAACCACCTTTTTTTATTGCTCCCTGTTAACTGGTGTGGCAGGAGCCTAAGAATCCTCAAAATCATCTGTTGACTGGGAAAATTAGTCAAAACATTCCAACCAGCCTCCTTGGCGCTAATAAATGAACGATGTTCTAACAAGAAAATATTTGATTCCCATAGCAAACAATTATCATTCAACTGGGGAACTCGAAGCAGGGTGCGATTGCGGTTTACAGAGTGTGCAGTTTTTTTTTTGCCTTTAGGGGATCGTCCCCTCAATCTCCAAATATGGAAAGGCTTCTTCACAGTAAGAACTGTGAAAATGTAGAATAGACTCCCTCAAAAGCTGGTTCTTGCCAGCTCAGTAGATTGCTTTTAAAAAGGCCTGGATTCTTTCCTAAATGGACATAATATAACTGGATACCAACATTTATAGGTAAAGCTGATCCAAGAAATATCCAATTGCCTGTTCCTGTTGGGGGATCAGGGAGGACCCCCTCCTGCTGGAACAAATTGGATCATACTGATACTTTATTGGGTTTTTTTTGCCTTCCTCTGGATCAACTGTGGGTAAAGGATAGTGTATATGTAAGTTTTCTATTTGTGTGTGTTTTTTTTCTATGTTGGTTGAACTGTGCAGATGTAAATGTAACTGTGCAGAGTTGAAAATGAAAAAAAAAGGATTATAATTTTGCTGCTCCGAGGAACAAAAAAAAGCATTGTTAGTAGATTTTTCATAAAAGTTCAATTGTCTTTTTTCACCGAACCTGCACAAAATGCCATACATTCATTCTAAATGAAATTACTTGGACCCCTTTCACACTGGAGGCATTTTTCAGGCGCTTTAGTGCTAAAAATAGCACCTGTAAAGCACCTGAAAAAAGCCTCAGCTGCAACCCCAGTGTGAAAGCCTGAGTGCTTTCACACTGGGGCGCTGCGCTGGCAGGGCGTCAAAAAAGTCCTGCAAGCACCGCTCTTAAAGCGCCCCTGCCCATTGAAATCAATGGGTAGTGCTCCCGAACCGTCAGCAAAGCGCCGCTGCGGTGGCGTTTTGCGGACGGTTTTTTGGCCACTAGCGGGGGTTAAAACTGTCCCGCTAGCGGCCGAACAGCGCCACTAAAACATCAAGAAAAGCACCGCTAAAAATAGCGTCGCTTTACCGGCGTCGTCAGCTATTTTTAGCAGTGCTTTTCCTGACGTTTTTCCTGACGCCAGTGTGAAAGGGCTCTTAATCACATGCAGTAAGTTTTATTTTAACTATAGGTTAGAGGTTATATTTACAAATAACATAGAAAAAATTATTTTACATATCTTATATAAACTACTTATCAGTGATCTGACCAATGAATCTGGTGCAGATGTGCATGTTAGCCAATGGTAGCTATTAACTTCAGTTTTTCAATTCAACTTTAACAAAAAAAAAAACTAGAAGCTGATTTCTATGCACAGCTGCACCAGATTTTGCACTCTCCAGCTTTAGTAACTCATTCCTAGTGTAAGTAATTCCCTGACCCAGACTCCTGTGCATGCTGGATATTCATTGAACTTGAACTATCGGTCTAGTTTATTGGGCAACAGCACAAGACTTCATCCACACACAAGTAGTTTTCCTCTGCCTGTAGAAATATGCAAAAAGTTGCAAACAAAGTTTTTATATTTTTACCTTTGTTTTTGTTTTTGTTTGCATTTTTTTACTTCATTGTATGGACTTTTAGGCTTTATGCACACTGGGGCTTTTGTAAACTCTTTTCTCCTAGCAGAGGAAATGCAACATCAAAAACACACCTAAACGATGTCTTTGCAAACGTGTTTAGGCACATTTAGGTGCGTCATGCTCTTGGGCGTCTATTTCATTGCCAGAAAAATAATGTATTATTTATGATTAGGTCATTGAAATAAAAAAGTGTTTAAGCGCTTAAGGCACATTTAGGCGAGTTTACATGTCTTTAGGTGTTTTTCTGCCAAAAATTCTCCTCTCTGGAACGCACAAGTGATTTTTTTTCTGCCTCCAAACTCCTGTAAAAGCTTATGTGTGCATGGACACATAGGCTAACATGGAGGATCATTTAGAGGCAGAATTTTAAAAAAGTCAAACGCCTGTAAAACAGGCTTTTTTGAGCTTAAAGTGATGCTAAAGTCTCGTTTTTTTTTTTCTTTAAAAATAACAAACATGTTATACTTATATGCTCTGTGAAATGGATTTGCACAGAGCAGCCTAGATCCTCCTCTTTTCAGGTTCCTCACTGGCGCTTCTGGCCCCTCCCTCCTGTCATGTGCCCCCACAGCAAGCAGCTTGCTATGGGGGCACCTGACCCGAGCCGCAGCTCCATGTGTCTATTCAGACATGGACCCCCGGTTCGTTCCCACCCCCTCTCTCTCCTGACTGGCTAACTGACTTTAATTAATACCAGTGGGAGCCAATGGCGCCGCTGCTGTGTGTCAGCCAAACAGGAGAGAGAGAGTCCCGGACAGTTGAGGCACTTGTGCACATCGCTGGATAGAGATGGGGCTCAGGTTAGAATTTGGTGGGCTACTACACACCACACAGCAGGCTTTTTATCTTAATGCATAGAATGCATTAAGATAAAAATCCTTCTGCCTTTACAACCACTTTAACCACTTGACCACTGGGCACTTAAACCCCCTTAATAACCAGACCAATTTTCAGCTTTCGGTGCTCTCAGATTTTGAATGACAATTACTCAGTCATGCAACACTGTACCGATATGAAATTTTTGTGCTTTTTTTCACACAAATAGAGCTTTCTTTTGGTGGTATTTAATCACCACTGGGCTCTTTATTTTTTGCTCTATAAAAGAAAAAAGACAGAAAATTCTGTAAAAAAATGCATTTTTCTTCGTTTCTGTTATAAAATTTTGCAAATTAGTAATTTTTCTTCATATATTTTGGCCAAAAATTATACCGCCACATATCTTTGGTAAAAATAACCCAAATCAGTGTATATTATTTGGTCTTTGTGAAAGTTATAGAGTCCAAAAGCTATGGTGCCAATATCTGAAAACTGATCACACCTGAAGTACTGACGGCCTATCTCATTTCTTGAGACCCTAACATGCCAGAAAAGTACAAATAACCCCCAAATGACCCCTTTTTGGAAAGAAGACATTCCAAGGTATTTAGAAAGATGCATGATGAGTTTTTTGAAGATGTCATTTTTTCCCACAATTCATTGCAAAATCAAGATTTTTTTTTTTTCACAAAATTGTCATATTAGCAGGTTATTTCTCACACACCGCATATGCATACCACAAATTACACCCCAAAACACATTCTGCTATTACTCCCGAGTACGGTGATACCACATGTGTGAGACTTTTACACAGCGTGGCCACATATAGAGGCCCAACATGCAGGGAGCACCCAGGCCAATTCTGACATTTCTCTCCTACATGTAAAAATCATCATTTATTTGCTAGAAAATTACATAGAACCCCAAAACATTATTTATATATGTTTTTTTAGCAAAGACCCTAGAGAATACAATGGCGGTTGTTGTAACTTTTTATCTCGCACGGTATTTGCGCAGCAATTTTTTGAACGCTTTTTTTTGGAAAAAAACTGTTTTGTGCGTTAAAAAAAAACAAAACAGTAAAGTTAGCCCAATGTTTTGCATAATGTAAAGCGCTACGTAAACTGTTGGCGCTATATAAATATTGTATAATAATAATAATAATAATGTGAAAGATGAAGTTATGCTGGTTAAATAGATACCTAACATGTCACCCTTTAAAATTGCACACGCTCGTGGAATGGCGCCAAACTTCGCTACTTAAAAATCCCCATAGGTGACGCTTTAAAATTTTTTACTGGTTACATGTTTTAAGCTACAGAGGAGGTCTAGGGCCAAAATTATTGCCCTCGCTCTACCGATCGCAGCGATACCTCACATGTGTGGTTTGCTGGGGTTTTTTGCCTTCCTCTGGATCAACTGTGGGTATAGAATTGGGTATATTGGATTGTACGATATTTTTTTTTTTTTTTTTTTAATGGTTGAACTGGATGGACTTGTGTCTTTTTTCAACCTGACTAACTATGTAACTATGTAACTATGAACACCATTGTCATATGTGGGCGGGACTTACATATGCGTTCGCTTCTGCATGCGAGCACATGGGGACAAAGGGAAATTTTTTTTTTTTTTTGTTCATTTTACTTTATTTATTTTAGTTTGATGCTTTTGTCCAAAAAATAAATTTTTTGATCACTTTATTCCTATTACACGGAATGTAAACATCCTTGTAATAGGAATATGGCATGACAGGTCCTCTTTACAGTGAGATATGGGGTCAATAAGACCCCACATCTCACTTCTAGGCTGGGAAGCCTGAAATTAAAAAGAACGAAAAAAAAAAAAACAATCCTGGCTTGGATCGTAGCGGTGAGTCAGTAGAAGCACCTGAGGGTGGCGGGAGGGGGGAACGTCCCCTCTCGCCTTCAGTAAGAACGATCAAGCAGTGGAACAGCCACTATGATCATTCTTATGGTGTAGGGAATCGCCAGCTGAAAAAGCTGATATCTGAATGCTGCCTGTAGCTGCAGGCAGCATTCAGATATCCGCACACAAAGTCAAGGATGTCGTATGACAGCCGGCGGGTGGGAAGTGGTTAAAACGCATTTTTTTTTAACACAAAGTTGTCCATTTATACAATATTTCTAACACATAGCATGTACATACCAAAAATGACATCCCAAAATAGATTCTCCTACTCCTCCTGAGTACGGCGATACCACATATGTGAGACTTCCACAGCCTGGCCACATACAAAGGGCGAGCACAGCCGAGTATGGCTGAGCATGGCAGAGCATGGCCGAGTATGGCTGGGTATGGCAAAGTATACCTGGGTATCACCGAGTATTGCAGAGTATGGCTGGGAATTGCAGAGTATGGCTGGGAATTGCAGAGTATGGCTGGGTATGGCCGAGTATGGCTGGGTATGGCCGAGTATGGCTGGGTATGGCCGGGTATGGCTGGGTATGGCTGGGTATGGCAAAGTATGGCTGGGTATGGCAGAGTATTGCAGAGTATTGCAGGGTATTGCAGAGTATTGCAGGGTATTGCAGAGTATTGCAGGGTATTGCGGGGTATTGCAGGGTATTGCAGAGTATTGTGGGGTATTGCAGAGTATTGTGAGGTATTGCAGAGTATTGCGGGGAATTGCAGGGCATAGCAGAGTATTGCGGGGTATTGCAGAGTATTGCGGGGTATTGCACAGGGAATTGCAGAGTATTGCACAGGGAATTGCAGAGTATTGCAGAGTAGTGCAGGGTATTGCTGAGCATGACACATGACTGCACATGTCACAGAGCAGCGCTGTGGGCACTATAGATGCAGCCCACAGCGCTGCTGCCATCCAATCCCTCCCCCTCTGTACCGATCGCTACAGAGAGAGGAACCGGCGTCATGACATGGTTTGTTTACATGTGATCGCTCCGTCATTTGACGGATTAATCACATGGTAAACAGCCGCGGGAGCCGGTTTCTGGGATCACGTCATAGTACGTGCTCCCATAGTTATCCACCTCCCTGCAGCCGTCATTTGCCTATGGGCCGGTTGGTAACTGGTTAAAGTGGTTCTAAAGGCTAAACATTTTTTACCTTAATGCATTCCTTGCACTAAGGTCAAATATGTTTAGGTATTGGTTGTGGCCCCTCACCCCCTTTACTTACCTGAGCCCTCATTCAATCCAGCACTGTGCATACTCAGCTCTTCTATCCCCTCACTTCTGTGTCTCACTGGCTTTGCTGGGGCACCAGGAGTCATTGGCTCAAGCTGCTGTCAATCAAAGTTAGTGGGGGGCCAGAGTCCCATTGACTGTGTTAATGGATGCAGCAGAGGGGCTCAGGAGCAAGCACGCACAAGTGCCCCCATGGGAAGTGGGGGCAACTCCAATGATTGGAGTTTGTCAGAATTTGTGGGGTTTTTTAGTTCACCCACCTCTTGAGGATTAAGCACAAGTTCTCAATGGGATTAAGGTCTGGTGAGTTTCCTGACCATGGATCCAAAGTGTTGATGTTTTGTTCCCCAAGCCACTTAGTTATTGCTTTTGCTTTATGGCAAGGTGCTCCATCATGCTGGAAAAGGCATTGTTCGTCACCAAACTGTTCTTGGAAAGTTGGGCGAAGTTTCTCTCGGGGGATGTTTTTGTGCCATTATTTATTCATGGCTGTGTTCTTAGGCAAAATTATGAGTGAGCCCACTCCCTTGGCTGAGAAGCAACCCCACGCATGAATGGTCTCAGGATGCTTTACTGTTGGCATGACACAGGATTGATGGTAGCGCTCACCTTTTCTTCTCTGGAAAAGTTTTTTTTTTTTTTTCCGGTTGCCCCAAACAATCAGAAAGGGGATTCATCAGAGAAAATGACTTTACGCCATTCCTCAGCAGTCCAATCCCTGTACCTTTTGCAGAATATCTGTCTGTCCCTGATATTTTTCCTGGAGAGAGAACTGGCTTCTTTGCTGCCCTTCATGACATCAGGACATCCTCCAAAAGTCTTCACCTCATTGTGCATGCAGATGCACTCGTACCTGCTGCCATTCCTGAGCAAGCTCTGCATTAGTAGTGCCCCAATCCCGCAGCCGAATCAACTGTAGGAGACGGTCTTGGGGCTTATTGGACTTTCTTGGGCGCCCTATAGCCTTCTTCACAAATGCAGTGGAAATTTTTTTTTTTATGGGATTCAATTCAATTTAATGGCAAAGAGGGACTTTGCAATTAATTGCAATTTATCAGATCACTCTTCATAACATTCTGGAGTATATGCAAATTGCCATTATAAAAACTGAGGCAGCAGACTTTGTCAAATTTATATTTGTCTCGTTCTCAAAAACTTTGGCCACGGCTATAGGTCAACCTGTTTGATAGACCTTATAATTAGCAAACTAATGAGTGCACAAAGCAGTGCTGATTCTGGAATTATATCCATGTAAGAAACATTGCAAAAGATTCACAAAACAATGTGCCTAAAAAACTGAATATAGTGAGACATGGAATCGATTTACTAAAGGCAAATAAATTGTATGCTTTGCAAGGAAAGTTTCACTTTGCAAGGGAATTCCCCCCAAAACTTGATGAATGTGGTGAAATTTCACTTTACAAAGAATACTCAATTATGTGCAGTGAAAATAAAAAGCAGAATTGTTTCTTAATGATTGGATGATGGAAGTCAGCAAAGCTTCACTTTATTCACTAAGCTCTGAGGGGAAATTTCCTCACAAAATGAACAGTCTTTGTACCTTTAGTAAATCAACCCCATGATGTCAAATATACTGAAAAATAGATGTTGGGTTTACATACACATTAATATAGGCATGTACTGAGTGAATGATAACTATCTGTGGGAACTACCTGCATGGAGTTTGCATGTTCTCCCTGTGCCTTCAGGGGTTTCCTCCTGGTTTTCTCCCACACTTGAAAGACTTGCTGGTAGGTTATTTGGCTCCTGTCTAAATTGGCCCTAGTAAATGTATGTATGAATGTGAGTTAAGGACCTTAGATTGTAAGACCTTCGACGGCAGTAACTAATATATTTTTGTAAAGTGCTGCATTTATTGTCAGCACTATAGAAGTATCTCAAATAAAATTAAATAAACATAACGGAATAATCCACTAAGTGCGTTACAATGTGATGCACGAAAAGGGTTGTGAGTTTTTAGTCAATTGTCATTTCTGTGGTTTTTAAATAGAAAATTTTAAATAAACCAGCCAGGTATATAATTCTGCTAATGCTGCAAAAGTGTAAGCACCTTGGATGTCTGAGGAAAAAAAGAAGAGAACAGCACAAGAGGATCTTGATCCTAAATAGTTAATGTAGAGGCTACTTGTCTATATAGATTGGGCATATTGTCGAGACATATCAACTTTTGTTTAGTATAATTTTGCAAATTGCAAGTATTTTGGATATTTCTAATATATGTTTTATGTTCTATGACACCAGTGACATATTGGGTAGCCCTAAGAGGGCATAATATGTTTTTTGCCTTGGATGTCTGATAAATTTCTAATCAACTCCTATGTATCGAGGATACACCAGGATCACAAGTGCATGATATAGAAAAGACATTTACCTCAGCCCAACCTGAAACCAACTCCCCTACCCTAGAGCTAAGCTCTGGCTCCCATAATTTACCAATCCAATGCCAAAGTGATCAGTAGACTACAGGTGGAAGTTAAATTCAAAGGCTTACCTCCAAGTCAGTCAGAGGACAAAACCATGTGTTTATTGTGCATCTGGAATCCCAAAACTTCCTAGATTACAGAATTGGAACAGACAATTATACTTGTGTGTACTGCTATAATTTTACAGTTTGCTGATATTGTTATTTTGGACAGACTGATGCTTCTGACAGGTTCATATAGCTAGGCTGAATCTGAACCTGTTCTGGAGATCTAATTTTCAGCTTTACAGGTGTGACTATTATACCTTTATTATTATACCTATACCCATGTATACTCTAGTATAGTGTGGATATTGCAGAATGCCCTTTTCACTTTACTATGCTGTTATTCCACATGACAGCATCACAAAAGTCAACTTTCATTAAATGTGAGGAGTCTTTCTCTTTAACCTATGTCAATTGTATCTACTTGGTGTGCTTTTCTTCATTTGTTCTCTTTTTCTGCTTTTGAATCGGAGGATATCACAGTAGCTAAAGAATTTTAAAAGGACAATGAAGCCCTTTACTGCAAAGATTGTCTTATTTGCTGTCGTCCTTTCTTGAGACATGTAAAATGTAAAAATAAAGTTTAAATTGTGTAAGCAGAACTTACAGAATCAAAGCTTTCCTTTAGTGATCCATACATAGCTCAGATGTGTTTTGATCGTATGTTTTATTATATGTAATTACATTAACAAATACAATATTTAAAATAGAAAGCCCCATTCCCCTAACCTGTATGACTCACTTTTAATATGTTATCAGTGGTTATAGAACTTTAATTGCATTTATTTGCCATCATTAATAAAATAAATTGATTTTAACCACTTCAATACCAAGCACTTATACCCACTTCCTGCCCAAGCCAATTTTCAGCTTTCAGCGCTGTCGTTGTTTAAATGACAATCCCACAGAAAGTTTTTCTTTTGATTCTGTTATAAAATTTTGTAAATAAGTACGTTTTCTCCTTCACTGATGGGCACTGATAAGGCGGCACTGATGGGCACTGATAAGGCGGCACTGATGGGTGGCACTGATATGCAGCACTGATGGGCATTTATAGGCTGCACTGATGGGCACTCGTGGGTGGCACTTGTGGGCACTGATGGGCACTGATAGGCAACAATGATGGGCACTGAAAGGCTGCACTGATGGGTACTTATGGGTGGCACTGATAGGCGGCACTGCTGGGCACTGATGGACATTGATAGGCGGCACTGATAGGCGGCACTGCTGGGCACTGATGGACATTGATAGGCGGCACTGCTGGGCACAGATGGGCACTGATACGTGGCACTGATGGGCACTGATATGTGGTACTGATAGATGGAACTGATAGGCATCACTGATAGCACTGGCAGGCATTGGGGATGGGCACTCATTGGCAGCTGGCCTGGGCACTGATTGGCAATCCCTCGTGGTCCTGGCGGCATCCTGACACACCACACCACCGATCGCCACGATGCGCTCGCCCACGGCCGCACGGCGGCTGTTATCCTGCTGGATGTCATATGACGCCCAGTCAGGATAACTGAACCACCTCCCGGCCGTCATTCTGCTATAGGTTGGGCGGGAAGTGGTTAAACTAGTTTCTAGAGTCTCTCTGCACATTTGGGGTGGAATGTACTCACATTCTCTATTTGAGAATTGTGAACTGTGCCTTTTTTTAAAATGTTCTCCTGATTAAGTTTAGTGCTTAGATATAAAATGAAAGCTTTTTTTTGAAAAATATCATCTAGAAAAGTATCACAATGAGTGGAATATTTCTTTCAAGGGGTCACACAGAGGGAGATTTACTAAAACTGGTGACCTCATAATCTGGTGCAGCTGTGGATGGTAGCCAATCCGCTTCTAACATCAGCTTGTTCATTTAAGCTTTAACAATAAAATCTGGAAGCTACTTGGTTACTATGCACCCAATTTCGCACTCTCCAGTTTTAGTAAATAACCCCGATATTGTCTACTAAAGGCCATATTTCAACTTATAGTAAAAAATACAACTCTTTTTGATCATTTATATTATCATCACAGATGCAGCTTACATGATTTCTTGTTTAATTATTCATCTTCATTAAGAATTTTTAGAAATACCAAAACAAAAACAGCTGTAACAGAATCAGGTAAGATCACAATGAAACATACAGTACAGAGGTCATAGTTCACATCTTAGATATCTGAGTTAAGAATACTTAGCAGTTGAGAGAGGATGGAAAGAGTCCCTGAAGCCGCACATCCATGTGTGTAGTGTGAGGGTGGAAGAGACAACCTCAGCCTGTGCCCCCGCCAGGCCACGCTCCAACATGTTTTACTCTGCCCCCGGAGCTTAGTCATGGGGATGGATACTTAGCAGTTGTTATGATGCTTGACAATGAGATCTACACCTGTGAGGATAGAGTTTATTTGGTTAGTAGCAAAGAAAAAGGCAATATACCTTCTCTTCTTTCCTCTTCACTTGCCTTTTGATAGACTATGTCCTCTTGTGCTTTCAGAAGGGTGGCGTATTACCCTGGCAATTTTGTGCCTGTTTTTTATTACACCTACCTGGAACAGATTTTAGGCAATTCAATTCTTGGGCTGCTCCTGTGGGGTTGATGTATGTACCCCTTGACTTCTGTTTTTCATTTGCTCTGTTGTGTTCCCCATTGGAGGGTTATCTCACTTTTTTGGACGACTACACCTGGTTTACAATATACACTATGTTACCAAAAGTATTGGGACACCTGCCTTTACACGCACATGAACTTTAATGGCACACCAGTCTTGGTCCGTAGGGTTCAATATTAAGTTGGCCCACCCTTTGCAGCTATAACAGCTTCAACTCTTCTGGGAAGGCTGTCCACCAGGTTTAGGAGTGTGTCTATAGGAATGTTTGACCATTCTTCCAGAAGCTCATTTATGAGGTCAGGCACTGATGTGGATGAGAAGGCCTGGCTCGCAGTCTCGGCTCTAATTCATCCCAAACGTGTTCTATCTGGTTGAGATCAGAACTTTATGCTGGCCAGTCAAGTTCCTCCAACCCAAACTTGCTCATCCATGTCTTTATGGACCTTACTTTGTGCACTGGTCCAAATTATTTGGTGGAGGGGGGGATTATGGTGTGGGGTTGTTTTTCAGGGGTTGAGTTTGGCCCCTTAGTTCCAGTGAAGGGAACTCTTAAGGCGTCATTTTTTAACTTTCTGCTATAATACATATCCAATAATATATATATATATATATATATATATATATATATATATATATATATATATATATATATATGTAAATACAAGTGTATTCATCAGTTTAGGCCAATATGTATTCTGCTACATATTTTTGGTAAAAAAAAATCACAATAAGCGTATATTAATTGGTTTGCGCAAAAGTTACAGCATCTACAAAATAGGGGATAAATTTATGGCATTTTTATTATATATATATTTTTTTTACTAGTAATGATCAGCAATTTTTAGCGGCACTGCGACATTGCAGCGGACAGATTGGACACTTTTGACACTTTTTTGGGGACAAGTGACATTATTACAGTGATCAAAGCTAAAAATATCCATTGATTACTGTATAAATGACACTGGCAGGGAAGGGGTTAACACTAGGGGGCGATCAAGGGGTTAAGTGTGTCCTAGGGAGGTGTTTTAAACTGTGGGGAGACTGACTGGGAGTACAGAGCGATCGCTGTTCCTGATCACTAGGAAAAGACCATCTCACTGTACCCCCTGTCAGAACAGGGATCTGCTTTGTTTACATTGGCAGATCTCCGTTCTGCCTCTCTTAGTGGGTGGCCAGTGGACATCGCGGCCGCCGGACCTGTGCATCGGCTCCCCGCTGTCCTGCGGCCCCAGTATCTCATGCACAAAACTTGTTGAGAAAAAACTTTCCCCTTAGGGTGATCTATGTACATTGCGGGATTTTAACAAACGTTGTTGCAGATTCCTACCTTTTGCTATTTTGAAGAAATCTCTGTTTGTTCTTCTGTGCCCCTGTGCTTAGTGAGTCTAATGGGAGTGGTTTCAGGGTCTTATAGGGACAATTTAGACGGGATTTCCTATTGGGAGTATCTTACCAAAAAATACATTTTTGGTGCAGGGGATGCCAAAAATCTGACTTGTATCTAAGACCCCTTTTACACTGGGGCACTTTTCAGGCATTTTAGCGCTAAAAATAGCGCCTGTAAAGTGCCTGAAAAGCGCCTCTAATGCCTTCCCAGTGTGAAAGCCCGAGTGCTTTCACACTGGGGCGGTGTGCTTGCAGCATCTTTGGGGTGGTGCGGGAGCAGCGTATACAGTGCTCCCAAAACGCCCTGCCCATTGAAATGAATGGGCAGAGCTGCTGAAGTGCCTGCAAAGCGCTTTGGCAGCGCCACAACACGGGCGCTTTTAACCCTTTCTTCAGCCGCTGGTGGGGGTTAAAAGCGTGCCGCCAGTGACCCGAAAAGCGCTGCCAAAACGACAGTAAAGCACAGCTAATGCCGCGTACACACGGTCGGACTTTTCGTCTACAAAAGTCCAACGGACGCTGACGGACTAAAGCTAGCTGGTAATCCGATCGTGTGTGGGCTTCTCCGGACTTTCAACGGACTTTTTCAGCCTCAAATCCGACGGACTTTAGATTTGAAACATGCTTCAAATCTTTCCGACGGACTCGAGTCCGGTCGAAAAATCCGCTCGTCTGTATGCTAGTCTGACGGACAAAAACCCACGCTAGGGCAGCTATTGGCTACTGGCTATCAACTTCCTTATTTTAGTCCGGTGTACGTCATCACGTAAGAATTCGACGGACTTTTGTGTGATCGTGTGTAGGCAAGTCTGTTCGTTAGAAAGTCCGCCGCAAGTCCGTCGAAAGTCCGTCGAAAGTCTGTCGGACAGGCTGTCGGACTTTTGTAGCTGAAAAGTCCGACCGTGTGTACGCCCCATAAATCTACCACCAATGCAGCCCCAACCCAATGTGAAAGTAGCCTTAGTATACACTTCTGGGAAAATCAGTGAGCAAATCACACAAGCAGGAAATTATGTTTCTGCTTGTGTGTACAGAACACCTCCAGGGTAGCCATATTACATTGCACTTTACAGAGAATTACAGAGCTGCAGATTGAAAAGGAAAGGTCATTTTTAATGACATTCAATTACAATATGACTTGTGTCGCAATTGTATATGCTATATTATTAAAACATTTTTTATTTGCTATTTTTTTGGGGAGTGGAGCTACCCCTTAACTCTAAACCAATGAACTGTAAAGGCTTTTTGCATCGCCTATGGAGAGTTTTGCGTACTGTCGTTTTTTGAGATATCACGGACACACAAAAAATGTAAAACTTGACATGTTTAGTATCTATTTACTTGACATAACCTTAGCTTTTTGTTATTTTACCAAAAAAAAAATGGGTATTATATTGTGTGTGTTTCTGAAAATAAGCATTTAAGAAACAGTTGTGCAAATATTGTGCAACCTAAAAACAATGTTTTTATTCTACAGGTCCTTTGCCTTCAGAAAATATATAATGTTCTTGGGGTTTAAGGTAGCCAAAAATGCAGGTTTTTTAAAAAAAGAAAAAATTTCTCTAGTGCCGAAGTGGTTAAGGGGGGAAGGAGAACTGCAAGTTCAAAGGAGCCCTAAAGCTGCTGTGTGTAACTCCCCACTTTAGCAGTTGTGAGTGACATCGATGCGCGACCCAACACGACCCAACCATTTATGTTCAATGCCTGTGAGAAGGAGGTCTTAACCACTGCCGACCGCCGCAAGTATATATACGTCGACAAAATGGCATGGACAGGCAAATGGGCGTACAGGTACGTCCCTTTAAGTTTGCCGTCATGTCGTCGTGAGTGCACGCGCGCCATGAGCTCTGTGAATGTGATTGCGGGTCCCGCAGACTCGATGTCTGCGGGGATACCCGCAATCGTCTCACAGAGAGGAAGAACGGGTAAATGCTAGTGTAAACGAGTATTTCCACGTACTGCCTAGTGACAGGACACTGATCACCGCTCCCTGTAATTGGGAGCGGTGATCAGTGTCATGTCACACATAGCTACCCCCCCTCACAGTTAGAATCACTCCCTAGGACACACTTAACCCCTACAACGCCACCTAGTGTTAACCCCTTAACTGCCAGTCACATTTACACAGTAATCAATGCATTTTTAATCGCACTGATCGCTGTATAAACATGAATGGTCCGAAAATAGCGCCAAAAGTGTCCGATGTGTCCGCCATAATGTCGCAGTCATGATAAAAAATGCTGATCGCCGCCATTAATAGTAAAAAAAAAAGATTAATAAAAATGCCATAAAACTATCCCCTATTTTGTAGACACTATAACTTTTGCGCAAACCAATCAATAAACGCTTATTGCAATTTTTTTTTTACCAAAAATATGTAGAAGAATACGTATCAGCCTAAACTGAGGGAAAAAAATGTTGTTTTTATATTTTTTGGGGATATTTATTATAGCAAAAAGTAAAAAATAATGCATTTTTTTCAAAATTGTCCCTATTTTTTTGTTTATAGCGCAAAAATAAAAACCGCAGAGGTGATCAAATACCACCAAAAGAAAGCTCTATTTGTGGGGAAAAAAAGGACATCAATTTTGTTTGGGAGCCACGTTGCACGACCACGCAATTGTCAGTTAAAGTGTCGCAGTGCCGAATCGCAAAAAGTGCTCTGGTCTTTGGCCAGCCAAATGATCCAGGGCTTAAGTGGTTAAGTTACACTTACAAAAAAAAAAAAAACTAAAAGAAACCGTTTAAAGTTCAAAACAAAATGCCTCCACTGGATGTAATCTGGAAGACTGCCGGAGGAGTGGATTTTTCAGTAGTCACTTGTCTTTTATTTTTACAGTAACTGTATACTTCGGTACTCCAGTCACATAGTAAAGTAAAAGATTGAGTGAACTATAAAGCAAACACTAGAGGGAAACAGCACACCAGCTGTACCAGATCACACTGTACCAGCTGTTTCTGCTGTCAGTTCTGCTTCTGTTTGTAAAGAGAAAAGGCCGCATGGGGCAGGTTTGCCATTATGATATTTACAGTGTCAGAAAATAAAACACCAGAGAATGTTCTACAGCACTGCTTTACTAAAGATGTTCAAAAAAGGTTATTTTTGAAAATATTTGCACCTTTGCATACATAGTTTTTAACATGTAAATGGTTTAATAAAAAGCTACCGTATAGTTATTTCATAGCATGCTGTAAGGAAAGTTTAATAAAAATATAAATGTCATAATTGAAAAACAATACTTGCAGTCGTCTAAGAAGATGAATTAATTTCCTGCACGTTAGTATTGTTTATTTTTAGGGGGCTATTTACACCTATGCACCTGTGAATTTTATTTGCGATTTTAAATGTGCATTGTAATGAGTTACTAAGTTATTCCATGCATGTGTTAAAGCATGTTGTTTCTGATTTAAAGTGCATTATAGGACTGGCAACACATGAAAAACACATCAAAACGCACAAATGATGCATTTTCATGCATTAAAATGGAAAAAAATCTGACAGGGAACAATCATGCTGCAAAACAGCTCAGAGATGTGAAGATCGCTTATTTATAACATTAGGACTATGTGCACATGCTTTATAGCTCATTGCAATGCTCACATTGCACATTGTGAATAAGCCCTAAGATGTAACAATTTTATATAAAGCCCAAATGTTGATCAGTTCAACTAACTACTTTGTATTCTTATGTTATTATAACTGATAAGCATTTGCTAGTTGTGGCGAATGAGAGGTTCAGCACATTTATCCCGTTCCCGCCCACCCTGGCATTCCTTTCACTGGGTTCATACGCTTGGAGAGTTGGAAGGTCTGCCTAGTCATGACTGGCTGTCACAGTGTTCACATGACCAGGAGTCAGTCCCGCCAAACCCACACTCTTTGCCAGCGAAAATATGTATTATGCGGATGCGAAGGAAGGAGGGCGGCTGAAATTCTGCTCGGCTAGCCGCGGCAATCCAACTGGAAGTGAGGAAGTAGGTGCCTGTCAAAACCAAGTACCCCCCCCCCCCCCCCAAAAAAAAAAAAAAAAAAAAATTGTGCCAAATGTGAAGGAGGAGGGAGAACTTCTTTTGGGTGAAGTTCTGCTTTAAAGTGTTACTAAACCCACAACAGTAAAATCAGTCTGTATATGCAGTAAAGCATGCTTGTTATACTCACTGAAACCTAAGGGGTTAATCCTCTGCATTGTGTAAAAAGGCTGTTTGATCCTGTATGCACAGATCCTCCCCTTCTTGCACTGTCCCCAAAACATGTTCAGATAAGACAGCGTTAGTGTAGTCAGTTTGCACATGCTCAATTTGGTGTGTATTGGTAGTTTTTTTTTTTTTCTCTTAGGAGAGAGTATGTGATCAGCACAGGGCCAATCAGCACTGTCCATACAGAGGGTCAGGGGTCCTGCATCCTGATAGGACAGCTAGTGCAGTATGAAAACTCCTTCTACAAGCTTTAACCAGACACTGATAGAAGTCACAAGACAGTTATATACTGCTGACGAGAAAATGTATTTAGCAGTTTATATTTACTCAAATGATTGCATTTTCATGTTCTGTGTACTGTGGGAGGCCAGATATAATAAATGCAGGGTCCTGGGTTTAGTAACACTTTAAGTCATATATTACCATGCAATTCATTAAGGCACTTAATTGAAAACAATGGGCTTTAGATGCACTTAAACCTTTAAAAAATTATAAATGTCACAACATTTTGACTGTGATGCATTTTGCAGTGCAGCTACCTTTGTGCACCAGAATGCATCAATGCATCAATGCATGTAACATGCCTAAAAATGTTCTGAAACTAAACATCTAAAACGATATACAAGGCAGTGATGAGTGATGGCATTTTGGATAACTTTGATACATCTGTTCCCTTCGTACTTAGGGACATTCCCAGAAAATGTCTAATATTACAGCTCCCCTTTTAGCTTACAAAAGCACCCCAAGATCTCTGATAATAAATTCTAGAACTACAGTATCTCACAAAAGTGAGTACACCCCTCACATTTTTGTAAATATTTTATTATATCTTTTCATGTGACAACACTGAAGAAATGACACTTTGCTACAATGTAAAGTAGTGAGTGTACAGCTTGTATAACAGTGTAAATTTGCTGTCCCCTCAAAATAACTCAACACACACCCATTAATGTCTAAACCGCTGGCAACAAAAGTGAGTACACCCCTAAGTGAAAATGTCCAAATTGGGCCCAAAGTGTAAATTTTTTGTGTGGCCACTATTATTTTCCAGCCCAAAAGGGCACGGAGTTCACCAGAGATTCACAGGTTACCACTGGAGTCTTCTTCCACTCCTCCATGACAACATCACTGAGCTGATGGATATTAGAGACCTTGCGCTCCTCCACCTTCTGTTAGAGGATGCCCCACAGATGCTCAATAGGGTTTAGGTCTAAAGACATGCTTGGCCAGTCCATCACCTTTACCCTCAGCTTCTTTAGCAAGGCAGTGGTCATCTTGGAGGTGTGTTTGGGGTCGTTATCATGTTGGAATACTGCCCTGCCCAGTCTCCGAAGGGAGGGGATCATGCTCTGCTTCAGTATGTCACAGTACATGTTGGCATTCATGATTCCCTCAATGAACTGTAGTTCCCCAGTGCCGGCAGCACTCATACAGCCCCAGACCATGACACTCCCACCACCATGCTTGACTGTGGGCAAGACACACTTGTCTTTGTACTCCTCACCTGGTTGCCGCCACACACGCTTGACACCATCTGAACCAAATATGTTTATCTTGGTCTCATCAGACCAGAGGACATGGTACCAGTAATCCATGTCCTTAGTCTGCTTGTCTTCAGCAAACTGTTTGCGGTCTTTCTTGTGCATCATCTTTAGAAGAGACTTACTTCTGGGACGACAGCTACGCAGACCCCCACCCCTTCAACCTTTACAACAATGCTGGCAGCACTCATACGTCTATTTCCCAAAGACATTCTCTGAATATGATGCTGAGCACATGCACTCAGCTTCTTTGGTCAACCATGACGAGGCCTGTTCTGAGTTGAACCTGTCCTGTTAAACCGCTGTATGGTCTTGGCAACTATGCTGCAGCTCAGTTCCAGGGTTTGGCAATTTTCTTATAGCCTAGGCCATGTTTATGTAGAGCAACAATTCTTTTTTCAGATCCTCAGAGAGTTCCTTGCCATGAGGTGCCATGTTGAACTTCCAGTGATCAGTATGAGAAAGTGAGAGTGATAACACCAAATTTAACACACCTGCTCCTCATTCACACCTGAGATTTTGTAACACTAACGAGTCACGTGACATCGGGGAGGGAATATGGCTAGTTGGGCCCAATTTGGACATTTTCACTTAGGGGTGTACTCACTTTTGTTGCCAGTGGTTTAGACATGGCTGTGTGTTGAGTTATTTTGAGGGGACAGAAAATTTACACTCTTATGCCGCGTACACACGAGCGGACTTTCCGGCAGACTTCGATCGTGTGTGAGCTCCAGCGGACTTTTTTTCCCCAAAAGTCAGACGGACCTAGAAAAAAAACATGTTTCAAATCTTTACAACGAACTTGAGTTCGGTCGAAAAAACCCGCTCATCTGTATGCTAGTCCGACGGACTAAAACCAACGCTAGGGCAGCTATTGGCTACTGGCTATCAACTTCCTTATTTTAGTCCGGTCATACGTCATCATGTACGAATCTGCCGGACTTTGGTGTGATCGTGTGTGTCCAAGTCCGTTCGTTTGAAAGTCCGTCGGAAAGACTGTCGGACCTGGTCCGTCGAAAAGTCCGCTCGCGTGTAGGCAGCATTATACAAGCTGTACACTCACTACTTTACATTGTAGCAAAGTGTCATTTCTTCAGTGTTGTCACATGAAAAAATAGAATAAAATATTTACAAAAATGGGAGGGGATACTGTATATATTAAGGATTTTACAGAGTTTGTCTAGCACATGCAGCAGGAGGAGAGGGTACTAAGTGTCTATTAAGACATACTGTATCAGCAGGCAGATTGCATAGTGATGATAGATGCTATTTAAATTTTGCCAACAGGAAATCTGACTTTCAAGAAGATAAAAATATTGATTCATTTACTAGATTATTAAATTTCAATATATTTGGCAAAGAATCTCTGCAAGTCTTCTGCCAAAAATATTCTACTTGCTGGTGAATTTTTGTTTGCTGGACTTTAATTCTGCTTGGTTATTAAACAACATTCACCCTCTCCACTCAGAGAGTCCAGCATGACACACCAGGCATATGGCTGGTATACCTGATTAGAAGGATGTGATCCTATGGATCCTTACCATGGTGAAAGCAGCCTCTGTTCCATTGAGCATCCTTATAGTTTCTGCTCCAACTCCTGGATTATCTTTGGTTCAGAACATCAAAGGCCTGTTAGGGCTGGTGTTTTGAGAGTGGTGGCCAGTTATTTACCACCAGTTGAAAGACCTTCCATGTACTAAATGACATCAGTGTCAAGCTGGTATCATTATCACAGGTGACCTACACGTTTATGACCCTTCATCCAATTAAATGCTCATTCAGTTTTTTGCTGCATTTTGACAGTGGACCTTTGCATACCTGTGTTTCCTATGAGCAGTCAGATGAAAACAGACTTGTGTCCATTTACATCAGGCTACCTCTGATCCATTGCTTTTAGGTCTGGGAAAAACAGAAAAAGTCACAATCCTTTTCCATTTTTTTTTTGGATGGACTTGTACAGGCATACAAGTATTGATCTCTTGGGTCCCCTGCGGATCACACTTCTGCTGACCTACATGTCATTACATGACTCTGCAGTGACATGGAAGACAGCAGAACACTGTAGCACAAATGACTGGCTCCTACTGCTTCTCTCACTCCCTCTAATAATAATGTGTATTCATCTGTGTAGCTTAGCTTTTAAAGGGAAAAGAAAAGTTAGTCTGTAAAAAAACAAAACACTTGTGTCGGAAAGCTCTGATGGAAGTACCAATTTCCTGACATATGTTACAACTAGCCAGTAACCTGATGAACAGGGTTTGTGGCACAATAATCATGGCATGACTTGTAGCATAAAACATATCTTTTCGTGTTTTTGGTTGATGATGGGTTCTGCTTAAACAGTTTTGTAGCTAGTACAGTGGAACCTCGGATTGCGAGTAACACGGTTAACGAGCATTTCGCAATACGAGCACTGTATTTTTAAAAATCGTAACTCGGTTTGCAAGTGTTGTCTCGCAAAATGAGCATGATTCAGGCCAAAGCGTGTGCAGTACTGCGTTTGGCCTGAGGTGGGGTGGGCTCCGGAGCCGAACGCAGCCGAGTCTTTCCGAGGTTTGCCGAGGTCAGCTGAGGTGTCCTCGGGCCTTTCCAGCCATTTCCGAGGCTCTCTGGAGCCCCCCACCTCTGGCCACATGCGGTATTGCATGCCATTGAAGTCAATGCGGAACAAATTATTTTCGTTTCCATTGACTTCAATGGGGAAACTCGCTTTGATATGCAATTACTTTGGATTATGAGCATTCTCCTGGAATGGATTATGCTCGTAATCCGAGGTTCCACTGTGTATGATTTTTGTTTATAACACTTTTGTTCTCTAGAGAAAGCCTGGAGCTTAGGAAGTCTGGGATTCTTGATGCTAGATCATCCTTCCCCAGTACCTGCACCAATATCTTTGGAAGCTGCTGGCTCTGTTAGTGGTTGTTGTACATAAAGTCTGGTTTTAATAGCTCAAATAACATTTTACCAGCTGCTTTGGCTGATTTGCAATTTTTGGAATTGGAAGATTACCTCTCTACTCAAGCCTGGGGTTACTATAGTGCAGGGATGCCCAACCTTGTGAAGAGCGTGGGGCATTTTTGCAACTTAGTAACCTGTCGTGGGCCACAATGAGCAGAGCGGGCAGATGACAGGTCCATGTCCACTCTGCATATGCAGAGCAGACACGGATACAGCACTGTCTACTGTATGAGCCCTTCGACCCGGGATGGATTCCCTTCTGTTTTTTTAAGTGGATCGGATTAGAGATAGGCGGGTATAAAAGGACACTTATCCATTTACATCTGCCAGTCTATAGAGGTGAATGGAGGGTCTGATTGGGTCCGCCTGAAAAACAGACAGGCGGACCTGATTGGACCGATCATGTGAAAGGGGCCTAAGGCTGCTTTCACACTGATGCATTACGGTACCTGCACCTCAACTGACCTCAATCGTCACATCTTCCTCAGGATTCCTACAGGTATCGCTGGCTGCTGTTGTTCCCCAGGTGGGTATGGCTGGCGGCTGCTGCTGGCTGTCCTCCAGGGCTGGTACTGCTGATGAGTACTGCTGGTGGGTACTGCTGATGGGTACTGCTTGTGGGTACTGCTGGTGGGTACTGCTGGTGGGTGCGTACTGCTGGTATGTACTGTTGGTGGGTACTGCTGGTGGGTACTGTTGGTGGGTATTGCTGGTGGATACTGCTGGTGGGTACTGCTGGTATGTACTGTTTGTGAGTACTGTTGGTGAGTACTGCTGGTGGGTACTGCTGGCAGGAACTGTTGGTGGGTACTGCTGGTGGGCACTGTTGGTGAGTACTGCTGGTGGGTATTGCTGGCTGGTTTCCGACCCGCCATCCCTGAGCATCAGTGTGACAGGAGCCGGTGCTGGAGGAAGCATGTGGCTGCAGTTAGTTGAAAGCAGCTCTAGCAGGAAAAAAAATTACTTTTGTTTGTAAGACCAGAGGAGACTTCAAGCTACATTCTTCATTGTTGTTGGGAACTTGAAGAGACATTAGCATAGCAGGCGGGGAGAAGAGTTTAATGGGGGAGCAGGTTGCTGAATCAAGAAATCTCTGGCTCCCTGGGATTTCAGCTGTCCCAGGAAAGCCAGAATACACTAATATATATTCACACAAAAATTGTCATCAATTCAGAAAGTACTTAAGGAACATTTGATTATACCATTCAATTTTGGAGCAAATGGACTCTCCTGAACAAAAACTACATTTGCTGTTATGAGTTTGTTTGAAAATGAACATTGATTTGACTCCACCAACAATTAGAAAATAAAATAAAATTTTTCTAGTGTATAGCCAGCCTAACTCCAACAACAGAGTTGAATATTTTTTTTAATTGCACAGGTAATTTTTTACAAACTTTCAGAGCTAACCCCTTCTTTAAGTTGGTGGGAGGGTCTCTTTAAAGTTGTTAAAGTCAAAACATCTTGTACCTTAAAGCATTCCCTCCATTAATATAAAAAACAGCTTGCTACTTTTTCTGCCCCCCCTCCTAAACATGTACCTTACTGTGCTGTGGGATGGGACACCCGCTTCCCTCGGTCCTTCCCGGGGAGGGTCATCTCTCAAAACTTTCGGTCGCTAGGGTTGAGCCCTAGTAAGATTCCAATGGATGTAGGAGAGGATCCCTGAGTGGGAGAGAGGATAGCAAGCTGAAGGGGAAGGATAGGTTGAGAAGAGTGAGGAGGGACAGGGGAAGGGAGTAAGGTTCATATACCATGGCTTTGATCTGGGCTCTGGTTGGGATGAATTCCTGGGATAATGGAGATTCCCATGAATAGAGCCCAAGGTTCCCAGATAATTCTGAACTTGTGTACTGAGTCTGTGAGGATACTAGCCAGCTTTTCATGGGCCATAATCCAAAAAATTTTCCTTTTGACTGCCCTTATTGAGAATGGGGATTGCTTCCAAGCCTTATCCAGGCTTAATTTGGCTCCTAACAGTATATCAATTTACGGTTACATTTGGCAATCAATGGGATATGTGCATTCAGTAATGCAACCTCTAGAGACCTGGGGATCTTGCAGCCCGTAAACCCCTTTAATGAGGTTAAATATCCTCCTCCAGTAGGACCTGATTCTAGGGCATTCCCACCACATGTGGGCTATTGTACCCAATAATTGGCATCCCTAAAAGCATAAGGGATCGATTGATGGGTAAATCATAGCTAGTCTGGGTGGGGTCATGTACCACCTGGACATAACCTTTATGTTCGCTTCCACTAGGGAAATGTTGTGGATAGAGTGGATAGAGCAGACTGCTAAATCCCTAGGCTCCATTGGAATTGGAGGTCTTCCTCCCAGGCTAACATATATGGGGATTTTCCCAAAGGCTGGGAAAGTAACGCATGGATGACAGATGCCGCCCCTCTGGTTTGGGTTTATCTTTCCAGATGCTGTGGATGAAAGTGATTTATTTGGTTGTACCTGAAACGTTCTAATTGTGGGAGGTCCAGTTTGCTGACACAATGGGCTAGGAAGACGGGGCCCCTTGATATAAAATAATGTCCTATTCGGTACAGCCCCCTGTCTAGCCACCGCCGGAAGGCCTTTATTTCCAACCCTGGGGGGAAATTCGGATTATGATACAACTGCGCCAGGGGATTATTCTCTGAGATGAGATGTAGATCATATCTTAATTTGTCCCACAGGGCAAAGGAGTGTGAGAGTGCGGGGGCTAGGATTGGCGGACGATTTCTAGGAGGGTTCCAGAGGAGGAAGTCTAATGTGTACTGAGGTACAGCCTGGCGGTCTATCTGTACCCAGCCTGGTTTTTTCCTATTAGAGTAAATTATAGAGAGTTGGGCTATTCTGGAAGCTTGATAATATAAGGCCTAACCCGCCTTGTTTATGAGAGAAATAAAGGGTCTGTTGTCTTTTCCTATATCCGGAGCCTCCGCAGATAAGCTTTAATATTTTGCTCGGAAAGGACCTGAGGTGGTCCCTCTTCAGTGGAATGGTAGAGTAATCTAGGAAGCAGTGTCATTTTGACGGCATTTATTCTCCCTATCCAAGAGAGGTTTTGTTTAGACCAAGACTTTAAGTCTTGTTCCAGTTTATGAAACATGGGAGGGTATTCTGGCATACCTCTGGATTTACAGAATAGAGTACACAGAGAGCAGTGGGAGCCATAGGTTTCTGCTGCTGTCAGTCAAAACCTGTGAGGAGAAAGTGGGGGGCATGCCTGAACTACGCTATGTGTGTCTATGGACATACAGAGCCCAGCTTGGGAGAGCACCCCCATGGGCGTCTCTATTGCACGTGGCTTGCTATGGGGGCACTCAGAAGAAGGAGTGTACAGTGTTGGCAGGGGACCACCAAAGAGAAGGCAAGGGACCGCTCTGTGCAATATCATTCCACAGAGCAGGCAGGCATAACATCTTTTTTTATTTTAATAAAAAAAAAAATGTTTTAAAAATGCCTTTTATATCACTAAGCATTTTTCTTGCACAAAAACGTCAACTACTGTCAGAAAACTTTGCTTGTTTTGTTCAAGTATTCTTTTGTAACCCACTATCAAACTTTGGCCCTTGTTTAGCCTGGGGCCTCAATAATCCTCATTAGAGGGGTTTCTAAGTTAAATTTCATGGCTTGTATTAGTGAATGACTAAGAGCAATCTAATAATGAGGTATTTTAATTCATGGCAATATAGTCAGTTTGTTTTTTATCTAATTAAAATTAAATAAATCACAGGGACTTCCACAGAGATGTTAGTAATGAATTGCAATACAGCAAGCTGTTAATCTAATTAAATGTATCCATCATTTTAATATTAAATATATGTTAATTACAGAAAGCATTTAATGTCTGAACGTAAAGCATTTTGGGTTTTAACAAAATGTTACTTATTTGAAAGCCTGAAAATTGTTTGGCAAAAATTTGGCTTAATTCAAAAACATAATGTATGCAAGCAGTGTTTTATAGGGTTAAGGGCTTCGCCATCTGAGGAGCGATCCATGGTGGTTCGTTTATTCTGAGGCTGTTTGACAGGTATTGAGGATGCATTATGTTGCCTCCTCACAGCCTGTTTTAAAGCCTAAAATCCTGTACGACCACACTAACAACCATGTTCAGTTGAGTGTGTCAGACTTGTAAACATAACCTGTGTTCAGGGCTCTCCATAGGGGATAGGTTTTGCATTATGGTTCAGAAGAGTTATGCCGCGTACACACGGTTGGACTTGCCAACGGGACAAGCTCCGTTGGCATTTCTGACGGAAAAATTTAGAGCATGTTCTCTATCTATGTCTGTCGGAAATGCCGACAGAAAAAGTCCGATGGGGCATACACATGGTCAGATTATCCGACCAAAAGCTCCCATCGGACTTTTTCTGTTGGAAATTCCAACCGTGTGTACGCGGCATTATGCTTTAGGGGGCAAAAAAAGGCAAGGTAGTGGTCAAGAGACCAGCAAAGGATCGGTCCAAACAGCAGGCAGAGACGTGGAAAATAAACAGGTCATGAGCAGAGGCAACACTGCATGGGTGTGGGCAGGAATGCTTTTGCTGGCTTTACTGGCTCTAGTGACACTGTACTAATGTAGCAGAAACCATGGACACTGTAGCTGGCTACACTGGTCTCTGTGACATTGTCACTGGTATGGCTGCAATAAGGAGCATTGTGGGTGTGCTATTAGGCCTTGTTCAACGGTGTACCCTGTGTAAGGGCTGTGTTTACCTGCAAAGGAATGTCTGTGTTAGAGCCTTGCACCCACACACGTCAGATTGGGAGCAGCAACTGTGTCTCAGGCATGAACGGAACTGCCTGCATGGGGATGCATGGAATACCTGTGAGTCCCTCTTCAGGTAAATATGGCCCTCACAGGGGGTATGCATTGATAAGCCCTGTGTGAATGAGGCCTTATGGTGACATTGTGACTGGGGTGGCAGTGTTTAGGGACACTGTAAGTGGCTCCACCAGTGTGGTGGGAATGCAAGGGCTCATTTACAGGGTGGTAAAACCCCACAGTTGAGCCATATTTTTACATCCCCTCATCTGCATCAAACACTGTGAGCATAGAGACTTTACAGGCAGCAGCATCACAGCTAGTGTTCACATTGTAGTTGCTGTGATTGACCAAAGTGATCACATGGTACAGAGGCAATCATAGCAGCCCTGTGCCCCGATCTGTGATCCGCTGTGATCACAAATCGCTCCACTGCACAGCTCCAAGGCTGCACACAAGTGCTCAAAAGGGGAGGACGTACAGGTATGTACTCTCAGAATGGTGCTTGTTCCACCCAGATATATATACATATATACACACACACACACACACAATTGTTAAATATTTGGGAAAGCTTATGTTTTTAGAGCTTTCCTTAGAAGATTCCAATTAAAAAAAAAATTCAAAAGGCACTGGGACTTGAGGCACTTGGGATATGACTTTAAACAAGGTCGTGAGAAGGCAAAAAACATTTGAAGAGCCCACTGGCTTAGGTTAGGCTGCTCACAACAGGCATGGCTACTTGCCATAATACTGTGGGTACTCCAGCAGGCTACCAGCAAAAGACATGCATATACTGAAGGAACACAAGACCAAAAAATAAGAGTCCAAATTAATTGATTGATATTGTGTTAAAAGACTGCCAACACATTTCGGGGGTCAAAGGACCCTCATCAGGGCTACAATAAAACATAATATAATGAAAAAAATGATGACTGATAAAATCATGAGCCTAACATTCGTAAACATCATGGATAACATACAAACTGTATACATGTGCATACACATGTATGCATGCTTGTGAATATGCGGGTATTTTTGGATGCAGGTATGTATATGCACATTATTTTTACATTATATTATGTTTTAGGCTCGGTTCACACCAGTGCGCTGTGCGAGATTGCATGTGATTTGCACCCCACTGCAGTGTAAATCATACACGATGTCTGTGCGATGTGATTTTAGCCATACAGTAAGTATGGCTGAATTCGCATTGCATTCGGACCAAACTCGTACAGGACCCTTTTTGTGGTTCGCACCAGAATTGGTGTTCACACTCATGCGATCCGATTCCGATTCAAATTTGCACTGCGATATGCAAACTGATTTTGGGGTGTTATTAACTTACTATTGACACTCTCAGCAGTTCCCCTATGGCAGTGTGAATTGCCTTGTGAGTCAGGTGCAATGTGAGAACCCGCAGTGGATTCACAGCGTGCCCGCATCCTATGTGAATTGAGCCTTAGTGTAGCCTTGATGAAGCTCCTTTGACCCCTGAAACACGTTGGCTCTCTTTTAACACAACATCAATAAATGAATTTGGACTCTTATTTTTTGGTCTGGCGCTCCTTCCATATATGCACGTCTTTTCCTTTAGAAGAGTGGCTGTGTTAGGGATAGGACTGAGAAGGCTAAAGTGTACAGAAACCCTAACAAAAAACGTCTTATCTGTTCCCTTTTGATCTGTTAAATATCAAACTGAAAGTATTTTGTTATATCTGTTGTATAACAGCAAAAATTACCTGTTGATCCTGACAGACAACTAGTGCTTGTGTAACTTCCTGTAGTCTCTACAGCATTATCTCAGACTTATCAGCCTTGCAACGGTTATTTCTGTAAACTACAGAATATGTTCCCCAGGTTTTGAAGCTAAGAGGGGGGAGTGTTATGTAATCCTAACACACTTCCTGGGTGGCAATGCTCTTCCTCTGTAGACAGAGTACTGTGAATGAGCATTGTTACCCAAGTACAGAATGAGTATTACTGGCAGGATCACCAGGTAAAAGTAAAAAAGGGCTGGTTAACCACTTGATCTCTGGAAGATTTACCCCTCCTTCATGACAGGACATTTTTTGCGATACATCACTGCGTTACTTTAACTGACAATTGCAAAATGCGATGCGGTACCGAAATAAAATTGATGTCCTTTTTTTTTCAAAAATAGAGCTTTCTTTTGGTGATATTTGATCACTCAGCGTTTTTTTTTTTTTTTTTTTTTTTTGTGCTATAAACAAAAAAGACAGACAATTTAAAAGATTATTTTCTGCTATAAAACATCCAAAAAAATCAAATTTCTTCATCAATTTAGGCTAATATGTAGTCTGCTATATATTTTTGGTAAAAAAAATCCGAATAAGCGTATATTAATTGTTTTGCGCAAAAGTTTTAGCGTCTACAAATTATGGGATACAATTATGGAATTTTTATTTATTTATTTTTTTTACTAGTAATGGCAGCAATCAGTGGGACTGCGATTTTGCAGGCGGACAAATCAGACACTAAGGCTGGCAATACATGGTCGAATTTAGAAAGGATTTACTTTTGAAAATCAGAAATTTTGTGCGTTTTGTGATCCCTTTGCCACCATCGATTTCGAAATTTGACCAACGAAGCCTTCAATTTCCCCTCTGTTGCTACAGAAAAGAGTTTTCGTGGCTGGAAATCTTCTTTTCTTTCCAGGAATTTTCTTTTCTTGCACATGCGCATTTCTTTTTCCATTACATTGCACGATTCTTCCATCATTGATTACTCAAATTCGATGGGCGCACGGAAATTGGCTGTTGCTGCAGCCCACTAACGGTGGGAAATTCTAACGAAAATTCTTAGATAACATTTGTAACATTTTCAAAAGAAAATTCTTTTGAAATTTGACCCATGTATGGCCTGCCTAACTGACACTTTTAATACTTTTCTGGGGACCAGTGACACTAATGCCGCGTACACACGAGCGGAATTTCCGACAGAAAGAGTCTGATGGGAGCTTTTCATCATATATTCCGACCGTGTGTATGCCCCATCTGACTTTTCCCATCGAAAATTCAGACGGACTTAGAGAACATGTTCTACATTTTTTTGATGGAATAAATTACTATCAGAAAAAACAATCGTCTGTATGCTGTTCCGACGCACCAAAAACGACGCATGCATGAAGCAAGTACGAGACGGAAGCTATTGACTACTGGCTATTGAACTTCCGTTTTCTAGTCCCTTCGTACGTGTTGTACATCACCGCGTTCTGGACAGTCGAATTTGGTGTGACCGTGTGAGCGTAATTCCGTCGGAACTCCGTTGGAAAAACCTTCAGAGTTTATTCCAACGGCAAAACCGGTCGTGTGTACAGGGCATTATACAGTGAGCAGTGCTAAAAAATATGCAGTCACTGTACTAATGACACTGGCTGGGAAGGGGTTAACATCAGGGGCGATCAACTGGCTGTGTGTCAAGCCTTGTGTTCTGTGTGGGAGGTGCAGCCACTACATCTAAGGACTGTAAGTTGCATTATAAATATAAATAATAAAACAAACATGTAAATGAGCTAGATTTGATAGAATTCCCTTTCTCCTTTAAGGTAGTGTTTTTAAACTGAAACTCCTCAGGGAGTGCAAAGTGTTTTGCTTCTCATGCTCATAACTGACCATTTATCTATAATAATTAAAACTACAGCAGCCTTTTACTTAAATCCTCTCATTTTAAGAGACGTTCTTATGTGGTCTTTATGTGGTCCTTAATGCTGCATAATTGCAATGTACATAATCTGCCCATTGTGATCATAGCACCATATAATTAAGGACGCTGATATCTGAAGTAATGTCATATGAAAACATTTAGCAATATACTTGTGTAGCATATGTAGCGCTGGTAGATTTTCAACCTACTGCTGATAGGTAAATTTAGTGGGTTATCTGTTCATACATAGTCAGATTTGCCTCTGTTCCAGCTTGGCTGAGTTGCATGTAGTTTCACACTGTGCCTGTGGGTGTCGTTGTCACCATGGGTCGGGGTTGGAAAGGCAACACATTGAAGCGTTTGAGTGCTCCTCTGTCCCGGAGATAACTCGGTGGAGGTGGTCCTCCGAGTTGCATTCTGAGAGAGGGTATTTATGGGACAGACGCCATGTTTTAGGTTTCCTTTTCATTCCCCCTGCTGGCCCTCCTGGCCGACAGGTATGTGCTAGAAATGATACCTCGTGGTCCGTATGTGGGTGGGCCCAGAAGCCTGTCTGGGGCCTACCACAGCGGCAGAGGAATGGTCCTGGGCTGTCTGTCCTATGTGAAGAAGCTGGACAACTGAGAAGATCCCAGGGGAGGACCCGTCATGGAAGGATCATGCAGAGTGCTGGTCTGGAGAGGGGCCTGGTGACTCAGTTGGAGGACGCATCCTAAAGTAATCCTACCGCATAGTACTGCCGGGTCGGCTTAAAGGTTCTAGTGCTGTGTTTGCTGTTCATCGTAAACCATTACATCCTGTGGCAGAGGATCGTACGGGTTTTGTTCCAATCAAGTCTGTGGCAGAGTCTTTTGTTCGTGCTATGTACTGGCTGCTAGGTTAGTGAGAGAAACTTATCCAGGCAGGCAAAGATTCAACTTTAAAGAGAGAGCATATTCATCTACCAGATTTCAATTCCAAATACTACACTAAGAAAAGGTATTTGAACTTCCCTGCAACTCTTCTTCTACCTCTTTCCTGCTACTTCCTTCAATTTATGTTTATTAAAGCATTGGAAAAGATACTCAAGTGTCCGGTGCCTACATTGTCTGGTATTAAACTCAACAGGACCCTAGACCCGGTTCTGGTGAAATAGAGGTAACGAAGGTGATGGAAACAACCCGCTTTAAACCAGCAGCTCCACCGTGAGTTATTGCTACATGTGGGGGCGTCGTCCGGGATTGTTAGCCGTCAACCTCCCACAACCCTGAGAAGTATTTCACCGTGAGTTTACGTTGGGATAAGTTTCTGGACTTTGTCAAATTTTTGGAGAGAAGAAGGGGTTAAAGTGCAGGACTTTATTTCTGACTGCGTAGGCTGTGGGTGAGAAGTAAAAGCCCGGGAGCTACGTGATCAGAAGAACAAGTAGGAGGAGCCTAACCTACTTGTTGCCGCGTGGGACGGGTGTGTGTGTTTGGCGCCAGAGGAGAAGAGAGGCCTCGTGATCGTGCTGAGAAGATCAGAGTGCGGCCATGTCTTCTTTTCCGTTGATACCGCCAACTATGGGACCTAAGATGTTCCCTATGAGTACAGCTGCGGGTGCTATGTTGACCGGAACCCTGCTGACAGATACCGGCATTCATCTGAAACCGCAGGGGAGGTTTGTTCTCTATACAGTTGGAGATATTGAAGGGCTGGGCATGCTTTGCCACAAGTGTGAAGGACTGGCCATACATCTCCGTCCATTTGTTCGTTGTTTGCAGTGCGGAGAATATTTGTTCATAGTGGAGCAACCTACTATGTCGCCCCATGCTTATCGGGTGGACTGGGCTACAGGCATTGCCACAGTGGAAGCTGCTACCATTGCTGTTGGAGAACAACAGACCGTGATTTCGCCTGTTACCACCGAGAGTGTTCCTAAGGGAGATACCGCTGTCACTACTTCATCAGCGGACATCACTTTCATTTCCACGTCTACTACACCTATCCCTGTCGCACCTGTCCAGAGGAACGTGGGATATGTAAAGGCTTCCCGCGGCCGTGGTCGAAGCCTACCCCAGAGACTACCTGAACCAGACCCGAAGAAATACATGGATCCGGAGAAGTCCACGTCAGGAACGGGTGAGAGATCAAAGGGGAACATATCTGGGACTCTTTGTAAATATTTGCCAGCAGAAGACTTGAGAGATTCGGAGATAGATTCCATGTCAGATCTCTCCAGTGATGATGATTTGTTTGAGACAATGTCACAGGAATTATTGTGGGCCCAGGGCGAAGATGTTGCTTCTGCCTTGACTTTCTCAGAGTGGACAGCCATGGATTCTGGGAAGACATCACCTTGTGTGGAGCCGTACAGTAATACCAAAGAGACATTGTCTAAACTTGCTAATTTGCTTCCGACACCCGTCGGCTCTATGGTGAGTAAATCACCAAACTCTTGTGTGCCTCCTGGTTTGGGGAAAAATAGATCTTTGCCTAAACTTGCACATTTACAGAGAGTACTTAACAAACGTGTTGCCACAGAATATGGTCTGGAGTTTCCCTATGTTACTCAGGAAATTATGCAGGAAATTGAGGTCAACCGGGAACTGTGGCACAGTGAAGCTGTTTGGGACTATTTGTCTGTGCCAAAACCTTTCCGGAAAACTGGAAACTGGACGTTCTGTTGCCATGAACGAACGCTTCAGTGGATGTTTTCTACCCTGGAACTATGGTCGGCACATCTATGCTGACAAAGTGGTCATTTGCAGACCCGGAAAAGATGACGCTGTATACTTCATTACTACAGTGGATAAACTGGGAAAGAAACTGACATTGCCAGATCCTCGGTTTTATTGGTGATTATGAACAAATAACTTTGGGGTATATAGTTAGAGAGTGTCAGTGTTTAGAGATCTTCGTGGTCAAGAAGTGATATTCATCCCAGCGTTTTCAAATCCAAAGACTCTTTGCTAGCTGGTTTTTTCTTTATTGAAAGAATGTGATTTGCTTAAAAATAGGGATTGACTTCTAAAGTTACTTCAGTTCGTTTTATTAAAAGAAAAAAATATACGGGAAGAGAGTGTCATTCTTCTTTTGGAATGAGACTTTGCTCCTAAACTGTTTATTGAGGGTACTGTACATATTTAGTGTGTGTCTAACTTTGTTTTTTTTCAGGAACAATTGGCTCTCCTATCAAGCTGTTAGGCTTTTCAGCTAGATAGACAGTGGAGTTGTGACAGTCATAATGTAATTTTGTTTGCGGATGTGAACATATTGTTGTATAAAAGTTGAAACTGCAATATCTTTATACAGTTTTTTCTCCTTCCTTGCCCTTATCCAAGTTTTAAGTTCAAAACTTACTCTCAGGCTTGGGAGTTATTTTGACAGAGGTTGGGGACGTCTATTGTAGTGGGGGGAGTATGTAGCGCTGGTAGATTTTCAATCTACTGCTGATAGGTAAATTTAGTGGGTTATCTGTTCATACATAGTCAGATTTGCCTCTGTTCCAGCTTGAATGAGTTGCATGTAGTTTCACACTGTGCCTGTGGGTGTCGTTGTCACCATGGGTCGGTGCTGGAAAGGCAATATGTTGAAGCGTATGAGTGCTCCTCTGTCCCGGAGATAACTCGGTGGAGGTGGTCTTCCGAGTTGCATGTTTTAGGGTTCGTTTTCGTTCCACCTGCTGGCCCTCCTGGCCGACAGGTATGTGCTAGGAGTCGTAGGTCGGCTTAAAGGTTCTAGTGCTGTGTTTGCTGTTCATCGTAAACCATTACATCCTGTGGCAGAGGATCGTACGGGTTTTGTTCCAATCAAGTCTGTGGCAGAGACTTTTGTTCATGCTACGTACTGGCTGCTAGGTTAGTGAGAGAAACCTATCCAGGCGGGCAAAGATTCAACTCTAGAGAGAGAGCATATTCATCTACCAGATTTCAATTCTAAATACTACACTAATAAAAGGTATTTGAACTTCCCTGCAACTCTTCTTCTACCTCTTTCCTGCTACTTCCTTCAATTTATGTTTATTAAAGCATTGGAAAAGATACTCAAGTGTCCGGTGCTTACATTGTCTGGTATTAAACTCAACAGGACCCTAGACCCGGTTCTGGTGAAATAGAGGTAACGAAGGTGATGGAAACAGCCCGCTTTAAACCAGCAGCTCCACCGTGAGTTATTGCTACATGTGGGGGCGTTGTCCGGGATTGTTAGCCGTCAACCTCCCACAACAACAGTACTGACTGTATTATTTGAAAGGAATGTGCAGCTAGGAACATAACAAACGTGAATGCAATGCCATGGGTAAAGAATCTGCACCAGAGGCGTATCTAGGGTATGGCAGCCATGGCAAGTGCCATAGGCGCCATACGGGGGGGCGGCAAAAAAGCCGCTCCCCTGCACAAAAAATAAAGTTCCACCCATCCTCTAGCAGCCGCCTCCTGCTCTAATCTTGTCCCCGGCAGCACGACTGGCCTGCTGGAGCGCGGCGCTGGCACAGCAAGTGAGGAAGTCAGGACTGAAGCCAGTAACAGGCGCCCCCCATGACGCCCGATGAGTTGGTCTGGACCGTCTGGCCACAGAGCGAGCGCCCGGGACGTCTACGTTGAGATACAGTAACTGGGGGAGGCGGAGCCTAATGCTCCGCCTACCCTCCTCTGCGCAGCTGCTTCAGCTTCTCTTCTGGTGGGTCTCTCGGGCCGGGTCTGTGTGACGTGCTGACACCCAAACATGGAGGCTGGAGACCAGGACAAGAGAGAGACGTCGGAGAGAAGAAAAACAATTGGAACCCCCCCCAGGCAGCAGCAGCAGCAGGTACTAGTACTGTACAGCACTTGTCACCACGATATTGATCATCATGCTGATGTTACTGCATTTATAGGTGCTGATGTTACTATATTTATGGGTGCTGGTTAGGCCGCATTTATGGGTGCTGATGTTACTGTATTTATGGGTGCTGTTGTTACAGCATTTATGGGTGCTGATGTTACTGCATTTATGGGTGCTGGTGAGGCCGCATTTATGGGTGCATTTTTTGGGTGCTGGTGAGGCCGCATTTATGGGTGCTGATGTTACTGTATTTTTGGGTGCTGGTTAGGTCGCATTTATGGGTGCTGATGTTACTGTATTTTTGGGTGCTGGTTAGGCCGCATTTATGGGTGCTGATGTTACTGCATTTATGGGTGCTGGTGAGGCCGCATTTATGGGTGCATTTTTGGGTGCTGGTGAGGCCGCATTTATGGGTGCTGATGTTACTGCATTTATGGGTACTGATGTTACTGTATTTATGGGTGCTAATGTTACTGTATTTATGGGTGCTGATGTTACTGTATTTATGGGTGCTGATGTTACTGCATTTATGGGTGCTAATGTTACTGTGTTAAGGTTATCTGAAAGATAGGTTTCAAATGTTTTGACAGGGGCGCAGTTTCAATTCTTGCCATAGGCGCCACTTTCACTAGATACGCCTCTGATCTGCACCCACAAAGATCATAGTCCTAATCTGAAGTACTGAACCTGCAAGCACCCTACCACTAAATGTTTTAAAAAGACATCCAATATAGTATTGGTCTAGCTTTTTATTACCTAAAAAAAAAATAATGTACCGGCCTAAAGTCTGCAGCTCCACATAGAGGTCCAGAACTCTAGAGACTGGAACACGTTTACCAGCATCTTTTCTATGGCTAGTAAATGTAATGATGGCACAAAGCTGGCACAAAGCCTCTTCATGGATCTGTGTGTATGTATACCTCTAATTGTTTCCTTCCTAACCACCACAGAAATAAGAAATGACTGGTAGAAAGGAAAAAAGATTGTGGAATGCAAAGTTATTAGCTTCTCAAATGGCGATTTGCATTGATGCAGGTTTAGTTAACATTGTAGTTCAAAGAACAATGATCTATAGCTACCAATTTAATTATATTATGTACATAAAATGTACATAATATAACTGGGTACTAACATTTATAGGAAAAGTTGATCCAGGGAAAATCCGATTGCCTGGGATCAGGAAGGATTTTTTTCCCCTGTTGTAGCAAATTGGATCCTGCTTTTCTGGGGGGGGGGGGGGGGGGGTCGCCTTCCTCTGGATCAACTGTCCATATAGGATTGGGTATATGGGATTGTATGATATTTTTTTTTTAAATTTTTATGGTTGAACTAGATGGACTTATGTCTTTTTTCAACCTGACTAACTATGTAACTATCCATAGTTACCAGTCTGTTATTATCACTTAGTGGGCTATTGTGATCAAAAAAATGAAAGTTGATTTTATATTGATTATGTGGGCTAATTCAAATTAAAGCTGTTTTTGAATTGAATTCATACTAAATAAAGCATCAGCCTAAATGCACGTCTGCTATTTATTAGGTTCATATAAACTTGGATAGATTGCTCTATCAGGTTACAAGAAAGTTCCATAGAAAACATACTGTATGTGCCCATTTGGTGTCACATTTTTATATGCTTGCTGTTCCATCATATGGTATGTAGTAGATTCAGAGATTTGTACAGTAGGGCCTTTTCCACTGTGGTGCATTTAACCTTAGGCTGCATGTCAGTCATGCCCCCCAACCATACCAGATTCCATGTAGCTCTTGTTGTGTCCCAGAGCCCAGTGCTGGAGCGCTTGTTTCAGCACATGAGGAGGAGGGAGAAAGCAGCACATAGAACACATCTGTGCAAGGTAAGTGTTGTACTTTTCAATTAAAACTGGTGTATACCCCCATCCCCCACTGGACACTATTGTGTGTTTCGCCGCCATCCACTGTGCACTACTTTTCCTCCTCACCTCCCACAAGGTGCGATTTTTTTCCTCCCCATCCTTTGCCCCATCTCCCCCTGCTGAGCAATACTGTTCTCTCATCACCCTCCACTGGGCACTATTGTAACACACCCCCCCTTCTCTGTCTTCTCTGCCCCAAGGTTACCCTATTTATCAAGTTCCAAAGTGGGGTGTATGGTGTAAACATGAGTTGCGTTAAAGGAGAAGTTGGACCAAAGCTCTTTTGGCCCTACTTTTCCTGTGGGTCACTTAGTTCTGCACTCTTGTGACCCATATTCAGCTAACAGCGGGCTACAGTATGCTGTCCCCAACCTCACTTAGCTGGTCCAGACTCTGGAAGGATCACAACTTAAATTTTGGGATCCACGTAGATGCATGAGCAGCAACTGGCAGCTAACTCAGCCTCTCAGTGTGCTGCTGAGAGCCTGAGCCAGCCAATCCCAGCCCCCTACACAATCAATGCACTCCACTGGAGGGGCAGAGCAAAGAGCCGGTGACTGACAGTTGCTGGATCTCTGCTTACTGAAGAACAATAACTGAGCAATCAGTGGGTGCATCCACCCAGGTGAGTATGGTTATTTATTTTATTTTTATTTTTTTTATCTCACACTTCTTTTTTAAGGCATCTCAGTTATTTGTGTTGCAATGCAAACAGTTGCAGCAAAATTGGTACTTGGGTGTTAATTGTGTCTATGAAACCTATACCAAGAAATTACTTCAATATAAAATCAATCAGTGTGCAGGGAAGGTGCATAAGGGCACCATCTAGAATGAACAGCATCCCACCAGCACACATAAAGCACATACAGTCAGGTCCATAAATATTGGGACATCGATACAATTCTAATCTTTTTGGCTCTATACACCACCACAATGGATTTGAAATGAAACAAACAAGATGTGCTTTAACTGAAGACTTTCAGCTTTAATTTGAGGGTGTTTACATCCAAATCAGGTGAACGGTGTAGGAATTACAACAGTTTGTATATGTGCCGCCCACTTTTTAAGGGACCAAAAGTAATGGGACAGATTAACAATCATCCATCAAACTTTCACCTTTTAATACTTGGTTGCAAATCCTTTGCAGTCAATTACAGCCTGAATAAAAATCAGCAGACGCTGGGTTTCATCCCTGGTGATGCTCTGCCAGGCCTCTACTGCAACTGTCTTCAGTTCCTGTTCATTCTTGGGGCATTTTACCTTCAGTTTTGTCTTCAGCAGGTGAAATGCATGCTCAATTGGATTCAGGTCAGGTAATTGACTTGGCCATTGCATAACATTCCACTTCTTTCCCTTAAAAAACTCTTTGGGTGCTTTCGAGGTATGCTTCGGGTCATTGTCCATGTGCACTGTGAAGCGCCGTCTGAAGTTCTGAAGCATTTTGTTGAATATGAGCAGATAATATTGCCCGAAACACTTCAGAATTCATGCTGCTGCTTTTGTCAGCAGTCTCATCATCAATAAATACAAGAGAACCATTGGCAGCCATACATGCCCACGCCTTGACACTACCACCACCATGCTTCACTGATGAGGTGGTATGCTTTGGATCATGAGCAGTTCCTTTCCTTCTCCATACTCTTCTCTTCCCATCACTCTGGTACAAGTTGATCTTGGTCTTATCTGTCCATAGGATGTTGTTCCAGAACTGTGAAGGCTTTTTAAGATGTTTTTTGGCAAACTCTAATCTGGCCTTCCTGTTTGTGAGGCTCACCAATGGTTTACATCTTGTGGTGAACCCTCTGTATTCACTCTGGTGAAGTCTTCTCTTGATTTTTGATTGTTGACTTTGACACACATACACCTACCTCCTGGAGAATGTTCTTGATCTGGCCAACTGTTGTGAAGGGTGTTTTCTTCACCAGGGAAAGAATTCTTCGGTCATCCACCACAGTTGTTTTCCGTGGTCTTCTGGATCTTTTGGTGTTGCTTAGCTCACCAGTGCATTCTTTCTTTTTAAGGATGTTCCAAACAGTTGATTTGGCCACACCTAATGTTTTTGCTATCTCTCTGATGTGTTTGTTTTGTTTTTTCAGCCTAATGATGGCTTGCTTCACTGATAGTGACAGTTCTTTGGATCTCATATTGAGAGTTGACAGCAACAGATTCCAAATGCAGATAGCACACTTGAAATGAACTCTGGACCTTTTATCTGCTCCTTGTAAATGGGATAATGAGGGAATAACACACACCTGGCCATGGAACAGCTGAGCAGCCACTTGTCCCATTACTTTTGGTCCCTTAAAAAGTGGGAGGCTCATATACAAAGTGTATACAAAGTGTTGTAATTCCTACACCATTCACCTGATTTGGATGTAAATACCCTCAAATTAAAGCTGAAAGTCTGCAGTTAAAGCACATCTTGTTCGTTGAATTTCAAATCCATTGTGGTGGTGTATAGAGCCAAAAAGATTAGAATTGTGTAGATGTCCCAATATTTATGGACCTGACTGAAAAAGATCTGCCGATCGACTTCGGATCAGCATGCTCAGCCAATGGCTAAGAGCATTGACCAGAGTGTTCTGGTGGGGGCATTCCCCTGTCAGAACACAATAGAACAGCAGGGGAGATCACTATACTAACGTTGGATAGTACAGCGTGTGTACTAGGCTTAATAGCCACCATTATTAAGCTAGCACTCTGTCTAATATTTACTGAGATATCAGGCACAAGGGGATGTTTCATGGAGTTGGGCGACTCACTGAACCTGTGATTATTAAAGTAAATTAATAAGAGCAGGGATACATCACTATAGTACACTTATACTGTGGGATCACATTTGTGTTTGTGGATGTACATGACCATACCAAAATGATCTAGTAATCTTATGCCCTGTACACACGATCGGACATTGATTGGACATTCCGACAACAAAATCCATGGATTTTTTACGACGGATGTTGGGTCAAACTTGTCTTCTATACACACAGTCGCACAAAGTTGTCGGAAAATCCGATCGTTCTGAATGCAGTGATGTAAAACACCTACGTCGGGACCATAAACGGGGCAGTAGCCAATAGCTTTCGTCTCTTAATTTATTCTGAACATGCGTGTCACTTTGTGCGTCGGAATTTACGCAAACAGATTTTGTTGTCGGAAAATTTTATAGCCTGCTCTCAAACATTGTGTGTCGGAAATTGCGATGGAAAAAGTCCGATGGAGCCCACAAACGCTCGGTATTTCAGACAACAAGCTCCGATCGCACATATTCCGTTGGAAAGTCCGACCGTGTGTACAGGGCATTACACTGATATTCAAAGTGTACCGATCATTCCTAGCTTGAAATTCAGCATTTGTAACTTTGTAACAAATGTGACCAGCACGCTAAGTGCTGTGTCAAGTCAACAACCCACATGCTATGTTACCTGATCAAAGAAAGCAGCACATGTATAAAATAGTGTGTGTATGCTGGCCATAACCAATGTGGGCAAATCTGTGATACCCCCAGAATAGCTTACACTATGGTCTTTTTATTTTTACATTTTTTTTACAGATGTGTTTAAAAACATCAGTACACATATCATGCCATTTACTTTCTACATAAGATGCACATTCATAATCTCTAATAGTGGTTAGATAGACCCAAAAACATTAAAGAAAATCACTTTTTTTTGGGAATGCAACTGCTTAGCCAGCATATGTCCTGACACTGGAGCGTAAACTTGATAGTAGTCCATACTTGTTGGTCAATTTACCATAAAGCTGGCTATACACAGGTACAATTTATTTAGAAAAAAAAATATTTCTGAACCTTTGTTTGATTTTCTAATAGTGGGGTCAAATCGGCTATCGTTTTTGACCGTAAAAAAAAAAAAAAAAAAAAAAAAAAAAAAATGAGTAGGACGGAATTTTTTTTTAACAACTTAGTGCGGGCACCTCCTGGCCCTATAAGAGGTTTACAATGCCAGGAGGTGGGGCTTAAGATCACGTGACCCCCATGATTGTCTGTCACAGCGGTCACGTGATCCAAAAACTCCCGATCGCAAGGAACGATTGGGAGTGTTCCGACAGGTGATGGTAACTGTGCCGGGAGCGTGCAGCGCTCACACTCTTGGCACAGGTGTATTAGCAGCAATTCACACTAATATGTGGCCCCTCGGCGCTAAGGACCAGACGTCGAGAGGCCACATATTTGCATACCAAGGTGCCAAGGAGTTAAGCAAACTAAATTCTAACAGTGTAAGTGATTTTTGTTCAAAAAATTCCCTTCATTCCAAAATCATTTAAAAATGTTAAAAGCAAACACAATTTTAAAGTGCTCTTCAATGGACATTCGTCATGTCTCTAATGTCTCTAAGGGCATTATCGAATGCCATGTACTGAGTTTTCGCACAAAGATCTACCACTGTTGCTAGACTTATGCTAGTGTGTGTTGCTAGTTTCTACTAGGCTTGAGTTGTAAGGAGGGCAAGCACGGTTCTTTACTGTGAAGCAGGATGCAAAGCCTGAACATTTAATAAGCAAATATGCTTACCCTATACAATATACCCTGTACAATAATATACATTAATATTATTAACATCAAGGTAATCTATGCGAATATATATATATACATCCAAATCAGGTGTGGTGAACAGCACCTCGCCAATCCTCACCAATCCACCTTGCCAGACCACAAATAGAAAAATTTCAAGTGCTGCACATAAAATTTATTGAACACGAAAATAAATATATACAAAAATATCAGAAGTATTCCATAGCATGACAGTTTCGGGTTAACATGATCTCTCCCTTTCTCAGATAGGAACTCATCCAAGTAATGGTTCACATATAAACATTTAAATACATGTCAAAGTGTCTGGTATCAATTATTCAATTAACAATCAATTAAATTAACGTCAACATAGTATTTTCATTATTCACAAAGCAGGGAAGTGGTTAATGAGATTGGTACACTCCCGGACATCCCCCCCAAGAACATCCTATTGTTAATCAATTATTGAAAAATACAATACAAAAGTTTGTAAAATGAACCACCACTGGATCAGAGTTAAATACAAAATCCTATAAAAATTAAAAAAGGACTATACAAAAAAATACAGATCAAAATCGAAATTTGGTCCCTTGGGGTACAGCGTGTCCAAAGAATGGATCCACTGTACCTCAAATTTTCTTAACATGAATTTCCGATGACACCTTCTCCTATTTTTATTTATTCCATCGATGACCATAAATTTAAGTTGGGAGATAGTATGTCCTTTTTCTACAAAGTGTCTTATATAAAGACAGTATATATATCTATATATCTATATATATAGATATATCTATATATATAGATATATATATACCTATATATATAAGTAGATATATATATATATTTATGGTTGAAGCCCTATGGCCAATACGGACATGGGTAACATTTATAGTTAACATAAGACTTACCATATGATATAGACCTGGAAGTGTGGACTTACCACATGAAATGGACCTGAAAGTGTGCCTTGGTCTGATGGACGGTATACCAAAATAAGGGGGCATACCCTAGATTTAGAAATGAACATCCTGTGAAGAGAAATGAATATTTGAGAAATGCCCTGAAAAGGGGATGGAAGGGTGGGTATCGCGCAAAGGAAACCGACAAAGACCACAGGCAAGCGGGCTGGTTAAGTACCCACCGGGCTCCTCCCATAAATTTAGGCCATCATACTGGCCTTTCTACTTATGGTTGAAGCCCTATGGCCGATACGGACATGGGTAACATTTATAGTTAACATAAGACTTACCACATGAAATGGACCTGAAAGTGTGCCTTGGTCTGATGGACAGAATACCAAAATAAGGGGGCAAAAACATTCAGGTAGGGGTATAGTATTTAATTAGTTTCCAGTTGTTCATTGAGCTAAATGCCTGTGCCATCTCCACTTGAGGATTGGGGATGTAACGGGCGAAGCAGGCTGACTTCCACCTGCCTAGCCTTTTAATGACGTGGTCTGGGACCCCGTGGCGGGATGCCGCCGAGGCCGCTCCAATGCAGAAGGAGTGGCCGGAGTACTGGCTGGGGTTGAGGTGAAGAAGAATCCTTATGTGTTTCACAAAGTGACAAGAACTTAAGAGTTTGACTGGAAATGGTAGAAGGGGACTGGAGTCTGGCTGTTCAGGTAGGAGTGAGAGGAGATGATTGAGTATGGTCACTGGACACCAGCTATTATTGGTTTTGTAAAGGTGGATGTCCACTCCAGAGCCTGCCTGCTGGGTTTTAGAAACCACAAGATGGAGGACGAAGTGGTCTTGGTAGCGGACCAAGTGACGTCTGCATAGCACTTGGCCTGCGGGGTTGCTACAGGTGAACTCGCCAGGTCGCAAGAACCCGTAGTAGGCCAAGTATATGGCCGCTTGTAGGACCACGCTGGGGAGAAGACCAAATGGAGTAGTCAGGATGGTCGACATACCCCTAAAGATTGCTCCCGTTATGGGTAAACGTTTGGCACTGACCACTGGTTGGTGACGCATAGGATAGCTCGGATAGCATGGGCTGTAAATAAGGAAGACTTTGCAGGGTCTTGTATAGTCAGGAAATGTTGTATGCCGGCTAGGTATAGCTGAATAGTGTTATGGGATAAGGCTAGCTGAGTATGGCAATATGAGATGAAGGCCAGTACGTGGTTGACGTCTGTTGTTTCCTCGGAGCAGGGTGACAGGAATTTATTGAACGTACTCCAAGCTGTCTGGTAGGCTTTGAGTGTGTTGTGGGACAGTGAGTAGTTGATGAGCTGGGTTGCTCCTTGTAGGTGTTGTACTAATCCAGGGTCAGCTGAGAACAAACGGGGATAGGGGCTGAAACTGGATCAGCTCCAGGCACCTGTTTGAAAAAGGAAGTATAGTTAAAGCGTGACAGTGCATCTGCTGCGAGGTTGTACTTGCCCGGAACAAATGAACAGTGGATATTAAACTGATGTTGTAAAGACATTTGTACGAGTCTGCGCAGGAAGGACATGACTGAGAGGGACTTGTACCTGCCTTTGTTAATAATATCTGCCGTGGCCTGATTGTCGGTGTTGAAGACCACAGTTTGCCCTGTCCAACGATGACCCCAGAGCTGTGCGGCTGCCACTATCGGATAGAGCTCGATGAGGGAGGATGTTCGGGTGAAGCCAGGGTCATTCACAGTATCTGTGAAGGCCAGGGTCCAGAAAACCATTGGTGGCCAAAAATTGCTGCGAAGCCTGTGGAAGCTGCAGCATCTGTCACTACCTGGGGTGAAAGGGACGAGACTGTAGGGATGAATAGGGATATACCGTTCCAGGCGGAAAGCAATTCCTCTCACATGGATAGGTCCGCTATTGCTGCAGTATCCAGGTTGAGGATCTGATCAGGGTCCTGTGTTTGTGAAAGGAATATCAGCAGACATGACAGGAAGGTGCGAACCTGTGGAATAATTTGCATGGTGAAATTAAGCATTCCTAAGAGAGACTGCAGCTGCTTCTTGGTACACCCCCTAGTGTGGGTGAAGTCTCGGAGGACCGCCCTAATGCGGGTTAGTTTGTCGAGGGGGAGGCTTGCCTGCATAGTGCAGGTGTCTACGTTGACTCCGAGAAAGGTAATGGTGTGTGCTGGACCATCGACTTTATGTTCAGCGATGGGAACATTGAGATTTCCGAATACGACTCTCAGTTTGTCGAGGTCCCCTGGGGGCATGCTGGGCGGTTCTATTAGTAAGAAGTCGTCCAGGTAATGGATGACCTCTTGACACTGAGCTTTGTGCAACAGTATCCAGGCGAGGGACTGAGCAAATGTGTCGAAGAGCCAGGGGCTACTCTTCGAACCAAAGGTCAATTTGGTGGCAAAGTAGTATGCCTCCTTCCACTTAATGCCATGCCAGCACCAAAGGGATGGGTGGATAGGCAGAAGCTTGAAGTCGTCCGAGATGTCGGCTTTGGAGAGCCAGGTGCCTGTACCTGCTTTGATGATCGCTTGGATTGCCATATCTACGGAGGAATACTTTAGGGAGAACTCTTCGGAGGGGATTAGGGAATTGAGACTGGGAATGTGGGAAGAATGAGGCACATACAGGTCGTACACCAGACATAGTTTATTAGAGAACTTGCCCTTGACAAGCCCAGTAGGGCTGACTCTCCAAGTACTGAAAGGGGGCTGAGTGAAGGGGCCTATAATGAAGTCTCGGTCTATTTCTGCCTGTAAGAGCTGGTCTATGGCCTGCTCGTCAGTGGCCACTGATCGGAGATTCCTGCATTCGTAGCTAGTATGGGGCAGGGAAATGAGGCCGGTGTGAATCCCTGCTGTGAATCCCTGGATAAGGTAGGTGGCCAGGGAGGGAGTGGGGTGTGAGGTGAGGTAGAGCCCTAGCCACAGGACATTGACTCAGCTTAGTCATGCCCTCTTCTGTCGCTTGACCTCGCACAAGTTTCTTGGATGCGCCCTCTGGCATAGGGTGCAGATGTGGAGCAGGCGGCACTGACTGAAGTTGCAGGATCCGTAATTGTAATTGTTGCTATTAGCTGCTCCTCCCAGGGTTTGGACTGGGCGTCCAAATGTTTCCACCTGAGACTGGCCCTGAACTGCACCGGAGGTAGAGGGAAATTCGAAGGGGCGTCTGATTGTCGCATTTGCGCACCAGGTGGCGGAGTGGGTGGAGGACTAGCAAATCGCGCACAGTGGTGAGCGCAAGCCGGCAAAGTGGAGACAGAACAGCTCTGTGTCCATAAGGCTCTAATTTGTGCTTGTCTGAAATTGTGTGAGCCTGGCTGCTGCCTTCGCGGAAAAAGAAGGATGATAATCGTAAAAAGAAAATCCTCCATACTTGTAGCCCAGGTCTACTACAGTATGGAGGTATAAGTCCAGCTCTTCCCTCCTGCTGGGAGAGGCTGAACATAGGACATCCCTCAGCATGCCGAAGGCCAATGTGAATTCTGGGACGGATAATTTCCGGTTGAGCCTGGGGTCTTTGGCCTTAAGGACCACTGACACCTCACCCCAGGTATAGGGTTGTTTTCCGCCAGATGGTGGACGGAAATAAGGAGAGAGTCAAGGTTGACGTCCCTGCCATCCAGGATGTCCTTCCTGATGCTGGCTGGAACCAAATGGGAGGGGTAGACAATGGGGCTCCACCCTGTGGTACCTGCAGGAAGGGGTGTCAAAACCTGGATTGCGGTCGGGTCAGGAATAGCAGCGGCCGGGCGAGCCTCCAGGAGTGCCACTCTGGTTTGTACATTCATGACTGAGGTAGACAAGGATGATACCATGGTGTGGAGTTGTGAGATGGCAGAAGATATTGACTGGAGGGACGCCTGCTGGGTGCTGGGCCCTGCTGCGGCTGGTGGAGAAACGAGGAGCTTGAAGAGCTCACCCTTCCTGGCTGTAGCGGGAAAGGGCATGCCTCTGCGTCTTAGTTCTGCCTTCAACTTGGGGATGGTCCATCCCCTGAGGGACTGCACACTGCTGCTCTCTGAGACCGGAGAAGGTGACAGAGGGGCCTTGAGGTCTTCGCTGCCAGCCTGGGACATGGTTTATCTAGATACGATGTCCTGTCCTTGGGGTCGTGTTTTGGTCGACCGGAACCTATTGAGGGTGACATGAATTTCAAGTTTGCTTCTTTTCCCTAAAAAGGCATACGTACCCAGCTCGTGCTCTTTTGGTTTTTTTTTTTTGGTTTTTTTTTTTACCTGGGGGGATATCGTCCAACCTGGTGCTGGGTGGACCTACTGAACTTGACTGACCTGGAGGAAAATGAAAAGGTGACAACTCGTGAAGGGTCTGCTTAACTAACTTGAAGAAGTAATTTGTATGGTGACTTAAATGACAGGTGCATGGGGCAAAATAAATGAGTGAAATCTGTATGCCTTGATGGTGGCACAAGTCGGTATGCTGCGACTGCGACAAGCTACGAATCGAACTGTGGGGCATGGCATGAAACGGGGCCAATACTGTTGTGGCCTACCGGGATGAATCGATGCCTCACGAATGCCCAAGATTCAAAATCAGAGTGCGGTGAGTCGATAATGAAATGAATGAAATGTTTGCCTTGATCATGAAATGAATAAAACATCTTGCCATGACAGAGGCCTGACTCGGTCGTGCCGCAACTGCGACTAACAGCGAACCGGACTCTGGAGCATGTATTGAAATGAGACAACAGAAAACATTGGTGCACACTGGAACGAATCGGTGCATCACGGATGCGACTGGATTCGAATCGGAGCGCAGTACGTAACAATGAAATTAATGAAATGTTTTGCCCTGACAGAGGCGCGAATTGATTGTGCCGCGACTGACAATGAACCAAGCTCTGGTGCAGGTACTGGATAAGGCCTAAACAACTGGGGCACACCGGAACGAATCGGTGCATCTCGGATGCGACTGCATTCAAAACAGGGCGCCATATGTGGGAGTGAAATGAATGATAATTAATTCCCATGACAGAGATGCGGATCGGTCGCACCGCATCTGCGACTAACAACGATCCGGACTCTGGAGCATGTACTGAAATGAGGCCAAAACAACTGGGGCACTCCGCAACGAATCGGTGCATCAGGATGCAACTGGATTTGAATCGGAGCACGGTACGTGACAGAGAAATGGTTTTGATTGTCATGACAGAGGCACAAATCGATCGTGCCGCTGTTGCGACTGACTACCAATTGGACTCTGGAGCATGTACAGAAATGTGGCTAAAATACCTGGAGCACGGCGAAACGAATCGGTGCATTTTTGATGCGACTGGATTTGTATCGGAATGTGATATGTGACAGCGAAATGATGGCCATGACAGAGACATGAATCAGTGAGCCGTAACCTGCGACTGACAATGAATCTGACTCTGGAGCATGTACTGAAATGAGGCCGTAAGCAACTGGGGCACACCGGAGCCAATCGCTGCATCTTGAATGCGACTGGATTCGAATCGGAGGGCGGTACGTGACTGAAATTAATGAAATGATTTGAAATGGTTTGAAATGCTTTGTGTGTACAGAATTTTTTTGCGAGTGACAACGACTTGTCTTGTGAAGCATGGTAAACAGTTTTAGACATGCCTGAACGAAGCGGCGCCTGCGTTTGGAGTAAGGTACAAAATAACGAAATGACTAATATAACGAGGGTACGAGTGGTATGCGTTACGCGTGAAGTTTTTAGGAGTGATTTTAGGAGTTTGATATCACGGTTTAGTGACATGATATCTAACAATGCATGAAAAATGAAAACGTCAGCCGAAACCCTACCTGCGACAGCCGAACCAGACACGTTGTACGAAACTGCGAATTGGTAACGAGGGCCTCGAAAATCAAACACGGGAACTTGTACTAATACGGGAACTCACGTACACGAGAACTCACGGACGCTGAGTTTCGAATAGTCTGCCTGGTGACGTAGTGTCGCGCACAGGAAACCGACAAAGACCACAGGCGAGCAAGCTGGTTAAGTACCCCCCGGGGTCCTCCCATAACTTCAGGCCATCATACTGGCCTTTCTATATATATATATATATATATATATATATATATATATATATATATATATATATATATTTTTTTTTTTTTTTTTTTTTTTGTTTTTATTTCTCAATAGATTTGCATTGCGTTGATGTGCATTTACATGCATACATGCAGTATTTTATAGCGACGCACCGCACTGCACATGATACCATTTTTGTGTCCTTGTGGTGACCTGCATTCTTCAATTGCAGTAAAATACAGGTCACTTGCAGCATTGTAACCTATCTTTGAAAAAGCCAAATTTGATTTGAACATTTATTATGTAGCAAGCTTTAAAATGATGACATACAGTGCCTTGCAAAAGTATTCACCCCCCTTGGCATTTTTCGTGTTTTGTTGCCTCACAACCTCGAACTAACATGGATTGTTTGAGGATTTACATCCATTTAATTTACAGAACATGCCCACAACTTTGAAGATGTTTTTTTTTTTTTATTGTGAAGCAAACAACAAATAGGACAACATAACAGAAAAACTCAATGTGCATAACTATTCACCCCCCCTAAAGTCAATACTTTGTAGAGCCACCTTTTGCGGCTATCACAGCTCCAAGTCGCTTTGGATAAGTCTCTATGAACTTGCCACATCTTACCACTGGGATTTTTGCCCATTCCTCCTTGTAAAACTGCTCCAGCTGGTTTACGCTTGTGAACAGCAATCTTTAAGTCTGACCACAGATTTTCTATTGGATTGAGGTCTGGGCTTTGACTAGGCCATTCCAACACATTTACATGGTTCCCCTTAAACCACTCAAGTGTTGCTTTAGCAGTGTGTTTGGGGTCATTGTCCTGCTGGAAGGTGAACCTCTGTCCTAGCCTCAAATCACACACAGAGTGGTACAGGTTTTGCTCAAGAATATCCCTGTATTTAGCACCATCCATCTTTCCCTCAACTCCTCAACTCTGACCAGTTTCCCAGTCCGGACTGCTGAAAAACATTCCCACAGCATGATGCAGCCACCACCATGTTTCACTGTGGGGATGGTGTTCTTTGGGTGATGTGATGTGTTGGGTTTGCACCAGACATAGCATTTTCTTTAATGGCCAAAAAGTTACATTTTAGTCTCATCAGACCAGAGCACCTTCCTCGATACATTTTGGGAGTCTCCCACGTGCCTTTTCGCAAACTCAGAACGTGCCATTTTGTTTTTTGCTGAAAGTAATGGCTTTCTTCTGGCCACTCTGCCATAAAGCCCAACTCTATGGAGCATACAGCTTATTGTCGTCCTATGTACAGATACTCCAGTCTCTGCTGTGGAACTCTGCAGCTCCTCTAGGGTTACCTTAGGTCTCTGTGCTGCCTCTCTGATTAATGCCCTCCTTGCCCGGTCTGTGAGTTTTGGTGTGCGGCCGTCTTTTGGCAGGTTTGATGTTGTGCCATGTTCTTTCCATTTAGTTATGATAGATTTGATGGTGCTCCTAGGGATCATCAAAGACTTGTACTTCTCAACAGCATTGTCCCTTACTTGTTTGGAAAGTTCCTTAGTCTTCATGGCAGTGTTTGGTAAATCGGTAATGTTGGCAGCTTAAATTGGTATAGTTGGATGTTCTCCCTTTTTTTATATCATGGCAGTGTTTGGTTAGTGGTGCCTCTTGCTTAGGTGTTGCAGCCTCTGGGGCCTTTCAAAAAGGTGTGTATATGTAATGACAGATCATGTGACACTTAGATTGCACACAGGTGGACATCATTTCACTAATTATGTGACTTCTGAAGGTAATTGGTTGCACCAGAGCTTTTTATGGGCTTCATAACAAAGGGGGTGAATACATACGCACATGCCAATTATCATCTTTTAATTTATGAAAAATAGTTTTATGTATATATTTTTCTAATTTTACTTCACCAACTTAGACTATTGTGTTATCCATCACATATAATTCTGATTAAAAAAACATTGAACTAAAGGCTGTAATGTAACAAAATAGGTAAAAAAACAAGGGGGTGAATACATTTGTAAGGCACTGTAATATATAAAAGTTTTTTCTAATTCAATTACTTTTCATTTTAAAAAATGCATCCCAGTTATTTAAAAAATTGTGGTCACATTATATTTACTTTTTTGATTGAATTAAGCTGGTTTATACATTACTGTTATTTTTCCAATTGTTAGATATTCTTCAGCACCAAAACAAGGGACAGCAGCCCAATACCACTGCATGCAGAATGTAAAGAATCAATATGCTAAACTAGAACAAGCAAAATGAGCAGCTTGTCAGCGCATTTCATAATCCCTTGTAAATTGAGAGCAGTGTCGCTTTAAGGCTAAACGTGGAGTCAGTAACAGTGGCCAAATACATTCATGTTTAGAGTGAAGTAGCCCAATGCTTTAACAGAAACATCTGCCTTTGAATGCAGGCAGTAAACTCCGTGGCCACGTGTTCTGCTTTATTTAAGCTTACTGTAGCAGATTTAACTCCCTCAGAAGCTTTTTGTTACTGGCTATAGCAAAGCCTTCTTTTCTTGTGCTGGAGATGGAAATATGACTTGGATTCCATATGGAGGGTAAGTGTCTACACATTTAATTTAAATGTCAGTAGTTACTATTGCATGGTGTTTTTTACTAGGTATGGTGTTTCTTAAGGTAATGAAGCTGATACTCTGAGGTTAGCAAAGGAGATTTAAACTTTATATCATACTGAAATAAAAAAGCAACCACTTTTTTACCAAAATAAAAACACTGCTATTTTTTTATGTAACGTAAAAAGGCTTGAAAAAAGCAACAGTACTATATATTATAATTAGAATGAAAAAAAAAGAAAATAACGTGCAATTAATGGCAATTGGGATAGTTGTTGTTTTTTTTTTTTTTTTTGCAATATGATCTACTAATTGTGAATGTTATACAACAGAGCAGCATATCATTTATAAATAATGAGTGTGTTTGCTTACATTTGGGTAATCGCCAAATATGCACAACCCCCATCAAATCCTACTTACGGCTTGTATTTTGTCTGCAACTGCACATCATTAGGACTATGGCTTTTTCAGTTTTATCAGCTTTATTGATTGAGAAAATAAGAAAGTTAGGTTAGCTTGTGGTTTGTAAATGAGAATAATGGTTTATGTGAAGAGAGCATTATGGCCAGAAATGATGGATGTGTGTCCTGCTATCCAAATAACTTGGCAAATTATATTAGACTTAGAAACATGCAAAAGCAAGATAAATGGAGTTTAAGAGAATGTGTATTGTTGTTTCTCCTGGTGCTGCTTTGGATTTTAAGGGCTTGTTCACACTACAGCACATATGATGGCATGCGTTAGAACATGTTTTAACTTACATTACTGCAAAGCACAGTAATTCTTTTGTTTCCATTCACCCTTTAAGTGCAACCCAATGCACATATACAGTGTGCTTAACAAAGTGCACAGATGTAAATGTTTTGTTCCAATGCATGAAATAATGCTGCTTCAATGAACACAAAGCGCACCATCATTTTAAGGGTCATTCTAACAGAAACTCTATTAAATTTTGGTAGCAATTGGACAGTTAACCTGACAATTTTGTGTGTTATGTCGGCCATACATTGATCAAAATTCGACTGGTTCAGCAGAGACAGCAGAGACCAGCTGAATTTTGATCCATGTATGGGCAGGCTGATTGTACCCATTGATCGACTTGCAGAGTTTGGTAACGTGACCAAGACTCCCATGACATCTGGCTAGCAGTAATATTGTGTTCTGCCGGCTGGAAAGGCTAACAACCCCCCCCCTCCATGGTGGAAGGAAAGAAAACCAAATGATCTATGGGCTGCCTTATATAGTTTGTTGATTATATAAATTTGCTTGAGTTAAACTGGTCAGAGATGGATCGAAATTCAACTGATTCAGCAGGGACTGGGCAAATTTAAATTCATCTATGGCTGTTCCCGCTCAATAGAAGTCAATCTAATGGTTAGCTTCTGTTGAACAGAAATGTTGGAGAATTTTCATTCGATCAGCAGCTGCAGCCAATTAGTCGCAGCACTGATTAGTGTATTCTGATAGCGGAGGAATCCCTGATGTCAGAATGCAATAGACCTGTGGGAAGGTGTCTTCCATTTACCTCGCTTGTGTGGAAAGGGGAAATCCACTCATTTTTTTTAAACAGGCCGCTAGATGATTGAATAAAAATGATCCATCTTTGGCTTGCCTTAAAGACCTGTACCTCTGCTCTGGGTAAGGTTGCCACCTCATTCCTTTAGATCAGAACACATATTAATTACACAGGTTCTGAGGCTAATTTAATGCAGATAAGGCACTAAGTGAGTTTAACTACCACCTTAGGCCGGGTTAACATTGGTGCGACACGACAGTCGTACGACTGTGAATCCGACTTTGCATTGCGACTTGAGGTCCCACATCTGTCTGACTTCAATGAACGGGGATCCGACTTTGATCCCGACAGTGCAGGCACTTTGTGTCTGGTATGAATCTTTAGTGGGAACTCCACGCCAAATTAAAAAAAAAAACGTCATGGGTTCCCTTTCCAAGACCATACCAGGCCCTTCGGTCTGGCATGGACTTTAAGGAGATCCATACCAGACCCTTATCCGAGCACGCAGCCCGGCAGGTCAGGAAAGGGGGTGGGGACGAGCGAGCGCCCCCCACCCCAAAGCACCTTGTCCCCAAGTTGATGAGGACAAGGGTCTCTTCCCAACAACCCTGGCCATTGGTTGTCGGGGTCTGTGGGCAGGAGCTTATTTGAATCTGGAAGGCCCCCAGATCCCGGCCCCTCACCGTATGTGAACGAGTATGGGGTACATTGTCCCCCTACCCATTTACCTAAAACAATGTTTCAAAAATAAAACGCAGTACACAGATTTTTAAAGTAATTTATTAAGACAGCTCCGGCATCTCTTCCGATTTCTTCTCCCCTCTCCGGCTCTTCTGCCTCCTCCACTGACGTCTTCTGCCTCTGCCGGTTTTTCTCCGCTCTTCGCTGATGTCTTCTAGCCCTCTCCAGTTCTTCTCCCTCTTTCCACTGTCTTCTGCCTCGGCCTGGTCTTCTTCGCTGTCTTCTCGCTCTTTTGCTGGGTCTTCTCTGATGTCTTCTTGCTCTGTTCTTCTTCTGATATTGACTCAACACTCTCTCCCACTCTAATGCTGGGTGTGCGGTGTGCCACTACTTATATTGGCATTTAACGAGGTCACCGGGTGACAACACCCAGAAGCCCTGCCCCTTATGACGTCACTGCCCAGGCCCCGCCCGCAGACACCAACAACCAATGGCCAGGGTTGTCAGGAAGAGGCCCTTGTCCTCATCAACATGGGGACAAGGGGCTTTGAGGTGGGGGGGCGCAAGCCCCCCCCTTCCCCAAAGCACCAACCCCCCATGTTGAGGGCATGCAGCCTGGTATGGTTCAGGAGGGGGGGCGCTTGCTTGTCCCCACCCTCTTTTCTGACCTGCCGGGCTGTGTGCTCGGATAAAGGTCTGGTATAGATTTTGGGGGGGAGCGCAAAGTAGTGCAGGGAGCATTTTCAAAGTCAGACCGACTTGTGTCGGACCAGTTAAGATGGCTCTCATAGGGAAACATTGATTTTCGTTTGTCGTGCTAGTGTGAACCCAGCCTTAATCAACCACAGAACCTGTGTAATTAATAAACACACAAATCCCTGTCCTGTCAGAGGAGAGGAGACAGATCGTGTGTTCCTACTAAGGTCTCCTCTCCTAGTCAGTTCAATCCCGTCACAGTTAGAACACATGAGGGAAAACACGGTTAACCCCTTTATCGCCCCCTAGTTTTAATCTCTTCCCTACCAGTGACATTTACACAGTAATCAGTGCATATTTATACCACTGATCGCTGTATAAATGTCAATGGTCCCAAAAATGTGACAAAAGTGTCCGATCTGTCCGTCACAATGTCGCAGAACCGCCATTACTAGTAAAAAAAAATTTATAAAAATACCACAAAAATGCCATACTCCTTCCCATAGTTTGTAGACGCTATAACTTTTGCGCAAACCAATCAATAAATGCTTATTGTGATTTTTTTTTTACAAAAAATATGTAGAAGAATATATATTGGCCTAAACTGATGAAGAAATGTGTTTTTTAAAACATTTTTGGGGATATTTATTATAGCAAAAAGTAAAAAATATTGTCTATTTTTTTCTAAATTGTTGCTCTTTTTTTGTCTATAGCGCAAAAAATTAAAACCGCAGAGGTGATCAAATACCAGCAAAAGAAAGCTCTATTTGTAGGAAAAAAAGGAAGCAAATTTTGTTTGGGTACAGTGTCACACGACCACACAATTGTCAGTTAAAGTGAAGCAGTGCCAAATTGTAAAAAGTGCTCTGGTCAGTAAGGGGGTAAAATCTTCTGGGGCAGAAGTGGTTAAAGGGATGACGTGGCAACCCTAGCTCTGGGCCTTACATAGAGACCCCACTGTTAGATGTTTCATTCTTTATAGCACTGAAAATCAAACAGGAAGTGCTGGACTATGCAAAAGTAGGTGGGGACAACCAAAACTCCTACATGGGCAGTGTCTAAATTAGGGGTCTCAAACTGGTGGCCCTCCAGCTGCTGCACAACTACAAGTCCCATCAAGCCTTTGCCTGAGAGAGTCATACTTGTAACTGTCAGCCTTGCAAGGCCTCATGGGACCTGTAGTTTTGCAACAGCTGGAAGGCCACCAGTTTGAGACACCTGGTCTAAATTATGACAAGGAGATCCTATTGTTGGATTACCAGTCCACAAACTTCACCTGTTACTAAAATATCACTTCTGGTTGAAATGACTCTTTAAAAAAAAAGTTATTTGACTCATTATTTAAGCCCGTACTATAGGCAGATATAAAAGATGCATAATTATACATTACATTTGATATGTCATAAAAAGCTTGATGTAGCATAACAACTTGGAAGGTTAGGTTCACTTTATTAGGAAAAAGTAAGAAAAATATAGCTCTAGGAGAACCAACGTGGTTTAAAATAATTAAAAGGAATGCCACACAAATTAAACCTCCGGCATTGTCCACCACTAAACAGTCAGAAAGTAGACACTGAAATGTATCGAAATTGGAGCAGCCAAAATCTGGAGCAGCTGTGAATAACAACCAATAACCTTCTATCTTCAGATTGTTCATTCAAGCTTTGAAAAGGAAAGATAGAAGGTGATTGGTTTGCCTATGACAATTGCTTCAGATTCTGGCTGCTCCAATTATGTTAAATTCCTGTCAATGATCCCAAACATGTCCAATGCAGAGACTCCATGGAGTTGATTTACTGTTCACTATGCAAGGGAATATATCCTTAGTTTAGTGAATATGGTGAAAATTCAGTATTCTTGCTTGCACATAATTGTCTGATGGAAGTCAACAAAGCTTCACCTCATTCACAAAGCTGATGCATTCTCTTACAAAGTGGAAATTCCCTTACAAAGTGAATGTCCTTTGAGGTTTAGTAAATAAACCTCTATAACTAAAAAAAAAAAAAAGAGGCATGAACTCTTACTAGGACCTTGAGCCCGGGTTCACACCATAATTCGCTGCGGACCGCACAGGAGCGCTGTGCGTCCCTGTTCACCGATTCAGGGACGAATCAGGTCCGATTCTATGCCTGAATTCGGCCCTGAAACGCAGCCAAAGACGCACAGCGTTTTTGTGCAGTGCGCACCGCAGCCGCCCCGGAGATATGTGAACCGGCTCCATAGGGAGCCAGTCACATTCTCCTGCTATGCGAATTAGATGTGCGGAAACGCACATCTAATTCGCATAGGTGTGAACTCAGGCTTAAAGTACAGTAGCATCTCCCTGAGTATAATCCCCAAGTGTTGGTAAGTACAACCCCTGGCAAAAATGATGGAATAACCAGTCCCTGAGGATGTTCCTTCAGTTGTTTATTGTTGTAGAAAAAAAGCAGATTACAGACATGACCAAAAACTAAAGGCATTTCAAATGGCAACTTTCTGACTTTAAGAAACACTAAAAGAAATCAAGAAAAATAATTGTGGTGGCCAGTAACAGTTAGATTTATAAAACAAGCACAGGTAATAAATTATGGAATCACTCAATTCTGAGGAAAGAATTATGGAATCACCCTGTAAATTTTCATTACAAACACTAACACCTGCATCAGATTAAATCTGCTTGTTAGTATGTAGGTAAAAAGGAGTAATCACACCTTGGAGAGCTGTTGCAACAAGTGGACTGACATGAAGCAGGGCTCCAACACCAGAGATGTCAATTGAAAAAAGAGTGGATTATCAAACTCCTTAAAGAGGGTAAATCATCACGCAGTGTTGCACAAGATGTTGGTTGTTCACAGTCGGCTGTGTCTAAAACATGGACCAAATACAAACAACATGGGAAGGTGGTTAAAGGCAAGCATACTGATAGACCAAGGAAGACATCAAAGCGTCAAGACAGAAAACTTAAAGCAATATGCCTTGAAAACAGAAAATGTACAACAAAACAAACGAGGAACAAATGGGAGGAAACTGGAGTCAACATCTGTGACCGAACTGTAAGAAACCGCCTAAAGGAAATGGGATTTACATACAGAAAAGCTAAAAGAAAGCCATCTCTAACACCTAAACACAAAAAAACAAGGTTACAATGGGCTAAGGCAAGGCAATCATGGACTGTGGATGATTGGATGAAAGTCATATTCAGTGATGAATCTCGAATCTGCATTGGGCAAGGTGATTATGCTGGAACTTTTGTTTGGTGCCCTTCCAATGAGATTTATGCAGACCACTGTCTGAAGAAAACATGCAAATTTCCACAATCAATTATGATATGGGGCTGCATGTCAGGTAAAGGCACTGGGGAGATGGCTGTCATTAAATCTTCAATAAATGCACAGGTTTACATAGAAATTTTGGACACTTTTCTTATCCCATCTATTGAAAGGATGTTTGGGGATGATGAAATCATTTATCAAGATGAACATTCATCTTGCCATAGAGCAAAAACTGTGAAAAAATTCCTTGAAGAAAGACACATAATGTCAATGTAATGGCCTGCAAACAGTCCGGATCTTAATCCAATTGAAAATCTGTGGTGGAAGTTAAAGAAAATGGTCCATGACAAGGCTCCAACCTGCAAAGATGATTTGGCAACAGCAATCAGAGAAGGCTGGAGCCAGATTAATGAAGAGTACTGTTTATCACTCATTAAGTCAATGCCTCAGAGACTGCAAGCAGTTATAAAAGCCAGAGGTGGTGCAACAAAGTACTAGTGATGTGTTGGAGTGTTATTTTGTTTGTTTGTTTTTCATGATTCCATAATTTTTTCCTCAGAGTTGAGTGATTCCATAATTTATTCCTTGTGCTTGTTCTATAAATCTAACTGTTACTGGCCACCACAATTATTTTTCTTGATTTCTTTTAGTGTTTCTTAAAGCCAGAAAGTTGCCATTTGAAATGCCTTTAGTTTTTGGCCATGTCTGTGATCTGCTTTTTTTCTACAACAATAAACAACTGAAGGAACATCCTCAGGGACTGGTGATTCCATCATTTTTGCCGGGGGTTGTATATGTAAACGCCTGCTGGGTCAAGAAACACTTTAATTAGCCCTGTACCCTTTTTTTTCATGAAGTAGTTTTACTGTGTTTTTCTGCCTCCTTGTAACATCCTCCACAACCTTTTGAACCTTTAATCCCCCCATCACTTCTGTTTGCATAAAACATTCAGTGCGCATTAGTTATGGTCACAAACACTGCTCTATGTAAACTACACAAAGTCCATAGCTCCTAGTCCATCTTGGAAGTGGGCAAGAGAAGGTGGCTACATTACTACATACAGCGGGGCCATGGAGAACAAAAGTTTCCACCCTCTAACAGGAAGTCAGATCATGTGACAAAAAAAACAGGGAATTTGGAGGAGGCTTAAAGCACTAGAATGGACTTTTTGAGTTAAAAATACATACTAGAATAGGATATATTTTTAAAACCAGAGTTAAGTATCATTTTTATTGTGTAAAAACAGCAGAAAGAGGGCGCCTGTGTTAATAAAAGCAAGTAACACTTTATTCAGATACACTTACATAAAAGTATCTTGCAAGCTGCACACAGGGTGGATGTGGATCACCAATCAAGCAGTCAGCCATTACAAGGAATGAGAAGACCACTGTGGGGATAAGCTCAGACCTGCCGTATGGAGGTGTACAACCATCAGCGTCTCCAGCTCTCACACCTGCTCTCACAGAGCTAGCAAGAGACCAAATCAGGACGGGGCGAGCCGCAACGCGTTTCTGAGGCACCACCTCCTTCTTCGGGCCTTTGTTTATCTGAGGCACAAACCTTTTTGTTTGCCCGAGGGAACTCAGCTAGTGACTCAGCTGCTAGTGACTGTGTGTGCAATCCCCATCCACCTATGGATCCATTCACCCTGTGGACTTCTCCTTGATATGCCTTACTACTATGGACTGTATGGACTAATTCTTATTAATTCATTTTGGGTATATCTTGTTGTTTTTTACCCCCTTCCTGTTATTGATCCCTTATGGTCCACCTTATAGCTGCCAGTGAGCGCTGACTCACACACTACCTGAGAGTTTTGTGTGATATATTGCTTGTATTTTTATTGTGTAGGACAAGCCAAAATAAAAGTATACCAACTGGCAGACTGTTTCAATGTTCATTTCACAGGTATAGATAAACAGCACACAACTGTATTATGTGAAAATCACTGAGACATAAGATCATAAATGTAAAGCGTTTAGAAGGTTAGAGCAAAACTCAGAGAGTAACCACACATTGAATCATGAGTATATCCAGTGTAATGCTGAATAGTATCCCAGTTTGTCTGGAAATTCAAAAGAATATATATATATATTCTATATATATTCCCAAAATCACAGCAGTATGTAGAATAGGTTGAAAACAGATGTCAAAATACAATGCTCATGAAGTGAATTACAATATGCTAAGTTTTAATATATGCACTTGCTGACCAGGCCTTTTTCTGTCAAAAAAAGGCCTTTAAACTCAACTGCCTAAAAACTACATTATATGAACCTGTGTACACGTACACATAAGATAACATTAGATGAGTTCAGGGGCAGCTGAAAAAAGCAGCCAACTGCCTCTGAACGTCCATTTACCAGCAGCAGTGTACATGAGGCCTAAGGCTCATAAACCGTATGTATATTTTTATGTGAATGACATTCTCCAATATTTGAAGTAAGTATATATATATATATATATATATATATATATATATATATATACACACACACACACACACACACTGTATTGTCAAACATATTGGGATGCCTGCTTTTACACGCACATGAACTGTAATGGCACCCAAGTCTTAGTCCATATGGAGTTGGCCCAACCTTTGCAGCTATAACAGCTTCAACTCAAACTAAGATTATTCACAGTACAGAAGCATCTCTATAGGTATAATGGAGAGTTGTTTCTATATTGTAAATTAAAAAATTCTGTAAGTATTGCAATGAAGTCACTGCATTTTATAAGTGTTGGTATATACATATAAACCGCTGCCAGGTCAAAACACAAGTCTTAATAGTATAAGACAAGACAAAATAAATCATATGAATGGAGTGGGCTGTTTGAGTGTTCACTTCAAAGTTAAAGTGGAAATAAACCCCCCTATCGTTTTCAGCCGAGGAAGCCACCATCTTGGCCTCTGTTTGATCTTCAACTGCCATGATGCTGTGATCAGTTATGACACCAGCCATTGGATGGTTTGACAGTTTGGTTGAGAGCTCAGACAATGTAACAGTTATATTCCCGGCAGGTGCCGGAAATGTAACTTTTTTTTTAAATTGTTAAATCTGTTGGTTTAGTTCCACTTTAAAGGTAAACTGTATATAACCACATTATGCAAAAGCCACTGAGGCATCCAATCATGAATGCATAGGGCTCAAAATGTTTTATCACAACTCAGAAAGTAACCACACAATAAAGTGTGGGTATATCAATATCTGTCAACAATAATAATCTTTTAATGAATCCAGTGAAATCTCTAGGTTCCATAAATCCATATAGTTTAGCAGTATATACAGGGCCGCTGTAGGGCAGTACAGCCAGCCCTCCTGTAGGGGGCCCGAGCTCTGTCACTTCAGAAGAAGGACCCGGGCACCTGCAAAGCAGGAGGGTCACCTATACTGCCTTGTGACATCTCTGGATCCCTTTGCAGTGCTGCCAGCTTTCTCCCTCCGGCAGCTCTGCAGGGGGATTGGTTCTACATACTGGCAAAGTGTCCCGATTTGAAGCACAAGGAGACAGCTGCAGAGTCTCTGCCTGTGCCTCTGTTGGGTCCTGAACCCCCACTCCCTGTCAGTCTGCAGTGTTATGATTGAGAAGGAAGTTTGCTCCACCTCCTTGAGTCCTGACCTCTGCTCCCCCTCCCTGCAGATCGTGCTTTCACTGATCTGTGTTCAGTGTGAACTCCAGGGTTTAAATGGAGCAGTGCTTTTGCTGAAGGGGGTGAGTGAGGGTGGGGGGGTTGCTGCAGGAGTGAAGGGACAAAAACTTCAGGATTTTGGAGAGGGTGAATATGGAGCCAACATGGAACTGCAGGTAGCTTCCATTGCAGTGCTGGTGCTAGGAGCCAGTGGACATATCTCTCTCTCCAGCTCTCTCCAAGCCATTTCTATATACCACCTGTAAGGCCCCCTTTATACGTCACGCAGTGGGAACACTCATTTTTTTTTGCTTGTTTTTCGCCCATAGGGGAGCTCATTCACTTGAATGGGCTGCCATATGTGTGACAAACACATCATAGAGGCTCTAGAACCTTTTAAGGCATGCGGCTATGCCACATGAGAAAACGCAGGTCTGCTAAATGCATTTGGGGTGCCATTACCAATTCATGGCACCGCAAGCGCTATGTGCATTTGCACTGTGTTTTAAATATGCACTGCAAAACACCCGTTACCTGTGCACTTTGTCACACATTCAGGAAACGTCAAATGTGAATGCGGCCTAATGCCTAGTATACACTGCTAGTTTTTTTTTTTTCGTTCAACACCGCAGGCTGAATGAAAAACACCTGACACCTCAGATCGGAGCCGCTGTGCTAACAATCCAATTTTAGTATAGGAATCTCCCCTGCTGTTCTATTGTGTTCTAACAAGGGAATGAGCCCCACCGCCAGAACACTTCGTTCAGCATTGACTGAGAGCATTGATTGGGAGATGGTTGGCAGACCTTTTTGGTCATGACCCTTCAGCTGTCATATAGTCAGACAGGGCTGTATACATGCCATGGCTGCGATGCTTTACTTCAGAGCTGTGGCATTTTTAACGCAGGCTGCAGAGTTTGACAGGTAGCACCACCTGTCAAACTTCTCATTGAGTTCAATGGGGCCTCTCTGCACCTTGAAGCTCACAGTTGCAATGTGGCCTCGCAATGTAAAATTGCCATTCAGCAATTTAAAAAAGTAAAAAAAAAAAACAGGTGTCATGAGGTGGCAGTAACACGGCTCTAGTTTTTTGCCATGGCTGCAAAGCATATCATTGTGATCATGGCATTTTAGCAATTTGATATTTCCGGGGGGGGGACTGGGCTGTCAGGTAGGTTGTACGGGGCCCATGATTTCTAACAGCAGCCCTTAGTATATATACACTATTTTTCCAACAGTATTGGGATGCCTGCCTTTACACGCACACGAACTTTAATGTCATCTCAGTTTTAGTCCGTAGGGTTCAATATTGAGTTGGCCCACCTTTCGCAGCTATAACAGCTTTAACTCTTCTAGGAACGCTGTCCACAAGGTTTAGGAGTGTGTCTATAGGAATCTTTGACCATTCTTCCAGAAGCGCATTTGTGAGGTCAGGCACTGATGTTGGATGATAAGGCCTGGCTCGCAGTCACCACTCTAATTCATCCCAAAGGTGTTCTATCAGGTTAAGGTCAGGACTTTGTGCAGGCCAGTCAAGTTCCTGCACCCCAAACTCACTTATCCATGTCTTTATGGACATAGAGGCATTATATTTTAGTATTTTGAAAGCTAAAAAATACTTAGCAATGTATTGTTTTTAATATCCTAGTATGCAGCCCTTTTCTGTCTCAGTACTGCAGCTACAGAAAAGCAGAAGATCACATTTAGCCCAGTAATGAAAAGTGACAGAAGTAAAATATGCCTATGATATAAAATTAGGATCTAGCTATCTTCTTATATGCTGCACTAGTAAGACATCTGCTATCACCTGAGTGCTGTCTAAAAAAAGTCCTTTCTCTAATCATCTTCAATTTCAGAATTGGGTTGCAACACCAAGAAGGAAAACATAAGAGACTGGTTTGCATCTAATGTTATAACCACTTTCAGTTAATCATGCACATCAGTTTTGCATTTAAATATTTCCTAATAGCAATTGATTCCCTGTTTTCCAGCAGACAAGATTTTTAAGATTCACCTGGCTGCATTCCACATCTTGCTGTCCATAGTAGTATTTCTCTCTGAGAGCTTAACAAGGAATAAGCTTTCACAAATCCAGCAGAAATCACATTTACATCCTACACTGAAATATTTGTACTTGTAGAACATGACATTACATCACTGAGATGTATTATCAAATTTGAAGGGGAGATTGCATTCCTTTGGTAAGAAGATTCATGTTCAGAAAGCAAATTGGGAGATTTAGGTTCTATTATGAAAGAATTTCAATAGGTGTTCCAATGATGTGTTATACAGATAAGTCATTAAGGAGCACAATGATATTTAGGCGATTTATCTGATGATATGTAGCTAAGTGATCCTTTATCATTCAGTAAGGAATTTACAGTGCCTTGCAAAAGAATTCCCCCCCCCCCCCCTGGCTTTTTACCTATTTTGTTGCATTACAGCCTTTAGTTAAATGTTTTTTTAATCTGAATTATATGTGATGGATCAGAACACAATAGTCTAAGTTGGTGAAGTAAAATTAGAAAAATATATACATAAAACTATTTTTCAGAAATAAAAAACTGATAATTGGCATGTGCCTATGTATTCACCCCCTTTGTTATGAAGCCCATAAAAAGCTCCGGTGCAACTAATTACCTTCAGAAGTCACATAATTAGTGAAATGATGTCCACCTGTGTACAATCTAAGTGTCACATGATCTGTCATTACATACACACCCCTTTTGAAAGGCCCCAGAGGCTGCAACACCTAAGCAAGAGGCACCACTAACCAAACACTGCCATGAAGACTAAGGAACTCACCAAACAAGTAAGGGACAATGTTGCTGAGAAGTACAAGTCAGGGTTAGGTTATAAAAAAATATCCAAATCTTTGATGATCCCTAGGAGCACCACCAAATAGAAAGAACATGGCACAACAGCAAACCTGCCAAGAGAGGGCCACACACCAAAACTCAAGGACTGGGCAAGGAGGTCATTAATCAGAGACGCAGCACAGAGACCTAAGGTAACCCTGGAGGAGCTGTAGAGTTCCACAGCAGAGACTGGAGTATCTGTGCATAGGATGATAATAAGCTGTACGCTCCATAGAGTTGGGCTTTATGGCCAGAAGAAAGCCATTACTTTCAGCAAAAAAAAAAAATCACACATTTTGAGTTTGCATAAAGGCACGTGGGAGACTCCCAAAATGTATGGAGGAAGGTGCTCTGGTCTGATAAGACTAAAATTTAACTTTTTGGCATCAAAGAAAACGATGTCTGGCTCAAACCCAACACATCACAATACCCAAAGAACACCATCCCCACAGTGAAACATGGTGGTGGCAGCATCATGCTGTGGGGATGTTTTTCAGCAGTCGGACTTGGAAACTGGTCAAAGTTGAGGGAAAGATGGATGGTGCTAAATACAGGGATATTCTTGAGCAAAACCTGTACCACTCTGTGTGTGATTTGAGGCTAAGACAGAGGTTTATCTTCCAGCAGGACAATGACCCCAAACACACTGCTAAAGCAACACTTGAGTGGTTTAAGGGGAAACATGTAAATGTGCTGGAATGGCCTAGTCAAAGCCCAGACCTCAATCCAATAGAAAATCTGTGGTCAGACTTGCTGTTCAAACAGTGCAAACCATCCAACTTGAAGGAGCTGGAGCAGTTTTGCAAGAATAAATGGGCAAAAATCCCAGTGGTAAGATGTGGCAAGCTCATAGAGACTTATCCAAAGTGACTTGGAGCTGTGATAGCCACAAAAGGTGACTCTACAAATTATTGAATTTAGGAGGGTGAATAGTTATGCACATTGACTTTTTCTGTTATTTTGTCCTATTTGTTGTTTGCTTCACAATATAAAAAAAAAAAAATCTTCAAAGTTGTTGGCATGTTCTGTAAATTAAATGATGCAAATCCTCAAACAATCCATGTTAATTCCAGGTTGTAAGGCAACAAAACACAAAAAATGCCAAGGGAGGTGGATACTTTTGCAAGGCACTGTACTTACAAGAAAAAGTCCCTGATTCATCAAGCTGCAATGTCGCTTAAAGAGCACTAAATAGTGTTTAACGCATGCCAAAATTACTTCCAGTTAATTTACTTTCCTGTATAGAAACTGCCCTTTGCAACAGTTCACATATCAAGGCACTTTTTGGGGTACATTAATATAAAAGAAATTGGCACAAAGGACTTGCATCAACCAAAAGCAATTATCTCCTTTATTCCTTTATTTTTTTGTCCATTTATAATATGTCACAAAAAAAACTGTTCAACAAAAAAAATAACATTCCACCAATTAGGGCTGCATTTTGGACTTTTTGTTAAAACTATGACATAAAATAACTTTTACAACTTTAGCGTGTCTTAAAGTGTATCTAAAATCATAGTCATTTTGTTTTGAGTAGAGTGATGAGGAGCTGAAATTCCTGCAAGGTCTTTATTGCTCTCTGTGTATCCATTAGGGAAATGTACTCTCTAGTTGTGCTAGTGACCATTCTCACTTGGACAGAAAGTGAAGATAAATCTTCTAAAATTTTTGATATGTCATCATCAGAAGAAATAGAGGTGAAAACTTCCAATGGGGATATTTGTTCAGGTGACAACTGTCTGAGAGGGGATTTTCTTCACTTTGGAGAGATTTTCTTTCACTTCTTATAGGGGTTGTTTTACTAAAGGCAACTAGAATGTGCACTTTGCAAAGTGCAGTTGCTCCAGAGTTTAGTAAATGGGCAGAAGTTCTGCTGACTTCCATCATACAATCATGTGCAAGCAAAAATGCTGTTTTGTTTTTATGTTGATTGCACGTGATTGGGTATTCTTTGCAAAGTGAAGCTTTACCTAATTTATTAAGCTTTGGAGCAACTGCACTTGCAAAGAGGATAGTCTATTTGTCTTTAATAAGTTAACACCATTGGATCTATAGGACATGGAGTATCTGCCCATATAGACAACATGTCATAAAAACCTCATGAGTTTTAACCATGACATTTCCAACATGGTAAAAAAAGAGTTTAGCTGTTGATATACTGTATTTATTGGCATATAACACTCACTTTTTCACCATGAAAATCGGGTGCAAATAGTGCGTGCGTGTTATACGCCAATACTTCAGTTTTAGCTGCCTCGGAGGGGACAGGGAGGGGGGGCAGGACGAGCACCGTCAAATTACATAAAGTGAGAATCTCCTGTTTACTTGGCGGCCTCTGTAATAGGAACTCCCGTCTCCTGGGCCTCCATTGGACCACTGTTCTGTCTATCATAGGAGATTTTCACTGTATGTAATCTGTCGGCACTCGTCCCGTCCCCCTCCCTGTCCACTCTGGGCTGCAGATGGGCATTGATCAGGCTGCATTCATGGCAATGGTGAGGCTGCATTGATGTGGACTGATGAGGCTGCATTGATGGCACTTGTGAGGCTGTAGATGGGCATTGATCAGGCTGCATTGATGGCAATGGTGAGGCTACAGATGGGCACTGACCCTTATTTTGCTTCAAAGATCCTTATTTAAAATGTAAGTTTTTTTTCCTGAAACTTCCCTCTTAAAATGAATGTGCGTGTTATACGCCTGTGCGTGTTATATGCCGATAAATACGGTACTTTTAGCATGCTTACTTGCAATGCTTCTGAAGTTTAATAAATCAGCCCAATATTGTAAAGGTGGATGGCCAAAAAAATAGATAGCAAAAAGGAACTTTCCCAAAAAATCACCAAACATGCATACTTCTATGAGTTTTAGATGTCTAAATCATCACTCAAGAAATACATTCAGAAAACAATTGCCACTGCATAAAACTGTTGTGCTTGGAAAATATAATTTTCCTCCACTGGTGATGTGGACAGTAGATATGAACAAAAGACTTTTACCATGATGAAGGTGATCTGATGTTACTTGTCAGCTGTCATCTAAACCTTATAAAATCATAGATTGTCTTTAACTCAAATCTGTTACTTTTGTCATGAAGGTGTTTGTTACCCTTGAGGCAAGACCAAGGGAACAGATCAAGGAAACAGACCTTGGCACAAGTAGACTATACACCTACACTTTGAGTCAAATTTGTGAAACTCCCCACCCCCTTTACACACACACAGACACACATGCACTATACGTTTGTTATGCGTTCCAATTCACACAACATACCTACAAATAATTGTAAAAAACTCTTATCTTTCTCATTGTTTCTTTGGATCAGCTTTATACCTAGGACTCTATGGGCAGGAACTATTGCTTTGAAAAACTGACAATGTGAAAAAAAGAACAGAAGTAGAGACAATCTCTCTATAACATGATGTTCCCTGCTCCAAATATAAAGCACCTTGCATTCAATGAAAACAATACAAGATGTTTTCAGACTGGATGAGTTGCAGAGTGAGCCACCCATTGTGATCTGTATACTCAGGGCTAGCCCAAGACATTGTGCTGCCTGGGTCCAAGGTTGAAATGCTGCCCCCCTCCCAAAAAAAAAAAAAAAATCATGCCCACCAAAAGGCCTCCTTATCCATTATAATCCATGAAAATTAAAACTAAAATTAAGGACAGTCTAGGGTAGTATATGGACAGGCTAGGGTAGTATAAGGATCAGGCTAGGGTAATATATGACAGTGGTATCAGTGGCAGTGCTGGGGGATAGGATCAGTGGCAGTGCTGGGGAGGGATGGGTGCAGTGGCAGTGCTGGGGAGGGATGGGATTAGTGTTAGGGCTGGTGGGGGGATGGGATCAGTGGCAGTGCTGGTAGGGGGGTGGGATCAGTGGCAGTGCTGGGAAGGGGGTAGTGGCAGTGCTGGAGAGGGATGGGATCAGGAACAGTGCTGGGAGGGGGGGATCAGTGGCAGTGCTGGGCAGGGATGGGATCAGCAGCAGTGCTGGGGAGGATTGGGATCAGTGACACTGCTCGGAGGGGGACAGTGACAAGGCTGGGGAGGGATGGGATCAGTGGCAGTGCTGGTGGGGGATGGGATCAGTGGCAGTGCCGGGGAGGGATGGGATCAGTGGCAGTGCTAGGAAGGGGGTAGTGGCAGTGCCAGGAAAGATGGGATCAGTAACAGTGCTGGGAGGGGGGGATCAGTGCAGTGGCAGGGATGGGACCGGTGGTAGTGCTGGAAAGGAATGGGATCAGTGGCAGTGCTCGGAAAGGGGGGTCAGTGACAGTGCTGGGAAGGAATGGGATCAGTGGCAGTGCTGGTGGGGGGATAGGATTTGTGGCAGTGCTGGTGGGGGGATGAGATTAGCGGCAGTGCTGGTGGGGGGATGGGATCAACGACAGTGCTGGGAGGGGGGAGCAGTGGTAGTGCTGGGGAAGAATGGGATCAGTGGGAGTGTTGGTGGGGAGATAAGATCAGTGGCAGTGCTGGGGCAGCAGTGGCAATGCTGGGGAGGGATGGGATCAGTGGCAGTGCTGGTTGGGGGATGGGATCAGTGGCAGTGCTGGTCGGGGATGGGATCAGTGGTAGTGCTATGAGGGGGTTCAGTGACAGTGCTGGAAGGGGAGGGGTTCAGTGGCAGTGCTGGGGGGTAGTGGCAGTGCTGGAGGGGGGGTCAGTGGCAGTGCTGGGGAGGGATAGAATCAGTGGCAGTGCTGGGGAGAGAAAGAATCAGTGGCAGTGCTGGGGAGGGATAGGATCAGTGGCAGTGCTGGGGAGGGATGGGATCAGTGGTAATGCGGGGGGATAAGATCACAGTCAGTTGTACTCACTGTGTCTTTGGCCCCATGGTGTCTGGCAGTGACACCTATCCTAAAATGAGGAGATGGGGTCTCCTCCAGCTCCTCCCACTTCAGTCCTCATGAATCAGCTGACCTCTAGGCTTCGCCCCCTGCCATTCGATGAACTGAATGGGTGGCCGCGAAGAAGCTGAGTGGGCGGCCACAGGCTCCAGGGACAGCCCAGCTGCTACAGCTGCTTTGTGCCCCACATGCAACCCGGAGGCCCCCGCTCACTGGAATGCACCATCTGCTATCCTGGATGGGGGGAGACATGGAGCTTCTCACGTCCAGGAGGCCCCTTTTCTTCTGCTGTCCCCAATCCACACAGCCAGCCAATGAGCTGCACGGTGCCCCTGCACACAAAAATGTTGGGAAAAAATGTGGGTGTCAATTTTCTGCCCCTCTCAAACTGCCGCCTGGGACCAATGAACCCACCAGGACCCATGGTAGGGCCTGCCCTGTGTATACTTCAGATGAAACTGTAAGGCTGGCCATACATTATGTAATTTTCTTTCCTTCAACCACAGATTGAAGGAAAGAAAAGCACTTGTTTCCCTTATCAACAAGCCAGTGTTTATGGGGGAATCCCTCCCTTTGCCTTATTGTATTCTGGCAGTGAGAGGTTTCCCAGTCCTCAGAATACAATGATCACTGCTGCCAAGTATAGCCAGCGACAGTGATTGTACAAAAAACAAAAAAACGACAGGCTGGTTGTACTGAAGTCAATCAAGAATCGTTTTCATTACATCCAGCCTGCCCATAGATGGAACGAAATTCGGACGGTTCCTGCTGAACTGTCTGAATTTTGATCCATCTATGGCCAGCTTATGTTTCAGAGCTGGACATTTGGCACTGGCTGCACTGTACAGAGAGAATCAAAGTAAGAGTAAAACATAGCACAGTATTGGCAACACACTGCACACACTTCCTTAACGTTCATTTATTTTTATAGTGCAAACAGCCAAAAAGTTTTTGGCTGGAGTTCAGCTTTAAGGATTTAAAGTGTATGTAGTGCAAAATTGTATTTTTCTTCTTTAGTTTTAAAAGTGTAAGGGATGGTTAAGAACCTTCAGTTGTCCATGTCCTTTTGTGGAGTTTTTTTCCAAAGACCCAAGAAGTAGGAGGAAATCTCTTCAAAGCAAGAGAAATCTCCTCTTCTATAGTTATCAATGTTCCCTTTGAAAAAATTTCCCCCACTTTATATTCCTGGAGCAACTCTAAAATTGGGGATTTCTCATCACTTCTTGAATCCAAGACTATGGTCGCGATAACAAATAGACAGGGTGAATACCAGAATACCAGACTTCCCCAGAAGGGAAGAAAACAGCAATAAAATCCCAATGGGTTTTAACACTTCCTTTCCCTATCCAAAGCTAAAATAAAAAAGGTTTTAATTTTAGCTTTACATACACTTTAGGTGTTAGAAGGCGTTTGAGTGTTAAAAGCCACTCTTATGCCACATACACACGGTCGGATTTTCCAACGGAAAATGTGTGATAGGACCTTGTTGTCGGAAATTCCGACCTTGTGTAGGCTCCATCACACATTTTCCATTGGATTTTCCGACACACAAAGTTTGAGAGCAGGATATAAAATTTTCCGACAACAAAATCCGTTGTCGGAAATTCCGATCGCGTGTACACAAATCTGATGCACAAAGTGCCACGCGTGCTCAGAATAAATAAAGAGATGAAAGCTATTGGCCACTGCCCCGTTTATAGTCCCGACGTACGTGTTTTACGTCACCGCGTTTAGAACGATCGGATTTTCCGACAACTTTGTGTGATCGTGTGTATGCAAGACAAGTTTGAGCCAACATCCGTAGGAAAAAATCCATGGATTTTGTTGTCGGAATGTCCGAACAAAGTCCGACCGTGTGTACGGGGTATTAGGTGATAGGTTTACATTTTTGTTAGAGTGAGGGGAGGATTTCGAGCCAAGGTCACCATAAAATGGCACTAAACTAACATTTTTTATAGAATGAAATAAATCTAATATGTTTAAATATAAGTAGAACGTACCTTATATTTCTCTCTTCCTTTGTTTCATCTCTCAAATGCAAGCTATTTTCTGCCATTCTCAGATTTCCTGTTCTAGATTGGCCATTTTCCTTCTCCATGGTGTATGTGAACGCAACCAACTATTCTTGCTTACCCCTGAGGACTACACAACTATGTGCAGACACATTAATTCCTATGGGAATTGTAGTAAAAATACAGCAGATCATGTGACCAGAAATAATCGCACTGATTGCTCTATACTGGTACCAAAGAGATGTCATCAGTGGAAATTTAGGAGCATGCACAGGACAAAAAAGAAGTCTGGAAACAACAAAAAGGCTTTAAAAAAAGCAAAAAAAAACCAACCATGTTAAACATGTTATTTTAGAACAATTTATGTATAAAAATTGACTTCAGTGTCACTTTAAGGGTTAGTTTAAAGGACCTGTTCTTTAAAAATCAATATTACAGTTTTGGCAGATGTTGGTTAAACTACCTGTTGAAAAATCCGAGATGTATTAGAAATTGGGAGCTCAATGTTCTAGGCTTCATCTAGGATGGGCTGACCATTTACATTTGTATTTAGCACTTAAACACCAATGACACAAACTACTGGCTCTTACACAAACTACTGAATCTTTATATGTTTACAGATTGGGTAATTTTACATTTTTTAAGGATATTGAAGACTGAAGTCAGGCATAGCCCTGTGTGCCTTGTTCGTACCAACAAGAAGTGAAAAGAAAACTCTCCAAAGTGATAAAAAAAATCCCCTCTCAGGCAGTTGTCACTGAGACAACATTCCCATTCAAAAATGTGCCCCTTAATTCTGTTCTGTGGACAACTCAAATTTTTAGATTTTCCCCTACCTTCAGGAAAAGTAAATCTTCCTCTTGCTGACATACACAGCAGTAAATACCTGAAAATGTTCCAACCGTTCCTTATTTTATTTAAAACTACAACAACAAACAAAAAAAGGAAGTTTTGTGTTTGGGTACATTTTAAAGTATCACCGGACTGCCCTGATCAAAGAAAATGTGAAGTTGCCAATTAGTGTGACTCCCATTGTTGCGAATACCTGTCAGGAATGGATAGTTTTTGACTTCACATGGCTAATAAAAACAAAGAACAGGTATGTTACTTCTCACTGATCTCCAGAAAATACTAGCTGGTATTATAAGCATACATACTGGTATGCCCATAGCTACATGTCATGCCATGTTTGTTGGCCCTGTGCTCTGTTGATACACGCCTATATGCCCAATATTTTAGAGCTGACTCTTTTAAGATAGAATCAACAAAAATGTTGTCTGCTATTTAAAAATTAAAGGGTAACTCCTCTTTAAAAAAAAATAGCAAATAAAGAAAAAATAATATAGCGTATATGATTGCGACACAAGTCATATTATAAGTGACTGTTATTAAAAATTACCTTTCCATTTCAATCTGCAGCCACTGTAATTTTCAGAGAATACATTGCAATATGGATACCTGGAGTTGTTCTGTACACAGAGTGTGTACTGACCACTCCCCAGAAACATAATTTCCTGCTTGTGTGATTGGCTCACCAATTTTCACAGAAGTCTGCCTAGGATACAAGTCAGATTTCATGCATCACCTGCAACAAAAATGTCATTTTTGGTGAGATACTCCATGTAGAAACACGTCTAAAGGGATGCAGGCCCAGCAGATTTCCTCAATAGTGCGCTACAGGTGCACACCTGACAGATACTTATGAAGCCACTCCTATTAGCCCCACTCAGAACAGAGGCAGAGAGGAACATACAGGGTTGCTATAATCCTTGCAATGTACACATGTTTTTTTCTCAAGAAAAGTGGAGTTACGCTTTAAACAAACAAAAAAAAATACCTTGGTGCAGAAGGTGCAGTTAGTACTGTAAGAGTCCAGCAAATGATTCCTCAGTTGCTCTCAGACAGGCAGAGCTCACCTAAAAAAAGAGAAAAGAGCATCGGGATTGGGGTTTATGGTAAGTGTTAGATTAAGGGTGAAGCTTTAAAAAGATTGTAAAGCCTTGCTTTTTTTTCCCTCTAAATATAAAAAAAAAGGTTATACTTACCTGCTCTGTGCAGTGATTTTGCATAGGGCAGCCCCAATCCCCCTCTTCTTGGGTCCTTCTTTGGTGCTTCTGGCCCCTCCCTCCTATTAAGTGCCCCCACAGCAAGCAGCATGCTATAGGGACACCTGAGCCGAGTCACAGCACCCTGTGTCCATTCAGACATGGAGACATGGTTAGGCCACGCCCCCTCTTTCTTCTGATTGGCTAACTGAATTTAATTGACAGCAGCGGCAGCCAATGACGCCACTGCTGTGTTTCAGCCAATCAGGAGGAGAGTCCTCCTGGCTTCTGGCTTTACAACCCCTTTAAAGTTATGTTAAAGATAAAAAGTAAAGTGATACTTGTTAGGGAAGAGGTTATGTTTTAAGGGCTACATTAAGGGGTTTGAGTGAGTGTAGGGTTTAGTGTTAGGGTAAGATTAAGGAATAAGTTTGGGGTTAGGGTTCAGAGCATGTAAAGGCATTTTTGTCATTTGTCTTTAGTTTTAAACTACCCACTTTATGAATAATCAACACAAGGTTGGGGGGGGCCTCTGAAATGTATGTATCACCCCTTGTAAGTATAAGTGTATTGTATGTATTGTACAGCCCCTGACACTGGAAAAGTGATCATAGGTTGCTTTTTGTTTCGTTTTTCTGTTAGTTTTTTCAGTCGAAATAAAACAAAAAAAAAACAGGACAATAACAATCTCCAGCTACTAGTGAAAAATATGTGATGCTCACAACATATTTTACTACTGCATGCAGTGGAAGGTTCAAGAGTTATCCAGTATTCTTAGTTGAAATGTGATAAGTGAAGAATTAGTGCATTTATTTTATAGTTATACAAAGTAATATCTTTTTGTTGAAGTGATAGTTATGTAAAACCTTTTTCCAGAAGTATATGCCCGCAAGATGGCAAGGGAAATCTGTGATGTCTTTCTTTTTCATTGATAGGCAGAGCATGGAAGCCTCCAGTCATTTAATGATTGAGGCCTAAGAGCAGCTCATGAAGGTATTTTAAATCTGTCCTTTTAAATGAATTTCAATTATTTCAGGCGAGCAGAAAATGACTCTTGTGTGCTGGCACATCTGACCCTCCCAAGATACTGCTACACAGAGAAGAAAATCTTCCAAAATCAAATCTTAAAAAAGAAAAACACACCAAATTCTCCTGTTTTTAATATTTTGCAGTCACCCTACAACAGAGATGAGCTGAGACCTGTGGGCAGTGGAGGATTAAGGTGGTCATGGGCCCCTAGGCTACTTTTTGTGTGGCCCCCTCCTAAGCATGCTTTACCAGAAAATAAATTATTTAGTGCCATGTGTAAAAGTGTAGACCTATATTACACGCCTCAAGTGCAACTCTCAGGTCTACAGCCCATACACATTCAGACACGAGCCTACTATAAACAGCAATGCCACCGAAAAAAAGCATTCAAAATACACCTGCAAGCTGGTAACAGATTTTACTTTTCTAAACCAACAGTTAGGCCAAAAACGTCTGCAGCAGCTCAGTTTAACTGAGGCAAAATCACAAGATCCTGACAGAGACCAATCGAAACGCTGTGTAATATTCCAATAAAATAAAAGCCATACAAATACCATAAACAGCAGCAGCAGCACATAAAAGCAAGCAATAATCAACAGCAGAACAATCATACGTTCCAACGGCAGGAAGTGCCAGCATCCATCAGTGCAGCCTGTCCATCGGACACCACTGCAATCCAGGAAATGGACCAGACTCACTCCCAGGATATCCGGCAGCTTTTGCCAACATGCTTGTTCACTATGTACCTTTGTGAGTACCTTTTTACAGTTTTATTAAAGTCCATGTTTTTTACTGCACTTAGAGTGACGCCTTTGTTTCATTTTCAGAGTGCATATAACACTCACCCTAATATTAAGAGGGAAGTTTTTTTCACAGCCCCCTGCACAGTACACAGCCCCCTGCACAGTACACAGCCCCCCTGCACAGTACATAGCCCCCCTGCACAGTACACAGACCCCTTTCCATGCACAGTACACAACCCTCTGCACAGAACACAGACCTCCTGCAGAGTACACAGATGCCTTTCCCTGCACAGTACACAGCCCCCTGCACAGTACACAGCCCCCCTGCACAGTACACAGACCCCTTTCCATGCACAGTACACAACCCTTTGCACAGTACACAGACCCCCTGCACATAACACAGCCCCCTTTCCCTGCACAGTACACAGACCCCTTTCCCTGCACAGTGCACAGACATCTGCATAGTACACAGACCCCTTTGCCTGCATATCACACAGGCCTCTTTCATTATAAAGCCCCCCTGCACTCCCAGGAGACCCCCAGTCTCCTGGTAAAGAATACGCTAAAGTTGAGAAAACATCACTGCCAGCCCTTTCTCATACACCCCTCCTCTTGTGTCACTCATTGTAAATCAAAGCTTCTAAATACCTCAATTAACGCCGTTCTTCATGACCCGGTCATGTGACTGCTCTCCTCTGCTGTTTCATTGACGGTCACATGACCGCTCTCCTCCTGCAATCAAAGGCTACACTCGGGAAGGAGGTGGAGCGGGAGGAGGACAGCGGCCAGACAGAGCGGCTTAAATTGAGGTATTAAGAGACTTCCATTTACATTGAGAGTGACACATGAGGAGCTGTGCATGAGAAAGGGCTGGCAGTAATGTTTTCTCAACTTTAAAGTATTCTGGCAGCGCTGTTCCAGGGCCAGGAGAGGCGGTACAGCTGGCCTGACACCCCCCCCCCCCAATGGGTGACACCCGGGGCGGACCGTCTGATCATGGCCAATCGGGGGCCCTTGCACACGTGGGGCCCTAGGCAGCCTGTGCATTAATCCGCCCCTGCCTGTGGGGCCATACTTATCTTGGTTTTAATTAAGGAGAACAATCAGATTAAAAAAAATATATATATATATCTATATATATATATCTATATATATATAGATATATATATCTGCCTAAGTAAATTTCCCCTGACCGCATTTTTAATCTGCAGGAGTCTGAGGTACCCTGTATGTGGTATGAATGGCATCTAACACCATATTAGCAACTAATGGACAACGAGCATCTAAGGTTTATAGATAGCTTGGGGCACAGGATTTCCCAGGAAAAATGTAATTATAGAAAGGTAATTTAACATACATATGGTTTCACATAGATAAGACAGATAGTAAAGCAAACTGTTAAATGGATGTGCACATGGTTATATGCTTATTAGGAAAACAAGAAAATTACCAAGTAAGGTCTTGTACTATAACATTGTTTATGATTCATAAACAAATCTGTGTATATACAGCATTCTAGTTATTCCTTCTGCATAATTAAATTAAGTCTAAACCCCCTTTCACTAAAATCTCATTTAAGCTTTAACATGTTAAAGTATGCGTAATCCCTAAGTAGATGACATTTAGTTTGCTAAAGCACTGTCTATCATAAATAATTGCCTTTTTTAAACTATAATATTTATTTCACTTTTTGTTTTTTTTTTTAACTGTTAGTTGCATCCTAATGCTGGCAATCTGCAGCAGACTGAACTCCAGTGATGCATGGAATTTCTCAGGGTGGATTTCCATACAATGACACCAGTGCACCATTCCTGCATAATGTCTGTTAAAATGGACACTTGTAATCTAGAATAGGGAAGGGCAAATTTGCCTGGGTTAGGTTTGTTGTATTCTAGCTGAAAATAACTGTCTCTTTAACTGCTTGCCGACCATCCACTGCAGGCAACATGGCTCAGCTGCGCCAATCGCCGTTACGTTACGTCACTCCCTCTGGTGGCCACTAGGGGCTCCCGCAATCGCTGGTAACACGGCGAGAACCGGGATCTCTGTGTGTGTAAACACAGAGATCCCTGTTCTCTGAGCGGAGAAGTGACAGATCGTCTGTTCATACAAAGTATGAACAGCGATCTGTCATCTCCCCTAGTCAGTCCCCTCCCCCCTTCAGTTAGAACACACACTAAGGAACACAAATAACCCCTTGATCGCCCCCTAGTGCTAACTCCAACACTGCCAGTGACATTTTTACAGTAATCAATGCATTTTTATAGCATTGATCGCTGTATTATTGCTAATGGTCCCAAAAATGTGTAAAAATTGTCCGATGTGTCCGCCATAATGTCGCAGTCATGATAAAAGTCGCAGATCGCCGCCATTACTAGTAAAAAAAAAAAATAATAATAATAAATGCTATAAATCTATTCCCTTTTTTGTAAATGCTATAACTTTTGCACAAACCAATCAATATACGCTTATTGCGATTATTTTTACCAAAAATATGTAGAATACATATCGGTCTAAACTGAGGGAAAAAAAAAATGTTATATATTTTTGGGGGATATTTATTATAGCAAATTAAAAAAATAATGCGTTTTTTTTCAAAATTGTCGCTCTTTTTTTGTTTATAGCCCAAAAAATAAAAACCACAGAGGTGATCAAATACCACCAAAAGAAAGCTCCGTTTGTGGGGAAAAAAAGTACGTCAATTTTGTTTAGGTGCAACTTCGCAATTGTCAGTTAAAGCGACGCAGTGCCGAATCACAAAAAGTGCTCTGGTCAGGAAGGGGGTAAAATCTTCCGGGGCTGAAGCGGTTAAAATACATGTTCACAAGATGCTTTATCTGTTTGTGGGATTACAGTGAAGTACACTGTTTATGGACAGCATCAGTGACATCGTAATCTGGTATCACTTAATTTAGGTGCGTAGTTGAAGTTGTTACTTTTAAGCTTGGCTTAAATAGAGAAGCAGCCCCCCAATGTAATTCATTTCAATTTATAAAAAAGATTTGTAGGTAATCTTGGCAGCAAACATTAGAAATTTGGCAGCTGAGATCCAGCTGTGGAAATATTTTGTGACACACCAACAGCGTGAAAGCACCAGAATACAGTAGGCTTCAAACTTTGCATCGTAAGATGCACCCTTCGGCGATAAATGTTAGGTGCTTTGGAGCACACTAGTTTCTTTTTTTAACCACTTCACCTCCGGAAGATTTACCTTTTTGGCCAGGGCATTTTTTGCGATACGACACAGCATTACTTTAACTGACAATTGCGAGGTCATGCAACGTTGTTCCCAATAAAATTTATGTCATTTTTTCCCCCACAAATAAATCTTTTCTTTTGGTAATATAAACAAAAAACTGTCAATTTTGAAAAAAAAAAACACACTATATTTTACTTTCTGCTATAAAACATATACAATAAAAAAAATGTCTTTATAAATATAGGCCAATATGTACATATATGTGGGAAAAAATCCCAATAAGGGTGTATTGATTGGTTTGAGCAAAAGTTATAGCGTCTACAAACTATGGTATATACTGGAAATTTTACTGTTTTTTTTTTATATTAGTAATGGTGGCAATCAGCAACTTATAGCGGGACTGCGATATTGCAGCGGACAATCGGACACTAACTGACACTTTGTGGGAACCAGTGACACATTAAACATTGGTCAGTGCTAAAAATATGCACTGTCACTGTACTAATGACACTGGCTAGGAATGGGTTAAACATCTAGAGCGATGAAACTGTGTGTCCAACCAGTGTTTTTGTGTGATGTGTGTTCTACAAATTTGGAACAGTACCTAAAAAAAGAGCAACTAAGCATGTGCAGACAAGAGTGAGACTGTGTATTATTGGATTCTAAACAGTATAGGTACTTATTTTGAATGCTTTACATAACTATACCTGCAAAGGGCCCAGACTGAATTGATCTAGCAGGACTTTCACTTACACTTTATTATTTGATAACAAAATATCTTGCTTAGTAGTTATTTATGTTTTAGGCCCAATTTCAAGAATGTCTCATATTGTTAAAATGTCTTTTGTAAGTTTAAAGAAATGGTAAAGTCTTGTGGTTTTTCACCTTAATGCATTCTATGCATTAAGGTGAAAAACCTTCTGTGGTGCAGCTCCCCCCAGGCCCCCCCTTTTTCTTACATGAGCCCAATCTTTCCAGCGTTGAGAATGAGAAAAGCATCTCCAGCCGCAGTCTCGAGTCCTCATTGGATAGATTGATAGCAATGGGAGCCATTGGCTCCCACTGCTGTCAATCAAATCCAGTGACACAGGAGGCGGGGGGCGGGGGGCGGGGCCGCACTAGTGCCCCCATGGAAAGTGGCTCTCTGTGGGAGCATACGATGCGGAGGAGGAGCCAAGAGCACTGCGGGGGGACCCCAGAAATAGAGGATTGGGGGCACTCTGTGCAAAACCCTTGCACAGAAGGGGAAAGTATAACTTGTTTGTTATTTTTTATTTATTTTTAAAACAAACCTTTAGGCCTCATGCACACAGGCTGTTAAAATAATGTTATGAAAACGCCAGTATCTTTGCAGTGATTTTGTTTCAACTTTTTTCAGCTATTTTCAACGTTTTTGCAATAGTGTTTTTGAGCGTTTTTCCGCGTTAGCGTTTTTTAGCGTTTTTTTTTTTCAAAAATTTTTTTTTTTTTTCAATGGATCAAAAACGTTAAAAAACGTCGGTGAATGACGTTTTAGAGCGTTTTTGAGCATTTATCAGCGTTAGAGCGTTTTGACAGCTGAAAAACGTCTCTCAGAACCCACTGGTCCTGGGTTTTTTTTTACAGCTTAAAAACGCCTATGCCATTTGCAGCTCAAAAACGCCTAGGTGGGCATGAAGCCCTAGACTGACATAGACAGGCCTTTTTAAGCTGAAAAAAAGCTCAAAAAAGCAGCTGTAAAAACGTCCGTGTGCATGAGGCCTTACAATCACTTTAAGCTTAGACACATCAGTCCTTCTGTCCTTCTCTTCTTTTTTTGTTCTCCCTCCCTCCTTTCCCCTCACTGTCTGCCCTTTCTCCCTCCTCCCTTCCCCTTTCCTTCCATCTCCCCTTCTTCTCTCCCCCCCTACTTTTTTTGGGTATGGCTAATTGACTTTTTTAAACACTCTCTTGTAATAACTTATGCTCTAGTCTACAGTCTGTCAAACACAAGGCCCATGGGCCGAATCAGGCCCACTGGGCAATTTTAATGTGGCCCTCGCACCTCTCCTGCAGCTGTGACACCTCACTCATTTTAGCAGTTGGCCAAAGCTCCTCCACCAGATCCCGCACTTCTTCTCAGTGCAGCCATAGAGAGGCTAGTTTTCCCCCATCTCCTCCAGACCCTGCACTTTCTGCTTCCCAGTTCTGCCCCCTGTTACCAAAACAATTTTTTTCAATAAGTTGCACAATAGTTGTACCCTTGTATATCTGGTTGCCATTATTTTTCCTAGGCTTATACTTTCAGAACTAGTTATTATTTAATTTATTACTAAAACCAGTTATAATCAAATGCAGAGGCAATTATTTAATATGATAGTAAGTAAGTAAGTAAGTATACTGTATTTATATAGTCTTATAGATACAACCGACTCTTTTGAAGGCAACCATAATGCTGATGCGGCCTGCAATAAATTTACGTTTGACACCCCTGCTCTACAGGTTCATGTATATAAGGCTTTTTAAGTTAAGTAGGAACATTTTCTCTTGAAATTCTTATAGTTTCTTTATTTTTTTTTTATAATAAATCGATGGTTTGTATTTTTTAGTATGGGGGGGTTGTTTTGAGTATGTGGAAGAGTGTGATGAATCTTCCCCTATGGGGGCCTATGCACAATACAGAGTCAGATCAGAGTGAAAGGAATAGTGAAATCAGAGTGTGGACACATCAAGGGAAAGAGAATATTAACAGTATTTATAAACCACCCCCACCTCTACAACCAAGCCCAATTGGGTGAAACTCAAAACATCATCTAGGTCTGAATGAAGAATTCGGTTATACCTGCCTTTTTAACATCTTTTGTGTTTTGAATTGCTTGTGATTTAATTGATTCCCCCAGGTCACTGTAATATGATGATTCTTGGGAAATACATTGTAGGGAGTGATTTTTAAATAGATTGTGCATGATATACTGTATATGCTGCTCAAATTTACACTAATAAAAACAAATTATGCTTGTCCTGAGACAATATGACTATCGTATAAATCTTTATTGCAAATAAATTGGATTGTCTTTGTGATTACTGTATGTTATGGTACAGATGTTGTTGTCTTATAGATAGGCATTTAAATATTATAAAATTATGTTGGCCACTATCATGCTGGCAGAAAATATGCTGTTCTATTAGAGTGATATCAGGCTATGCTAGAAAACAATTCAATGAATATATTAAACAGCGACTGGTTAATAAAAGTACATAATACAGGAATGCTTAGCATTAGCCTCAGCTGCCAAGTCTAAACTACTGAATACTCCAGACATAATTATAATATGACATCCTAGTATATCATGCATCTAAATCTGAGCTCTGATTCAAATATATGGACAACTGTTCTGTAATATGATTTGCATAATAAACATTACCTAGCATTCACATTACAAAAAAAGAAAAAAGAAAAAACAGAACACATTAGCTCTTTATGTCTATTAAACACATTGGGGGGCAAGGGATCAGAAATGGGTGAAAAGGAGCACGTTGACTAAGGTGCAGACTTCACAATAACCCTGTAGCTATAGAAATGATGGCATGTGCTAAATGTACACAAATATTTTTGAACAACCATTGACCCCAAAAAACAGATCCATAATTTATGTATAATTAGAGCATAACATACATTTAAATAAAGAGCATCTGTCATACGTTCCAATATCGGTGTTGTAAAAAGCCCCAGGCCTCTGACAGCAATGGCCATTGTTCAGCTCCTAGACAACTTTCTAGTTCTGGTACAGTTAAGTTCAACCTTTCAATCTCACTGCAAGCCCCAGAACTAGTGCACATACGGAGTTTTAAACAGTGGCTGCCATCACTAAAAGTTTGGGGCTACTTAAACAAGTCTTTTCAAAGCATTCATTCTCTATGACCCAATTCGATAAACAAATAATAAAATATGTAGATAAATAACTAAACACATTTCTATATAAAAATCTTTAGATACAATACACTACCATTTGTTCTTCAGTTTAGCTAAAGTAGTAGAACATTTCACTAGGCTCCAACAACATCCAATACTTTCAGAGCTTTTGTCAGAAACAAGCAGGTATAATATATAGCCAAAAAGGTGTCTTCTAAAATTATGGGAATTAATATGGAGTTGTCCCATCCCAATGCGTAAATAAAAGCCCTCACTCGTCTGGGAAGGCTTTCCACAAAATTTTAAAGTGTTTCTGTGAAAATATGTCTTTTCAGCAAACCCACCATTTCTGAGGCCAGGTAATGAAGACCTTCCTTGTGTTCCAATTCATCCCAAATGTTTTCAATGGCATTGAGGTCGGGTCTCCTTATAAGCCATATATCCTTAGATGCAGACAAGCAAAGAAAGTGTTTCCACCGCTCAGGCTGACACTGACCCAGGTGTAAGTAGAAGTTTCAGAGCAGAAGAGCTCCAGGTGCTGGCTGAATGCTAGGCAAAGCAGGCTTGTCTTTTTAATATTTGTTAGCTATGAGTAAGCACTCAGTCCTGAGTGCGAAACGCGTCAGCTTACCTGTGCTTTCTGCATGACAGTCTTGTTGTTTTGATGATCCCATTTTTTCAATAAAGTGAAGTTTTTTGACTACATCCAGTGTGCGGCATCCAAATCTTCTCCTCCATTCAAGCCTCCTTATAAGCCAATCAGTTTTCTCTAAACTGATCAAACCATGTTCTTATGGCCTTGGCTTTGTACATAGGAGTAAATTTATGTTGGAACAGAAAATGACCTTCCACAAACTGTTGCCCCAAGGTTGGAAGCACACCGTTGTCTAAAATGTGTTTGTATGCTGTAGCAATTTGAAACTGTGTTCACATACTTTTGCCCATATATTGTAGTCGAGGTCTGGTGTGTCCGGCTGCTATTTTGTCAGTATCTAAAAGAATGACAGCTCATTATAAGGAGTCTTCTACCTCTACTGCACAGTCAGGTGTTCCACACCAGAAATAAGGTAATTATTATGATTAGCACTCCAGTATAATATTCTCATAAAATCATTTCAGATAAAACATTGTTACACAAACCACTCATCACAATACACTTGTCATGAGAGAAATATGGAAGCTAACACTGGTTGGCTTATCTTAACAAATCTAAATCACAGATCCAAAATGAGCATGCAGCAAAGAAAGTATCAGAAAATCTAAAATATTTTGCAACAGACAGGGGACTATTATTATCAGAAGGAGAGGGTCAGCCCTGGGAGTCTTTATACTGTGCATCGCTGCTCTGGTGATCTCTGCAAGCCTCCTCCAGTCAGGTGCCAGTTCAGCTCGCAACTGAACCATATGAAGCAAGGAAAGTCCAGATGGCTGTACACCAACCATCCACTAAGCGTTAAGACCAAAATAAAGGTGGTTCAGGTACAGTGAAGACTTGCAGGTAGAAGCGTTTCACGCTAAAGATAGTGCCATCTTTAGTGCAAAACATGTCTACCTGCTAGTCCTTCACTGTACCTGAACTATCTGTATTTTGGTCTTTAAACTTTACGTTTAATAAAGTGGATTGTTGATATGCAGCCATCAGGGCTTTCCTTGCTTCATATGGAAGCCTTCATAGTTCTTGCTTGACAGGGATACTTTAGGTAGACTCAAAGCCTCAGCTTAGAAACAGCATGAAACTATAACAGGTTAACTCTCAGGATTACAGAAAAAAAAATATACAAAATAAATTATATAAAGAAAGTAATCCCAAATAGCAAGGATTATAAGGATTCCAAAATGGGATAAGATATTTAAAAAAATAAGAATAACTAACACATTAAACATGGACCCCTGCAATGGATAATAGTTAGTAACCAAAATATCAATATATACAGAAAAATATAAATAATCCCCCCAAATCATAATGTGTCCAGGCACAAGAAAAATAGAAAACAAATAATTAACCACCTGCCGACTACTTACAGTAAATATACTGTGAGCGGGCAGCAGGTACAGGCACGTGAACGTGACCAGCCTTATTCCAGTTCTTGGGTGGGCATGCACACACCCCCCTGCCAAGCCCCGCTGTGTCCAATCGAGATCAAAACATAAAAGTAGCACACATTACACATTGTTAGGCACACAGTTATCCCCTTTGATTGCCCCTAGATACTAATCCCTTCCCAGCCAGTGTCATTAGTATAGTGACAGTGCACAGTATATCACTGATCACTGAATTAGACCCCTTTCACACAGGGGCATTTTTCAGGCGCTTTAGCGTTAAAAAAAGTGCCTGTAAAATGCCTGAAAGAAGCCTCATCTGCAATCCTAATGTAAAAGCCTGCGCTGGCAGGGCGTCAAAAAAAGTCCTGCAAGCAGCTTCTTTGCAGCGCTTTAGGAACGGTGCATACACTGCTCCTAAAGCACCCCTTCCTATTGAAATCAATGGGAAGTGCCTGAAAAGCACCTGAAAAGTGCCTTGGCAGCGGTGCTTTGTGGATGCTTTTAACCCTTTAACCCTTTATTCGGCCACTAGCGGGGGTTAAAAGCACCCTGCTAGCGCTCAAAAAACGCTGGTAAAGCGCCACTAGTTTAAGCGGCGCTTTACCAGCGTTTTTGGGCACTGGCAGTGTGAAAGGGCTCTTAGTGTCATTAGTGACAGTTCGTGACCCTCCCAGATAGTGTCTATTAGCGCCAGATTTCCCACCACCCTATCACAGTCCCACTATAAATCGCTGAGTAAATTCATATATATATATATATATATATATATATATATATATATACGTATATATATACACCATAGTTTGTAGAGGCTATAACATTCGCCTAAACCAATTAATATACACCTATTTGAAATTATTTTTTTTTTACCAAAGACATGCAGCAGAATACATTTTGGCCTAAATTTATAAGATTTTTTTTTTTTTTTTTTTATTGGATATTTTTTATAACAGAAAATAGAAAATACTGGGGTTTTTTTTTCAAAATTTTCTGTGTTTTTTCATTTATATAATAAAAAATTAGCAGTGATCAAATACCACCAAAAAGTAAGCTCTATTTGTGTGAAAAAAAATTATATAAATTTAATTTGCGTACAGTGTTGAATGACCACGCATTTGACAATTAAATAGCACAGTACTGAATAACAAAAAAAAAGCCCTGTTCATGAAGGAGGTAAAATCTTCCAAGTGGTTAAAAATAGTAACATAATATAAATAAACTGATCAGAAACACACACAAATTCATAGCTCCGTTCAAGACTCGCCTCTCCTGTGCATGGACAACGCAGGTAACGGCCATCACAGTCTGCCTCTACTCTTCAATAAAAATAGGAAACAATCAGCCACACTCCAATTAACTTTTCTTGCAGTATTTTTAATAATCAGTGTGTTGACTGCATACATTAATGTATTTCCCCTATCCCTGTGAGCATGCCAGGAGTGGTGAAAAGCATCAAGGAAGGATGGTTTTGTTTGGAGATATTACAGCATGCAGTCAACGCAGTGATTATTAAAAATACTGACATAGGAGCTAATTAAAGTGCAGCTGATTTTTTCCTATTATAAATAAACGGATATACCACTTTATGGGAAGATTCTTATCCTGCTTTTTTGGTGTGCCAAGCTTCCTATAGGGAATGTTGGTCCAGTCTTGGTTAGTTTGCAGTCTGCACTGATTTTCACACCTTTTGCTTTCTTATTTCAGATAAAACCCTAGGCTTTGTGTTTGCATGTGTATTCTGTAGATGAACTGGAGTATGAATATGCGTTTCATAGTTATTATGTGCATGACTTTATTTTAAATTGTCATATTTGAAGACAGGGGTCGCGTTAGTTTATATTCATTTGTGACCAGAAGGCAGTGTGGCTGAATTAGCAGTGTGAGTAATTGTGTGGCAATACGAAGTTCAGTTGTGTCATCTTGATGACTTCAACATAGCAGTTCATTGCCTCAGTACTGATGTGAGCTAATACCGCTCACCGCTGAGTTGCAAATAACCTTTACTTTTAAAATATTCATCAGCTGAAGTTTAGCCTCTCAGGGCCTCTGAGAAGCATTGAAAGTATATTTTATTACATTATACATATACATAAAGATGTTACTTTATAACAAATTCCAGATCTAAAGTGATTTACCAGTGATATATTAATGCATACATTAATGAGAAAAAAATAGAAACACAAACCCTATACGTCAATGTAGATGGTAATAAATATCAAAATCCAATTATGCATTTTCCAGAATACCATCTAGAACAGAAAAGTCATGGTTTATATGGCTCATCACTGATTTTAAATTCCAGGTTAGTATTGTATTATTTTTTTACTTCAAAGTACAGTGGGTTATTAGTATTGTGCATACCATATTAATATCAAAGTAATACGATGTACATATGAATAGATTAAATCTGTTTATAATTCTGTTTAGGTTAGAATAAAGTAATTGAATAATTATTGGAGTATTTTCCACTTAAAGCTGGCTTTGCAATATTCAGCATTCTTTAATCACTTAATTTTCAATAATGAGAAACAGAGGAAAGCTGAGCAATTGAAGAGTTTTGAATTGTTTTCAGCAAATGTTTAATGACAGGAATACAGTAGAAATAAAGGGCAGAGCATAACCAGAATCATAAGCTCAGTGCAGATACATAGAGGAGCAAGGACATGATCTGGGGAGACAGGTGGCAGTAAAAACAGGTGGTAGTAAACTCCATTGCCAGCTGTTGTTATAGGCTCTCCCCATGATGCAGGGACAAGGAGAACCTTTCCTTTTTCAAAGGTGTTAAAGTTAAAGATAGACAGGTGCAGCAGGATAAATTTTCGTCCTCAAAACACAAGAATACCTAGCTAGGCAACCGCCAATGGACAGACAGGAACGGAGTGCCAGTATAACAAAAACAGATGGAACAGACAAAGTACTAACCAGGAGCAACAAGATACACATGCAAACAGATAGTATCAAAAGTGAGGGCAATTTAGAGTAGATAAATATGAATAAACAGAAGGGCTAAGCCCAAATGCAAGAATATACAGTATATGAGTCAAAGAGCTAGAGTCGGAGCAGACGAAGGCCTCATCCACATCTGTGCAGTTTAGTGCAATATGTTAAGGCATATACAGTACATTATTACATGTTAAGAGATGCTTTGCATTAAGGCAGCCAACATACCACAACAGACCTAAAAATACACCCTCACTATTTTTCCCAACGTAGTACACAACAAAGCATGTTAGTGAGTTATTATGCATTGCAGTGTGCAGCAAATCAGGTGTATTTGAGTTGTATTCCTTCAGGGCCCACCAATGTGATAATGAGGATGCATAGTAATGCACCATACACACATTGGTACATTGCCAATGGCAGCTCACCATACTAAGAAAATGCACTTGCACTGCAGTTAAACCCAGGGTAGCATACAACCATGTATTGTGGTGCTCTGTGTTACCAAAATTAGTGCAGATCTAATTTCTGACCCATTGTTGCTGCCTTAAAGTGAAATTCCAGGTATGGATATTTTATACATAGCTACATTGGTCTAGCATGAGCCGAGTAGCTGTGCTGCTGCATGTTGAAGGTTGGCCCCAGCATGGACGCCATTCAGAGAATAGAAAACAGATTTTATTTGTGGCATGCACCAACCAGAGAGCTTACATGTTCACTACAAAAATTTCTATACAAATAATTCAAAACTCTTAAATGAAGTTTGTTTAACCTCCTTTCCACTGGCCATACAGTTATATGTTGCAGCATGGAATCGGCCATCTTCTGTGTGGCTACATAAATGTATAACTTTTTTGCAGCAGCTCCAGTAGGCTTTAGCGCTGTAACCACTAGTTTTCAGTGACAACTTATGAGTGGGGCTTAACACTCCTAATGGGGGGACCCACGAGTAGCGCTTGCTAATGCCTGCACCTACAGGGGGAGGCTCCTGACACATGAAATCATTGTTTAGACAAACCTTGAGAAGCTGGAAACAAACACACTCTTCTTCACATGTTTGGTTAACTCCTCTGGCCCTGGTACAGTCACAGTACTATACTCTTTAATGCCTACACTACAACCTGATGCTGCTCTGATTTAATGTGAAATCAGCGATAAGGCAGCACTCTAATTTAGAAGCGAGCAGGTTCCTCTTGTAAAGTTAACCCTTTGTGTGTGTGTTCACTTCCTGAAACTTCTCCTAGTAGAAACAACAATTCTGAATGGATACCATTCAGTGACTCTATGAGACTTCTCCCTAATACAAGAGATCATCTCTTCACATATTCCCAAGCTTCTTCCTTTCCTGTGACCTCTCACTCACTTCTCCTCTTCCATGACATCTCAGACTAGGTAACTGGGAAATCCTGTGCCATGATATTGGTCCCTGTATGTGGAGCACCAGTCGCTAGGGAGGGGGCCAAGTTCACAAATCCCCTCACTACCAGGGCCCTCCATCATCCATGCTATGTCATTACAATTCCCGTTGGCTGGCTGATTAAGCACCCGACACTACTTTGGTTGCCCTAGCAAAAGCAACATAGCCCCTTCTCCTTACAGTGCAGGTTAAACCTTTGTAATCAGTTCACAATGACTTCACTTTATCCCCTTCTAAGCCATGTTCTTTGACATGCCATACATGCACCCCTTTAGTGACTTCAGACCAGGCAGATTGACCTAAGAACAAAGTTAATTTACTGAAGTAGTTAATTTAACAAATAACAGTTAGTGTGTCCCTGGTGCTCCCCTGTGCCCAATGAGGTAAGCAGGTGAGAAAGTCCATTAATCCATCTTAGCAGCAAAGTCCATATACCCTGGAACCCTGGTTGGAGTGTTAAAACAGCAAAGTGGTGACTTCATCCCCAGGCCACTCTCCTTCTCTTCCCACGTGAGAACAACCAGCAAGCCACTGACCTAGATACAGTTTCCCTTTTTATATGCTTTGTCCAGCAGACAGACAGTACTCTTCAGAAAAGCCCGGGAAAACCTGGCTAGCAGAGGTAACTCTTGCCTAACACACAGCACCCCTTCTGCTGGGCAATATTAACTAAACATTGTTTACACAGCAGAAATCACATTTAATTAAAAAAAAATTAAGCACAACCAACACAGCAATACCTCTGTAAGCACCTTCTTACAAGCTCCTGGTCTTTTGCTGCTGAGCGGCGCGCTTTATAACAGCAGGTAATGCAGACAATGCAAAACAATCCTCTTACAATACTGTTTACAAGTATTTTACATACCCAAGTGATCATGGGCTTGCTGACTAACCCTGTCACTAAGGGGAAAACTGACCTGGCTCCGTCCCTCCCCACGTGCTATCTGATGCCTAACATCACCTCTAGATGACACTGGGGACACTTGCCTGCCCTTCACTGCCTGGTACTAACTTCTTCATATCATCACTCATCAGTCACAATCATATTCTGCCCGGTCACTTAAATGACACTCTTCCTGTCCCAACCAAGTGTCCAGGACCCCCAGTTCCTCAAATCAGAACATGTCAAGTGCACTGAACCCGTTGCAATATTGCTGCAGATACATGACAGCACATCTAGATGAATGCTGTGTCCCAGAAATGTGCCTGATCACCGTCTCATTGGTTCATAACCATATATTCTTGAGCACAATCCATTGAATGCTACATAATTTCATTTATCAAGATGCAGTGAAGGTGATCACTCATGTTACATTGTACATCATGGCTGGTGAAGGGTTAAAGGTGTTCTATGGTCACAGCAGAGACTTTCATTTAATAACATCAGCATTGCCAATCAAAAACAATGGTTTTATTTGACAATCTAATATAAGCTTGCTTGAAAAGTTTCCTTTCATGTTGTGAATGCTACCTGTCTGCTGACCACCTTTTTCTGCAACTTCCAGGATTCCCTTCATGCTTTGCAATTTGTCATTTGTTGTTTACTTTTAATTTCTAAGAACTATGTATCCCATGGTACCTTGCTGCCTGCAAGCTGTGATTCCTGTACTGACGCTACCTCCTGAAACCCCTCCTCTCAGCACCTCTGTAGCTCAGAAAGAAGGCTCTGTGATATGTGTGACACAGGGCATAGTGAATACATGTCGCATTCAAGGAAGTAAATGTGTGGGGATCTTCAAAAAGTATGATTACAATTTTCAAGATCATTCAGATTAATAGAAGTAGACTAGGAATAATTTAAAAATAACATGGAAATGAACACATTTAACCATTAGATATGTATTAATGTTAGTGCCAATGTTCATTCCAGTGTTATGCCCCGTACACACGGTCGGATTTTCCGATGGAAAATGTCCGATCGGAGCGTGTTGTCGGATATTCCGACCGTGTGTGGACTCCATCGGACATTTTCCATCGGATTTTCCGACACACAAAGTTGGAGAGCAGGAGATAAAATTTTCCTACAACAAAATCCGATCGCGTCATTTCCGACCGTGTGTGGCCAGTTCCGACGGACAAAGTGCCACGCATGCTCAGAATAAATAAAGAGATGAAAGCTATTGGCCACTGCCCCGTTTATAGTCCCGACGTACTAGTTTTACGTCACCGTGTTCAGAACGATCGGATTTTCCGACAACTTTGTGTGACCGTGTGTATGCAAGACAAGTTTGAGCCAACATCCATCGGAAAAAGTCCTAGGATTTTGTTTTCGGAATGTCCGAACAAAGTCCGACCGTGTGTACGCCCTATTAGTGTGTAGTGTGTATGATACCCAAAAATAAAGTTTTGATATGCAAAATATGCATTATTGTTTCTGAGCACTACTATAGGTACAAACAATACATACTGCACATATATGTGGTATCCCCATACACATCAGGAGTTAGGAGACATTTTTGGGGGTTATTTTGGGTTGTTTTTTGGTGGTGGGTTATGATAACGGTAACAAAAACAGCTACGTGGTTTTTTTTGTTTGTTTTTTTTACTATTTTGGCTAAGTTTACTTTTGATAAGGGAACAAAATCTGGAAATATCCATTAGCATTTACCATCAAACGAAGGCCCACTTTGTCCAGGAAAAAACAAGGTATTGTTTACTATTGTATTTTATTGGAATGTTTCCTTTACAAAGTGCATGTTTATTAAGCTTAAAATCCAAATTCAGGCTCAGGGTCCTATTTCCAACCCCCCTTGGAGCACCTCCCGGCGCCTTTAAAAAAAATGTATATTTACCATTTTACAGGAGTCTTTGGACAATGACATTACATGTCCTCTTTGCCATCTTCTTCCTCTGTCATATCATAACTGTTGTAGAGGGTGGTGCCATGTAAAGACGATCTCTGCAGCATTCCTCCTGGATTGAGCTGAGCATTAATGCCCCCGTCTCACAGGAATTAGGTCAAAGGATGTTGTATGTCAATCAACCCCGAAGAGGAGCAGTGCTGTTTTGCTGGATCAGTGAATCTACCAGAGATCAGGTGAGTATAGCATAACATAACTGCTTTTTTAGTTTCTGCTGGAAGTTTCTTTTTTGGTTAATTGCCTAAGCTGGGATTGGGTTTTAATAAATATAAAACTATATTTCATTTACATTGTGACTAAACCCAGTAATATGAAAATATGCAAAGAGTTCACCCCCCCCCCCCCCCCACAGTGCTCACAGCTTATAAATCTTCTTTTTACATTAAAATACTGCCACTATATACCTTTTTTGAATGATCTGTATACCACGATTACATGATAAACTGTAGTTTCTCCAGTGCTGAGAGTTGAGGTAGGAGGAGATTTCCACTACAGTCTGTATACACACCCACATGTGAGATGTCAATATCATGTGACCTGGCTGGCTCTGAGAACAAGTAAATGTTCTCTCCAGAATAAAAGACACAACTGAGCATGTGCAGGTCGACTATCCTGCCTGTGTTAGCTGGCCTTCCCCAGATAGACAGTGCAGGAGGGGGGATGATCTGTGCATATAGGATAAAACAGTCTTTTTATACAATGCAGAGGATTAACCCCTTAAGTTCCACCATGAGTATAACAAGCATGCTATGCTGCATATAAAGACTGATTTTACCGTTGTGGGTTTAGTAACACTTTAATGACCAATTATGTGCAAACGAATTTTTTCAATTGCACATAATTGGATATTCAGAATGAAAACAGCTTCATCTTATGAACAAAGCTTTTCAAACATTCATTTAGTAAAACAAACCCAAATGAATCAGCCATCTAATAGCCTTTCATTGTGAGAAGGAACAGAAGGAGCAGTAAAGTACAACCATGTAGTAAAGGGACATTGCAAAATATTAACATGCAAAATCTCATATTTGCCTGCTTAAAAAGTTTATTTTGAGTAAAAAAAAAAAAAGATTAACCCAATAAAGAACATTTCTACAAACCCAGTGCACTAAACATTCCCTTTAAGGATGCAGCCTTTGTGCTATGATCGGAGTTTAACGTATTATACAATGATATTTCAGATGCTACTAAGGTGATGATTTCCTTCTTTTATCACTGAAAGTCTTAGAAGATGTGAATTCACACAATGTCCACACTGAAAAGGGGAAGCTCAGTGGAATTATCTCTATTTCCCATTAAAAATGCGAAATATTCCTAACATGAGGATGTTTGAGATTGTAGACCCTTTCTGTCAGTCTTTCTTTACTAACAGCACTTTGTATCTTGCCTTTTGGCACTATCAGCACATTATAATGTATACAGGAGGATGGGGAAAAGATTTATCAAAGTGTTAAATATCTCAGCTTCCGTCTTCCATTGCAGGAATTATTGTCACCTTTGCACTTGTAAAACTCTAGGAAACGCTGGAACCTTGATTGAAATTCTGACCACAATCCAATATCATTGCAGTTATCTGATTACATTGCGGGAGACTTTTTCTCACCTGTGGCCCTCTCTCTCTGTAGCTGAACTTCCCTCATTCATAGTCATCACACCACAGAAAGCCATAGAAAATTGAAAACACAATGCCATCCCTATTAATTGTGTGCAGAGATGAAAAAGGACAGAATAGGAAGGGCATAGTACACTGCTTGGTAAACACTATAAGGAAAAGGTCCATGATAAATATAGAAAATTTGAGGGAAAAATACATTTTAGATTTATTTAATTCTTCCTTCTCACAGACAATAGTAGGATTGCCAATCCCCATGAACGTGGAGAAACTTGGAAACATTTACAGACAGAGCTAATTTTTACTGACATTGGCCTTTGTGTGAATGTTCGTGTGAAAATCTGACAGTGTATGGCCAGCCTAATTTTGAGAAAGACTTTGCAGGCTAAAACAATGGTTGGATTGCTCTTTATGATTAGGCAACCCCTGACCTGAGAAATATTTCAGCCATGGAGGAGCACACAGAACAGTAGAACGGCAGCATTTACTCTCTACTTTTGCATGGCAGGAACCAATGGGAGGCAGACCTGCTCTGCATTGCGTATGACAGGTGAGGAAATTCATCCAGCATTCATCTGCACATTTGCCTGCCAGCAAAGGCTGAACCTAAGAATTTAAGCCCTTTTTACTAATGGATAATTAAAACAAACATTCAGGGGTATTTTTGCTTTTTTTTTTTGTTTGTTTACTGACTAACAGAAATAAAAAGCAATCATTGCCAACCCTGCTCAGGGCTAATACCTCAATATTAACATTTTAAATGTTTTGCTATAGGTTTCCCCGTAAAGCCTGCATTATAACATTTATCATTGATAGTTGAAGTCTTTTTAGTCTTGGATAGGGTGGGGCCAGAGTTAAAATACTATAAGGGATTTATTTTTGTCCCATTGGGTAAGTTATACCCCATTGGGTAAGTTTTTCAAATTTTTCAGAACTTGTGACATCAGGACAAAAAATGGTGAGATTGGTGGACACTGTGAACTAAATTGCACAGACAGCAAGAAAGCATTGTCAGAATTTCTTACCCTTTCCATCTCTTGTTTTTGTCTTTGCCCCTGTTCGAGAGAATTCCCATCATTTTTTGTTGTTAACGAGTGCCTTGCTTTATCAGTAAATGTTATATCGTGGGTGTCATTCCTTAACTTATTGCAGCCAGAACAAATAACTTACAGTGCTGATGGTCCTTGGATGACTTCTTCTCAACCCCAAACACAGACCACTGATTCTTTGAACTAGTATAGTGACCATGGAATAGTCTACAAATGAATAGACTGTTTGGTGGGGGTTCATTTACGGAAGAAAGAAGAGTACTTTTATAAAACAATTTGGACTACAAAAACTCATTACTCACATAGTCTGAAGGTTCTTTTCCACTGCAACACACCACTATACTATTGCAGTTGAGAAAGGACATCTCTGGCACAGGCTTCACACCACTGTGGTATAGCTTGCCCCTTTTGCTCATTTCAAAGTATTTAAGCCCCCATGGTTGGGGTCAGAAAAGTGACTGACAGGTTCTCAGCTGGAACACTTACCTATGTATAAGCTGAGCCACCTGAACAATAGTGATGAGCAGGGATGAGGTCAGGCGTGTTCGGACACAAGTCAAACCTGCCTGAGCTATCCCACTAGGAAGTTGTAAAAGCGAACAGCCAATCCCACTTTTAGCTTGGCTTCAATACAGCAGTCACTGTTTTTACCCAGTGTCCTTTTTTCAAACCACAGACAACTTCATGTTCAACCCAAAGCTCATCCTTTTGAGCATATACTGTATATGCCTTTGTAAGCCACATGTGTACTGTTCTACCTTTAGGTATTTTCCTGTCATTTACTAAGGATGCATATAAAAAGTTGTTTAACCACTTCTAACAAGAACTTTATTAGAACATTTTATAAAGTTATACAATACAAAACAGGTATAAGTGGGAGTTCAGGCATAACATGTCTCACATCAAATAGAGTATTATAATTGGATAAGGCACAGATATATGTGATATAAATCAAATATTCTGACAAAGGTTAATATAGACAAATACAAGTCAGAGATTATATCCAAATTACTATTCCTCAACCATCTTCACTGGTCTTTTGGGCGATGTCATGAGAATAGTTGTTAATCAAGATGGATGTTTAGTATCAAAATCAGATAGGGTGGGTAGGGATAGAGAAAGAGGATGGAGTGGTGATATTGAAGAAGAGAGAGGGGGTAAGAGAAAGGACAGGGGGATGGTAGATAGGATGGGCGACCAATCTCATCCTGGTACCTCTCCCCCGGTTCCGTTAGATCTGTAGGTTTAGTTTTCTTTTAAAGCGAGTTAGGCTCAGTCGTCAAGGTGGGCACGTGGTTAGTTGGGTAAATTGAGCCAATTTGGTGAAATGGTGCCAACATGCCCAAGTTTTGGTATATTTAGAGGGGGTTTCATGTGCAGTACTTATAAGTCTTTCCATTTCTGCAACTTTATTTACCCTACGAAACCAGTCTGCAATTGTTTAACCACTTATCTATCAAGATAAGTTTATAAATGGCTGTAAGCTTGATACCAGCTTTAAGAGCCAGCAAAAGGTTTTCCAATAAAAGTGATCAAGTGTCTTTAGTGCTGCCCAATCATTTTTATGAGGCTATTAAAGGGGCACACCCATGTCTGCAGTGCGGAAAACAATTTCCCCAAAGTAAGCAGGAGGATCTTGGAGAACATCCATTCCCTGCTTCCTCCTGTAACTAATGACTCCAAGCAGAGGATGCAAGTATTACAGTATGATCTGTGCTGAAATAGTTGCGCTGGAGGGCAGGGGAGACAATGGGGGTTTGATAGACCCCCAATGTCTCCATAAAGAGTACTTTTTGCCTGCCCATGCTATCACATATGGAGCTTTTAGCTCCCTTGTGATAGCAATAAAGTAAAAAAAAAAAAAAAAAAAATCTAATTTGTGTAAAAAAAAAAAATTAACCAGCAGGTTGAATGAAAAAAAAAAAGATCTGTTTCCCCCATCCACGACTCTATTTCGATAGGGGAATCACTACTACTGAGTCTTCCCTGCCATCAGAATACATTGATCAGTGCTGTTGCTGGCTATAGCTGGCGGTACTGATCATTTAGGAAAAACCCAACAGGCTGGTTGTACAGAAGTCGATCAGTAGATTGACTTCTGTACAACCCGCCTGCCCATACATGGATCAAAATGTGGCTGGACTCTACTGAACCAGCCACATTTTGATCCACATTTGGCCAATTTTAGAAATATTGACTGTGCGTTTACATTAGAGGGCTAGCAGGCATCCCAGATCTGTTAAAAGTAGAAACCCACTGCCTGGGTTATAAAGGTTGGCATTTAATTTCCTCATAGTGTTTATAGACACAGGGATGAATAAGGTCCTTACATTGCTTGTTCAAAATATGAGATTCGCTCCATCTATGGGCAGGCTGGTTGTACTAAAGTTGATCTGTCAATCAACTTCAGAACAGCCAGCCTGTCAGATTTTGTGTATGTGATCACTTTACCTACCAGCAGTGACAGATTTGTTCTGCTGAGAGTGAAGGCTCCCCTGCCAGCAGAACACAAAAACGCTGCTGGAGGGATTCCCCAAATCAACACCGACTGTGTTGATGGGGGGGATCCAACAATGTAGTGGAAGGAAAGAAAATTGCATAATCTATGGTATGCTTTAGGTAAGCTGCTGATATGCAAATACTTTTGCATTCTAGCTTGAGAGCTGGTTGAAATATGCTATCTCTTCACCTGGAGCTTAAAAAGGAACTGCAGTCTGCTCACATAATTTAAAAAAAACAAACATTTTTGCCATTCTGAAGCTTCTCTCCAACCACTTGCATATTATTTTATAAATACTGTGATTCTGTATTTGCCAGATATGTTGCAGAAATCTCCCTCCACTGAGTCTGGCTGCATCCATTTTAACTGTGGGCAGCTGAAGCTGCTGCCTGCTCACTTCCTGGATTTACACAGACACACAGAGGCACATCTCCAGCTCTGCAGCCCTTATTGGCCCTCTTATGACTCATCCCCCTTCCTTCCTGGCAAACTCTCACAAGAGTGAGAGAAAGAGCTGGACATGATGGCATAAGCCTAGGGTAATGACCAGACAGAAAACAGGAAGTGGGTTGTATAAGGTATTTACTGGCAGAAAAAAAAATGTTTTACTATCCAAAGTTAAAACAACAAGGGCAGAAGATTTAATAGATGGGAAGTTGAAAAAATGACTGAAGGTCCACTTTAAAGTGGTTTTAAACTGATTCTGCTTTTTACCTTAATAAATTCCCTGCATTCATGTAAAAAAAAAATGCCCCACTACCTGTTTTTGCCTGTCCCTAAATACTTACCTGACTCCTGTCATTGCTTCAACGCTGTCCCGGCAGCAGCCCCACTCTCCTTTCTTCCTGGTCCCACAGGAGACACTGAGGGCAGCCTAAGGCTCCTGCTGTTGCCAGTCAAACTCCTGTGAGGAGGAGGAGAGAGCGGGGCCTAGGATTGCCAGTGCTATGTGTGCCTATGTAAGCACACAGCCTGGCTCAGGAGTGCATATGTATGGGTACCCCCTTAGCTCTTGGCTTGCTGAGGGGACACTCAAAAGAAAAAGAAGCGGTCCGCCAAAAAGAAGGTAAGGGACTGCTGTATTCCATTTTTTTTTGCACAGAGCAGGTAAGTATAACTTTAATATAACTTTAAATTCACATTTGTTTCTCATGAACAGGTGGCATTTGCATTTCTTTCCATGACATTTGCTTAGGCTGTGGCACTGTAGAAACCCTATGACAGGCATCCAACTGTGATGCCCTTATTGGATCTTGCAGATTTTCTGACTTGCAAGTGGTACAGCTGCTTTCCTTTCAAGGAATAAATCACTGACACCAGTTTCAATTTCAGTGATTTCCTGTTCCTTTTCTTCTTATTCAAGTTGTCATTCAGACAATGCTGACTGTGTCACTTCATAATGTTTTGACACATAGGCATTTTATTAACAATTACATTTCTGCTGATCGTTGCCTTATTGGTGTTTGGATGCAGTGTTATGTAACCTTTTTCAGGCTCACTGTAGCAAACAAATATACCCGTTTTAGCACAAGGCCCCCATTGTGTATGCTTTTTTCTAGGAACATGTGCATTTGCATTGCTTCCAAATATTTTGAAGTGTTTTAGGTCAGGCTTCGTTCTGTTCCGTAGATTATATGGAGTTTTCTCTGTTGCTTTCCAGGTAAGTGATTTTGGACACAGCAGGCTGTCATAATTGTTTCTCACGAATATGTTGCTGGCACATCTGCATCAAAAAGAATTCTTCTGCCACTTTTAAATAAAGCGTAGTTCATTTCATGGCGACACTATTTCATCTGCATTGTGAGGTACAGAATTCAGGAACATAATTCAATGATTCCTTGGAATAACTTTTGTTTTACCACTTGTGTACTCTGTTGCGTTTTTTGTAGGCACTTTGCCAGATATGTTGTTTACTTGGGCGGGAAATTGTTTGAGTTTATATGAAACTTAAAACTTTGCTGTGTAACAGGTAAGGGACCAATATATCTTGATTGATCATCAATGAATATGAAAATTGTATTTCCCGAGTCAGAGCTTTCACAGGACCACATAGATCTGAGTGACTTAGGTCTAGGGGTTGTTGGGTTCTGATGTTGCTCCTTTGAGGAAAAAGATTTCATGGTCATTTTTCCTTATGCAAATAGTACTCTTCATTATTTGACAGCATGGGTCAGTTTTACGCCGCTGATATGCACATCTTCAGCTTGTTTCTTTATTGTTTTAGGATTTTTGTTTGTGTCCCCCTTCACGGGTTGGACTGTGTGTGGATAGGGAGAATCCTCTGCAGTTTCCTGCGCTGACTCCTTGTGGGCGACCTGGGTCAGAGGCGCATGGTAGGGTCAGATAAAACTCACAGAGAAGAGAAGAGACGAGGAGGGTCTCTTAATGAATGTTTTGTCTACAAGATGTATTATTACATGTTATTTTATACATAGATAAAAAAGGGGTGGTGTGAGATGTTATTAAACACTAACAAATAGAAATATGTTTTTAAAAACTAACAAATAGAAATATATTATCAAAAGCTAGAAAATAGAACAATTGCAAAAGTAAAACCTTGAGAGGGGAGGGGGGAGTAGAGACAGAGAGAGCTTTTAACAGAAGATGTGTCTGTGTTAGGTGAAGGTTACAGAACACATTTCAACAGTTCGAACAAAATGGAGTTTCTTGTGCTTAAATCAACAATACAGTGAATGTCCATGTCAGGATGGACTTGTGCACAGCAAAAATGCTTAAATGGAAATGTGAAATATTGAGCTGGTAGATTGTGCTCCTTGAATATATCTAGAGGTTTGATATTCAAAATTTAGTAGAGTATATGTGGATTTTTATGGGGTAAATAGATACCGTATTTATCGGCGTATAACACGCACTTTTTTCCCCTGAAAATCAGGGGAAAATCGTGGGTGCGTGTTATACGCCGATCCCCCGCCGATTGTGAGCTCTTCGGCCGCTCTCAGCGGCTTCTGGCTCTTCTCGGCGGCTTTGAAAATGGCGCCGCCTTTCTCGGCCGCTTTCGGCCATTCTCGGCGGCTCTCGCCCGCCTTCGGCCATTCTCGGCGGCTCTCGCCCGCCTTCGGCCATTCTCGGCGGCTCTCGGCCGCTTTCGGCAATTCTCGGCGGCTCTCGGCCGCTTTCGGCACCTCTCGCAGTCCCGCGGGAGCCGGCGAAAGCCGAGTGCGTCCGAGAGCGGCCGAGAGCCACCGAGAATGGCCGAAAGCGGCTGAGAGCCGCCGAGAATGGCCGAAGGCAGGCGAGAGCCGCCGAGAATGGCCGAAGGAGGCCGAGAATGGCGGCGCCATTTTCAAAGATGATGCAAATGACACAGGCTACAGAGTAACACTGACAAGGCTGCAATGGGGGACAAGGCTGCAATGGGGGACAAGGCTGCAATCAGGGACAACACTACAGATGGACACTGACAAGGCTGCAGATGGACACTGATGAGGCTGCATTGATGGGCATTTAAATGTAAGTTTTTTTCCTTAAACTTTCCTCCTAAAAGTTTTTTTCCTTAAAATTCCCTCCTAAACTGTGGGTGCGTGTTATACGCCGGCACGTGTTATACGCCGATAAATACGGTAATTATTATTGTTAAATGTAAAATATGTTTATAGCCTTTTGCTGAAAGGTATTTCTTTACAAATCAAGCTCTCGGTACTAAAATATACACAAAGCTGGATTGAACCTTATCAGGTCAGTGACCTGCATTAAATGTTAAATGCTATTTTAAGTCTGGCTAAAGAGTAACTGGGCAATCTGCCAGATATAGGTTAAAAGGTTACCTAATGTAATAGGCATTTGACTATTCTGCTGGAGAATTAAACTGTTTTGGTTTGAGATTTGTAATATGCTGAGTATTTGGAGGAATCTGAGCTTTAATGATATTATTATCTGTTAGAATTTATTCTAGCATTTTGGGCCATTGCTCGAGTCGTGTGCTTTGGTTTTGTAATACTCTGATGATTGACAGTCAGTGTTGGTTTTTCAAAGGGGCAAAATTGTAATTTGCCATTAGCCCACCAAAAATGAGGCCCCTTCATCAGATCATGGCAGTGGAGACTGGATGGCGGAGATGTAAAAAAAAAATGGTCTGCAGCTGAGGTATTAGGATTTCAATAGTTAGAAATCCTTTTTTAAACTGGAATGTGTTCTTTTAAATGTTCATTACTAGATACTATCTGTGCTATCCCACTTATGGCTATTGTACATTTGTATCAGACAATGTACCAGCACAGTAAGGCTCGGTTCACACTGGGGCGACTTGTCAGGCGACCTAGTCGCCTGACAAGTCGCCTCCCGTTCTGTGCTATGGAACCGTTCTAATCGGAGCGACGCAAGTCGCTCCGACTTAGAAAAAGGTTCCTGTATTACTTTGGGGGCGACTTGGGGCGACTTGCATAGACTTCTATGCAGAAGTCGTCTCGCAAGTCGCCCCGGCAGTCGTTTGCAGGTCGCCTCGCTGAGGCGACCTGCAAGTCGTGCCGCCCATGTGTGAACCGAGCCTTAGGGACAACGCAAGACAGTCTTTTGTTAAAAAGCCAGTGATCTACAGGTGGAGGTCAGCGTATCTGGCACAATGAACCTTTATTATGGTCATGGATGTCAAAATCAGACAAATCATAGCAAGTATACAGTATGTACATTTGTATGCTCACATCAGTACACTATAGGGAGGATTTCCATAGATACTCAAGTATGTTCAGGTTTGTGCATGTGTACTAGTGAGAGTTAATATATGACCTGCAAAGAAAATGAGGGGATATGTATATGCTGTAATTGTAAAGTCATTTAATCTAAATTGATAGTTGTAACCCAATCTAAGATTGTGAGCGTTTGGCTATAGCAATGAAATCTAATCACTAGATTTGGGTTTACTATCCATGAAAAGGTGAGAAATGTAGCAAAATGGGAGCACCTCAGAACAGAGCCTCTATTTTTTACTGAATATAGTTACAAAGTTATGTAGTCGGTAAGATTGAAAAAAGACTCCAGTCCTTCCAGTTCAACCTGTGGTGTGTGAGTGTGCATGTGTTTATGTCAATAGTAATTTGCATATCACTGTATGTTGTGATCGTTAAGGTGCCCATCTAATAGTTTTTTCAAACTATCAATGCTCCCTGCTGATACCACTACTTGTGGAAGAGAATTCCACATCCTTACCTCTCTGACAGTAAAGAACCCTTTACTCAGTTTAAGGTTAAACCGCTTCTCTTCCCATTTTAGTGACTGGCCATGTGTCTTTTTAAACTCCTTTCCACTGAAATATTTCTTCCCTATGCTAGGGTCACCAATAAGGTATTTGTATATCATTATCATAGCTTCTCTTAAGCATCTCCTCTCCAGAGAGAATAAGTTCAATGCTTGCAGTCTTTTCCCATAGCTGAGATCCTCTAGTCCCTTTATTAGCTTTGTTGCCCTCCTCTGAACTCTTTTCAGTTCCAGCACATCCTTCTTGAGGACTGGTGCCCAGAACTGGACAGCATACTCTAGATGCGGCTGGACCAGAGTCTTGTAGAGTTGGAGAATTATTTTTTTATCTCTGGAGTAAATCCCCTTTTTAATGCATGCTAATATTCTGTTGGCTTTGCTTGCAGTAGCTTGGCATTGCATGCCATTGCTAAGCCTGTCATCTACTAGGACCCCCAGATCTTTCTCCATCCTGGATACCCCCAGAGGTTCTCCCCCTAGCAAGTAGCTTGCGTTTGTATGTTTAGCACCCAAATGCTTTACCTTACATTTTTCAACATTAAACCTCATTTGCCATGTACTTGCCCACCCCATTATTTTATTTAGGTCTTCTTGTAAGGTTCCCACATCCTGCGTAGAAGTTATTGCCCTGCTTAGCTTTGTATCAACCGCAAATCCTGAGATTGAGCTATTTATCCCATCCTCTATATCATTTATAAGTAAATTAAACATAATTGGTCCCAGGACAAATCCCTGGGGGACCCCACTTACCACATCGGATCATTCTGAGTACTCGCTATTTATCACCACCCTTTGGACCCGCCCCTGTAGCCAGCTTTGAGTCCAGATACATAACCTATGGTCCATGCCAACAGACCTCAGTTTGTAAAATAAACTTTTGTGGGGAGCTGTATCAAATGCCTTTGCAAAATCCAGATTTACCACATCCACTGGCCTTCCTTTATCTAGATGGAAGCTCATTTCCTCATAGAACAATATTACATTGGTCTGGCAAAAACAGTCCTTCATGAATCCATGCTGATTACTACTAATGATACTGTTTTCATTAGAAAAATCTTGGATATAGTCCCTTATCATCCTCCTAAAGCTTACAGACTATTGCTGTTACTCTGACTGGCCTGTAGTTTCTAGGGATATATCACAGCCCTTTTTAAAATATTGGTACCACGTTGGCTTTCTTCCAATCAGCTAGTACCATTCCAGTCAGTAAACTGTCCATAAAAATTAGGTACAATGGTCTAGCTATCTCCTTAAGGACCCTTGTGAGTAAGCCACCTGGTCCTGGTGACTTATTTGTGTTAATTTTTTTGACACTGGCTTCTGTTAGCCAAAAGGATACATTCTGTGACATGTTATTAACATGACAGTCTTGGTAACTATATCTCCCTTTTTCCTTAGTTATCTAAAATGTTTCTTTCTTCATATAGACTATTCATCTGCGAGAAGTAGACATGAGTTTAAGTTTCAGTCTGAGCACAAGTCCTGACTGGACATTGGCTGTTCAGGTGTTGAGATAAATGCCCAAACACTTGCCCATTCATTTGGTGGTCCCCTAAAAAAAAACTACACCAAACCGTTGCATAAGCATGCAGCCTGGCTGGCCAGGAAAGGGTGGAGCAAGTGTTTTCCCCCTCCCTCTTGAACCATACTAGGCTACATGCCCTCAGCATGGGGGTTACATTGGCAGGGGGGATTGTTCAGGAGGGAGCCACATGCTCACCCCTTGTCCCCTTTCTGGCCTGTCAGGCTGCAATAAATTAAAATGGATCTGGGTGTCTGGTGGATTTTTTTTTATGTTGGGGGGGGGGCTCAAAATCTATACCAGATCTTTAGAGTTCCATGCTCATGTTTTTTTTATTTTTTGTGGAGGTCCCCTATTAAAGGTGCATTCACTCTCCCAATGAACATTGACTAATAGGGACTATTTTGCTGCTAGCATTAGTAAATAGATAGGAAGATACTGTATATCATATTTGCTTGTGTTAAACTTTTTCTTTTATATTTCTCAGCTAAGCATACTCTCCTGCATGCATACCTGTGCTATGGGTAGATGGATTTAGGAAGTACATGCTACATGAATCATCAGCCCTTACTCAAGATGACCACGGTCAGAAATGCTACAGGGATTTTTTTAAACCACTTCCTGCCCAAGGTACGTCATATGACATCATGGACTTTGAGTGGGGATATCTGGATGATGCCTGCAGCTACAGGCATCATCCAGATAACATCTTTTTTAGCTGGCAATTCTGTGCACCATAAGAACAATCATAGCGGCAGTTCAGCCTCTTGATCAATCTTACAGGAGGTGGGAGGGGACGTCCCCCCTCCTGCTGCCCTCCATTGCTTCTCAGGGCTCGCCCGTATGAACCGGCGAACCGGAGAACGAAATGGTCGCCTCTGAAAGTTTACCATAGAGATTTCTGGTGACCGAATGGTCCAGAGTCATCTCTATGACCCATTATGACATCATCTCCCAGCCGGCGGACGTAAACAAAGCTGAGGACGGTCATATTGACCCCACATCTCGCCATAAAGAGGACCTGTCATGCACTATTCCTATTACAAGGGATGTTTACATTCCTTGTAATAGGAATAAAAGTCATCAAAAAAATTTTTTTCAAAGAGAAAGTGTAAAAATAAAAGTAAAATAAAGAATAAAAAAAAAAAATTTAAAGCGTCCTGTCCCCGCGTGCTTGCGCACAGAAGAGAACACATACGTAAGTCGTGCCCACATATGTAAACGACGTTCAAATCACACAAGTGAGATATCACCGTGTGCGTTAGAGAAAAAGCAACAATTCTAGCCCAAGACCTCCTCTGTAACTCTAAACATGTAATCTGTAAAAAAATGTTAAAGCGTTGCCTATGGAGATTTTTAAATACCGAAGTTTGGCGGCATTCCACGAGTGTGCGCAATTTTAATGCGCAACATGTTAGGCATCTATTTACTCGGCGTAACATCATATTTCACATTATACAAAAAAATTGCGCTAACTTTACTGTTTTGTTTTGTTTTTTTAATTCATTAAACTGTTTTTTTCCCCCAAAAAAATGCATTTGAAAAATCGCTGCGCAAATATCGTGTGACATAAATAGTTGCAACAACTGCCATTTTATTCCCTAGGGTCTCTGCTAAAAAAAACATTTATAATGTCTGGGGGTTCTGAGTAATTTTTTAATTTTATTTACAAATGTTTTATTAAAGTATTTCAGGCGAGTACAAAATGAATAGGCACAGAAAGATCGGTAAATACATTTGAAAAACCAGATGAAATAGTACAGTATGCATCTCTTATAATGACTGTAAGAAAAAACAATAACAGAAAAAAAAAGGAAAAAAAGAAATGGAAAAAAAGAATTGTAACGCCGCGTACACACGGTCAGACTTTTCGGCTACAAAAGTCAGACAGCCCGTCCGACAGACTTTCGACGGACTTTTGGCGGACTTGCGGCGGACTTGCGGCAGACATTCTAACGAACGGACTTGCCTACATACGATCACACAAAAGTCCGACGGATTCGTACGTGATGACGTACACCAGACTAAGATACGGAAGTTGATAGCCAGTAGCCAATAGCTGCCTTAGTGTGGGTTTTTGTCCGTTGGACTAGCATACAGACGAGCAGATTTCTGGGTCTGGCGTTACGACGTAAAGATTTGAAGCATGTTTCAAATCTAAAGTCCGTCAGATTTACGGCTGGAAAAGTCCGCTGAAAGTCCGGGGAAGCCCACACACGATCGGATTGTCAGCCGGCTTTGGTCCTTTTGGTCCTTTTGTAGACGAAAAGTCTGACCGTGTGTACACCCCATAAGAGAATATAATTTGAATACATAAACTTGCATCTGTGAGGTAAGATATGTGAGTACAGAGGTATGATATGTCAATGATATCCAAACAATGTTACAAACTGTATTGGATGCATTATCATAAAAGACCACAAATCTATCAAGTTATTAGAAATGGGGATAAGGAATTCCCCAAACATGGTTTATGTTGACCAATTTTGCTATTTACGGTCAAAGATGTGCATGGGGTCCATGAGAGTGTGATGCACCCTTTACATCAATCTAATAGACTCCATGCAGAGGAGCACCTGAGACCATGGTACCAAGGGACATCACTAGTTTAGGGTGATAGCCCATTGGATAGCACTAAAAAGCGTATGTGCTAATGTTTGTTGGGGGAGAGGAGACCTCTGGGAGATCTGCAAATAAAATGCAAGTCTGGTAAGTCAGGGTCACAGGTACCCCTGTTATTTGGAGAACCAGCGAGGAGGTTTTTTGCCACAGGGATTTCAAGACAGTGCAGCTCCAGAACTTGTGAAGGAGAGTACCCCTCTGAAGCATGTGTTGGGAACTAGTGGGTAAATTCTGTGCAGCCTGTCAGGGGTATAGTACCAGCGGTTATGTAATGTGATTACAGTCTCTTTGATAGAGATAGAGCGTGTGCATTTATGCATATTCTGCAGAGATATCCTGGGCCGTCTCTGTCTCCCATTCCAACATATCTGTTTATTTGGTCATAGTATTGTGGTCATTAAGGTACTGGTATAAGATTCAGATAGTCCCCCTATCTCTAGAGGCCTCTCCGCATAGGTTCTCAAATGGTGATTTAGCCAATTCCACAGCTTGGGATAAGGTGTTAGAAAAAACATCTTTTAACAGTTTGGTTAAAAGGCCTTATATGCAGGTGCAAATCAAAACTCTATGTTCATGCATTAATGACATTTCTTGGATGATTCATTAGAAGTAAATGGTCTAATGAACTCATAGCATATAAATAGTGCTTGATTGCTTCATACCTACAAAAGACATGTGACTGATCTCTTTTTCTTATCTCTCTTTAGAAGAAATTAATTTATACATCATGAGTAAAAACCATGTCCTTAACTGTAGCTGTATCACTTGGTAGCAGATTATATACCAAAATATTTGGTTCAACACCTTTCCTATGCATTCATCTCTCCTCTTATTGTCTTATAATTCATTTTGTTTACTATAGGAGAAACTTTTCAGGATAAGTACTTTGCTAACAATACACTCAGACAATAGAGTGTAATGAAGGCATCTGTGTCTGAGCAGATAGCGCTACCTTTTCTTTCCAAGAGGAGCCAAGTGCTCAATTGCATTCATAGATGTCATTATTGTTTCACAAAGGGATAAGAGAGAGAGAGACATTCTGTCCTTTCGTGAATAGAATTTAACATGAGACTAGTCCAGGATGACTGCACAGGTTACACATATTAATACTCTAGCAGGCCAAATTTCTCTACCCTTATAGGAGGAGCTGACATTTTCTTTTTTTCATGGTTAATCACCATCTTTGTGACCATATTTCTGCACTTTCTCCTCTTGTTAGCCTTAGTCTTTATCCTCTTCTGTTTGTGATTTGCCTGCTTTTGCCATCAAACATTTTGATGCATAAATACAATTGGGTTGATTTACTAAAACTGAAAAGTGCTAAATCTGGTTCAGGTTTGCATAGTAACTAATCAGCTTCCAGGATTTTTTTTTTTTTGTCAAAGCTTAATTGAACAAGCTGATTGGCTACCATGCACAGCTGCACCAGATTTGGCATTTTCCAGTTTTAGTAACTCAACCCCAATATGGTTTAACAATTTATTGGAAGCATTGTTTAGAAAAAAAAGACACACTTTTTTAATTTTCAAAGTAGCTTGGATCTAGATATCCCCTTGATCCAACCATCAGCCAAATTGGATACAGGTTCTCTGATGCTAATAGGGTCTCATTGTTAGTTGATGTCAAACTTATTGAAGTAGCAAATTGGATGGCACTTACACGCTCTACTTACTTTCATCTAAGGCAGTCCATACATGGTGTGGTTTCTTTCCTGCAACCACGGGCTGCAGGAAAGAAATGTGCATGATTCCCCCATCAACAGAGGCAATGTTGACAGGGGAATCAGCAATTGTCTTCTCCCAGCCGGGGAAGCCGTCCCTGCCGGGAAAATACAGTGATTATATTAGCCACTAGCGATAATTGCAAGAGAATCCGGCAATCTGGTTGTACCCAAGTTGAGCAATCGATCAACTTGGTACATTCAGGCTGCCCATTCTCGGTTCAAATCTCAGCTGGTTCCTGCTGAACTGGCCGAGATTCTAACCGAGTATGGCTAGCTTACTGTATATAAGTTGGATTACTGACTCATCCCCGGTCCCTTACATTCTTCCTAACCCTCTCACTCTTTCTTTATGTTCTCTATCATGGACATGTGCGGTTCGTTTCATTTCAAATCAATATTTGGACAAATTTTTCTGTATTTGGAGATTTGAATATATCCGAATAACGGAATTACAGTATAGACAAAGTTTACCGAATGCTCTGTATAACAAAACAAAATTCGTCTGGATTTCCGGAATTCAAATTTAAATTTGAATCGAATATTTCATCAAATTACATTTGAATTTGAACTGAAAGCATATTTCTGAAATCAAAGAGTGTTATTAGAGTACCATTTCGAAATAATGCTGTTTTTTTTTAAGCCAAAGGTGATTTAAAGAGTCGTAATCATTTGATGAAGATTTTTCTTTTGTTTGTTCACTTTGGAGCTTTCAAATAGGAAAAAAATAAAATTTTTGCATTTTTGTTTCATCCAATTCAAAATTTATCGATTTGAATATTTTGAATTAAAAAAAAAAATCCATACATCCATACAAAACGAATTCCGAATACGAATTCCGGATAAGAATCCCGAATATGAATTGAACGAATCAACCCAAATTTAACTAAACTAAATAACTAGATTAATGCATCTAAACAAAAGGAAACACATTTTTTGGTCATGCACATGTCTACTCTATAGCAGCCTATGGACTTTCAATTAGAGAGAGGCGGTCTGATAGGAACCAGCTACTGCTTCCCTCTTTCTTTAGAAAACTACCCTTCTTTGTGACAACAGTGTCATGAGTTATTTGTAAAACAAACACTTTATATGGATAATAAAACAAAATCAAGCTTATGAACCTTAAAATTATAAAACTGACACAAAACTATTTTTCTTTTGAGGATAAGAAAAAAAGAAATACCCATTTGTGTTTTTTATAATATTTTGACAAATTGACAAAAAAAGTAACAGAAGCATTTTTGATTATTTTATATTTAACAATTTAAGGCAAACTGTTATGCCGTGTACACACGACCAGACTTTCTGGAAGAAAAGGTCGCACATTCTGATTGTGTGTGGACTTCATCTGATTTTTTCTTTCTAAAATTCTGATGGACCTAGAAATAGAACATGTTTCAAATCTTTCTGACGGACTCAATTCCTATCAGGAAAACCGTTCGTCTGTATGCTAGTCCGACGGACCGAAAACGATGCAAGGGCAGCTATTGGCTACTGGCTATTGAACTTTGTTTTTCTAGTCCCCTCGTACATCATTGCATTCTAAACGAACGGACTTTGGTGTGATCCTGTGTAGGCAAGTCCGTTTCAGCAGAACTCCATCGGAACTCCATCGGAAAGACCATCAGAGTCTACTCTGATAGAAAGTCCGATCGTGTGTACGCGGCTTTACTGTCTTATTTTTGTACACTGCAATGCTTCCTAAAACTTTATCTCTATCTCTGCGCATGGCATACATAGAGAAGGGGAGAAAAAATGTAAGAAAGATAAATTAGGAGAAAGAGAGAGAACAACCTGTAGGTTGGAGATGCTGTTTGTGTTGCAATGTCACAGGACTATAAGTGCGCCTAAATGCTTTCTCCTAGTTTACAGTTGCAACAGTAAATCAACATTCCCACAACATGGAGTGTTATGTCTGTGCACATTAATCTACACATCGCAGGGGTTTAAGATGATCTAAGGAGCTAGGGTAAACAATGTTATGGTGCGCCGCGTATCTGCATACTTAGGCAAAATCACACGACATAGCAATCACCCTTGGACCAGAAACAGTTTAATAACCATGATAAACAATTAAGACCACCCACAGTGAAAAAAGAACAAGTTATTCTGTTGCAGCAATCTCCCTTAGGTAAAATAAATAAAACTGAGCATCTCTGCAATAAAACCAACATATAGCCAACATTTGATGGGGCTGATCACATGTACACAAATAATGCAAAATTACACTTCCAAAAAAGAGGCCATGAAAGCTGTGCAGTTTTCCCCAAACACAGTGCACATTAGTGACTTTAAATTCATGTAATCCCTAAAGAGATGGATCCTCTTTATTGAAGCAATACAAGTAAAAGGCTCTCCATTATCTATACCGTAAGCGCGTGTGTGTTTGTGAGCATTTTTTTTGTTTGTTTTTGTTGATCCTCTACATTTTTTAATATGTTGCTTGAAAAAAAAAAAACTTATATAAAATTCACAGTCTACAATGGATTTTTTTTAACATTTCCACCAAATCAGGCTTTGGCTGCCATGGGGAAGCTTTTCAGCAGTTTTGATCAGTATGGCAGGAGGTAGAGTAGAAATGTGTGTTTTTCACATCATACATCTCTTCAAGAGTAGTGAGAGAGAACCTTTAGCCCCAAAGCTTTTGCTGAACTATATCTGAACTACAACTTTCATCACATGCAAAAAACAACCATACCACAGTAACAGACATTTAAAATCGACAAAATAACACACTTCTCCACAGCTATTTACTCTTTTAGGGTGTTGGAGAAGGCTGGAAATGTGGTACATACAAAACACGGTAGTAAAAATACTGTGTAAGTAGTTGGGATTCATCTTTCAAATTAGAAAGTTCAGTCTAATCGATGACAATTTCTGGTTTGATTGTGTTGAAACTTATTAAAAAAAAGAGTGCTTGTTCTTATGTACAGATTTTTGCATGCATCAACCCTTAGGAACCAAGCAGATGCAGTATAAGAATGTTTATCACTGGTGGCTATAGTTTGCTGCTTTAAAAGAGTATGTTAAACGAAAACTCCTTTTTTTCATTTTGTTTAGAGTAGGGGAAACCCCTGTCATTTTTTGTTTGATGTCTGTGTCTCTATAGGGAGATTCTTCTCCTGTCTCAAAGGACTTCAAAGGAAGGAAATTCATATCTTAGACAGCTGTCACTGGGAGAAATGTCCCAATTGGAAGATTTTCCCTCTACTACCGTTTCAGTGATAACTCAAATTTTTGGATTTTCTCTCCCTTTCATTTCCATTTCCCAAGGACAATGATCATCAGAACAAATAGACATGCTGACACTCATATATGGGGACACAGACAGCAATAAAAACATTACCCAGCATCTGGAGTGATCATACTAATTACCCCTCCAAATTACTCAAATTCTGCCAGTCCAGTACAAATGCTAATAATTTATTTTTTTAGCTAGGTTACAAACTGTGTGGGTTTTTTTGTTTTTTTTGTTTTATTTTGCTAGTGCATTTTTTTAATTTTGGGCTACTCTCGTATACTTTATGCTGGCACAGGAAAAAAAGCCCTCTGTTGGCACCATATCACCAAATTCTAATACAGTAAATTAGTGTGCACCAAAACAACAAACATCTATTCCCCCTAATGCTATAGCTACTGTTAAATGGTGGCAGTCCCCATGTTCTGCATGTGGAGGGAATAGGAGGATAGCAGGTTCTTCAGGACAAAGCTGTAATCAGGCCACACCATCCAGAGGCAGGGCATGTCTACCTTTTCTAGTTCAGAGCAGCCATGGTATACAGCCACAGCACCACAAGAAGGTAAGTTGAGTGGCTGACAAAACATTCCTCTTCTTCCTTCTCCCAGGTGTAGAAAAGACAGTTGTCTGCAACTGCTGCTAGTGCACCATCTTCTCCTTCCTACTCCCCTACTGCCAATCATACCATAGCCCTGAAAACTGTCAATAAGGAGTTGGTGGAATTATTTGATCCCAAGATTAATGACTTGCTGCAGGAAGATGATCTTGGTGATGCAAAAGCATGTCACCTTTCAGATATTGAAAATGAGGAACATAGCACCATGGTTATAGAGGGAAGGGACATCAGGCAGGAAGCAGCCAGAGGCACTGATGTTCCAGCAATTGGATCATGGGTTCCAACAAGGAGGAAGAGGTAGATGATGAGATGGGAGACCATCCAAATGTGCCACTGATTTGAGAAGAGGAAAGTTCTTACGGCAACCCGCAGTACAAGTGGATTTTGTCAAAGGCCAGGAACAGCTTACAGAGTACTGGAAGGAAAGCTGTCCTATTTCATCTGGTGGCACTGCTCCACAACTACAGGTCACTGAAATCCTCAGGGGTAATTGACATAGCTCTGCGGTGTGGGCCTTTTTTAACATATCTGTTGCCAACAGCATTGTTGTGGTCCGCAGCAACTGCTTGCAGTGTATCAGCCATGGTAAAAGTATCAGGCATTTAGGTACCACATGCTTGAAGAAACACATGACTCTGCTTCACAAAGCTTGATGGAAGCAGCAACTCGATGAGACAAGTTGGAAGCAAGAGGCCCAAAATGCTCCTCCTCATGCCTCACTTTCTGCATTTCCACCTCATCCTCAGCATATTTTTTCTACATCTTCTGCAACATCTGTGACCTCTGGTGACAGGGAATGAAGCCTCACAAGAGATTTCAATGGCTTAGGATATGCCATGTCAAATGGGGAAGATGGCCTTGGAGCTATGCTGAGGAGGGTCAAGCGAAGGCTCGAACCTCTGAAGATTTCTCCTACGTGCACCATACCATCTCCAACATGCAGATAAAAAAGTCCCCAAATCACCCCCAGGATGGCTGGCTACACATTACCATGGACAAATGTTCCAGGAAGCATGGACAGGGATGCGATAAATCCTTCACAGCACACTGTGTTAGTCTACTGGCAACTGGGAAGGATGCAGGACCGTTGGATTTGGTATCTGGTAGTGGTAGTCCACCAGGTGTATTGTTGAGTGGTGACAGCACAGTCACCTGTACCCCTCCCCATCTCTGGTCCTAACTTACAACTTCTTTAAACCCCCCAGTACCCTCAAGCACCCCAAATCATTTGTAATGTCCCAGGCTAAATTCCACCATTCTGTGTTACAGCTAATATGCCTGGGGACAGGAATTACACAGGCTCAGAGTTGTTGACATCTCTCAAGGCTCAGGCTGAGAGATGGCTGACCTTTACGTTTAGTAAGATACTGTGGGGTTGATTTGCTAAAACTGGAGACTGCACAATCTGGTGCAGCTCTGCAAAGAAGCCAATAAGGTTCCAGGTGTTTTTTTTTGTCAAAGCCTAACTGAGTAAGCTGAATCAGGACAGTGTAAAAAAAAGATGACAGGCAAAACTGAAAGGAGAAGGAAAGGTGGAGGTTCTGCTACAAGGCGGTAGGATGTTCCAAGCTGTGCAATGCTAATGTTTACTTTTCCTGTTCCTCCTCTCTTCCTCTTTTCACTCCTCCACCACTTCCTCCTTTCAGTTTTTCTCCTCCTACCCCTCCTTGACCTCCTCCTCCTCCGTCTCCTTTCTCCTTTTATGTGACTATACAGAAAAAAGTATCCCTCAATTTCATATAATGAATAACTGGTGAAAGCAGCCCTCTTTCTCCAATTTCCAGCCAGGGCAGCCCCACAGTAACATTTAGACTCATTTTCATCTCACTTCAGCTTTTAATTGCTTCTTTTGTTCTGTGAGTCCTTCTCCAGGAACAGGAGTGAAAGGGCAGGCAACAGAAAAAAATAGGCATACAATCTTACCCTGCCTGTCCTTTCCCAGAGTGAAGCCTTGAAACTTGATAAAGCACTCACCAACTCCCACCCAATCATCTTTCCAGTAACAACGTTCGCACACCAGAATTTTGCCAGGGTGGGAAAAAAAAGAAAAAGGGTTACCAAACCCCTCGCACACCCAGCACCTGTATGCTAGCTTAATACTTTTATTACTTCTATACCAGCTGGTGATATTTGGCCCTTTCCTCAAGTTCATGGCTAGGGTAGTCCCACAATAACATGTTCCCACCTGCCATCATTATGTATTTTTGTTAAGCAATATTTACAGATTATTTTTTATACTTTTCATTATTTATATATTTATTTATATATATATTTCATTATTTATATATTTTTTCCTGATATTGTCAAGCAAACCTGAACAGGGACAGCAAGGCTGTAACTAAACTGCTTAACAGCAATTATATCATGGACTACTTGGTGTCAAGGATATACCACTGGCTATAGGTGGCCCAATATGGGCTTGAAATACTAGCCTGTCCCTCTGCATGTGTCATGGTAATAAAAAGTCCAATACAATTATTTTATATACTGTACATTTAACTAAGAAAAGGTCCCGCAAGCGCACCGCCCGAGTGTGAAAAGTCACATTGAAATTAATGGGAGACGGTTTTGATGCATATTTCTAGCACTAAAAAAAATGTCTGAAAACCGCCTCCATGTGACAGGGGTCCTACAGATACAGGCGTGTATTATGCATCAGTCAATGTACTTATGTGCTGCAAATTATCTGTCAATCAAACACTTTACCTAATGTTTACATGACTCATTTTGTTTTTTGCAGTAAAGTTGCTATTGTTCTCATTTACTCTTATCTTCACTGACACTCAGGAGGAATTTGAAAGCAGAATAATGTTTTTTGTTTTTTAGAAGTCTGTAATCTGTAATGTTGTAATGTTGCTAATACTGTACGTGTAATTGCAACCTATTAATATATGCAGAACAGTTTGTCTGAGTGTAATGAATAATGCACAACCCCAGCCAAACATTTTATTTAGTATTACATAACACAAGGAAGGGATGAGACATTTCCCAGGTATACTGTATATAGCAGCATTTCTTCACTTCCTGTCATTTTGTCATCTGAACAGTGAGGAAAAATCACTGCAATGTTGACAGAGTTGGTACCTCTGCCATGTTTTTCATTGTCTGTTACCCCTTTGGAGAGTAGTTCCCTAGTTTCTTTCCTAAAAAACACCTTGTGCGAAGATTGGGCTGACTAATTACAGAAGTTGAGACTCGTCACACAACTAATTTCACACATTCACTTCAATTGTCCAACCGTGTAGATGAAATAAGTAAACAGGAATTTGTTTTTACATGACTAGACAATTAAAGCAAATAGTCACATAATTTATTGTTTGAAGATTCAAAAGTTCTAAACTTTCTCCACTTTATCCCAAAAAACATTTTAACTGGAGAGTTGGGTTTTATGTTCATTTTTATTAAACCAGATAAATTTATTGGGATGGTGTCCATAGGATTAATTTTGTTCAGAAAGTGTTTCTAAGGCTAGAAATGGTCAATTATCAATTTCTTACCGGGTCTTCAGTGTACCTTATTGTGAGAGCAAGAGTATTCATGATACCACAGATTTTGATGTGTGTGTAAGATAAAATAAGTATTTTTGGTGCTTATTATTTCTATTCCTATTTTGAAAAAAACACTGTCTTTTACTTTTTGCTATAGTAAATATCGCATTTTATCCACTTCAGCCCCGGAGGATTTTACCCACTTCCTGACCAGAGCACTTTCTGTGATTCAGCACTGCATCGCTTTAACTGACGTTGTAGCCAAACAAAATTGACGTTCTTTTTTTCCCACAAATAGAGCTTTCTTTTGGTGGTATTTGATCGCCTCTGTGGTTTTCATTTTTTGCGCTATAAACAAAAAAAGAGTGACAATTTTGAAAAAAACACAATATTTTTTACTTTTTGCTATAATAAATATTCCCCAAAAATATATAAAAAAATATTTTTTTCCTCAGTTTATGTGTTCTTCTACATATTTTTGGTAAAAAAAAATCACAATAAGCGTATATTGATTGGTCTGCACAAAAGTTATAGCATCTACAAACTATGGGAAAGATTTATGGCATTTATATGGTGTTTATATTATTATTTTTTTTTACTAGTAAGGGCGGTGATCTGCGATTTTTAGTGGTATTGCGGTGGACAGGTCGGACACTTTTGACACATTTTTGGGACCATTGACACTTACAGAGCAATCAGCAATCAGTGACACTGATTACTATGTAAATGTCACTGGCAGGGAAGGGCAGGGAAGGGGTTAACACCAGGGGGCGATCAATGGGTTAACTGTGTTCCCTATGTATGTATTCTAGCTGTGGGGGGATGGGACTAACTGGTACATGGTACATGAGTTCTAGGCTACTCTATCCCTAAAAAAGAACACAACCAAAGGCATCTCCCATGGGACTTTGTTGCAGCCCAAAAAAGCAAAAAATGTATCAGGAATTTAAAAAAAAAATAAACTTTTATTATACAAACAGTAATGAAATCCAAAGTTAAAAGTACTGGTCTCTGTACATATACAGTGTGATAAATTGCTCTCACAATAATGTGCATGATGGGTCCCTGATCAGAAGCAAGTGGGTTTGCACCCAAAAGGTGCATGATTTACATAAGGGTTCCAATTAAAGAGGGTGGGTTGAACTATCTCACCCGAAAAGGCCACCTGTCAATGAAGATCCCAATTTCCCTGGCATCATGTGCATGTGCTGAGGTACCCGCGATCGGCAACATGTAATGTGACGCCAGCTGCAGGTAGGGGGACTGATCATGCATGGGACCACCTGGATGGTGCGGGGAAAGGGGAGGGGGGACGCCACCAGTGGGGACATCTGCCTCTTGCCACAAAACCAACAGGGGTGAATCCTGAGATGGAAATGTTAGAGAAAGCATAATAGGGGCATACCCAGGGTGAACCCAGAGTTTTTCCCCACATCCGCACTGGGAGGGGGATGGAAGAGGGACAGGCTGAAAGAACAGACCAAAGGAAAAAACCTACATGATGAAAGTTAAATTTTCTATTTTTTTTCTACATATATTTTTTACATTTTATGTTTGTTCTAGGTCCAATATTCACTACCCATATCCCCTTTGATGATTATTTTATCATCCAAACTTTACTCAGATCATCACCAATACGTTGAGACATATACATATATGTTGGTATGTTGGCCTCCGTTTTATATATATATATATATATATATATATATATATATATTTTTTTTTTTTCCTCATTAATGTACACACAGCACCCCATATTGACAGAAAAACACAGAATTGTTGATATTTTTGCAGATTTATTAAAAAAGAAAAACTGAAATATCACATGGTCCTAAGTATTCAGACCCTTTGCTCAGTATTTAGTACTTGGCTGTATTCATCTTTCTCGATTTCAACCAGTTGTCCTGTCCCTGCAGCTGAAAAACACCCCCATAGCATGATGCTGCCACCACCATGCTTCACTGTTGGGACTGTATTGGACAGGTGATGAGCAGTGCCTGGTTTTCTCCACACATACCGCTTAGAATTAAGGCCAAAAAGTTCTATCTTGGTCTCATCAGACCAAAGAATCTTATTTCTCACCATCTTGGAGTCCTTCAGGTGTTTTTTAGCAAACCCCATGCGGGCTTTCACGTGTCTTGCACTGAGGAGAGGCTTCCGTTGGGCCACTCTGCCATAAAGCCCCGACTGGTGGAGGGCTGCAGTGATGGTTGACTTTCTACAATTTCTCCCATCTTCCGACTGCATCTCTGGAGCTCAGCCACAGTGATCTTTGGGTTCTTCTTTACCTCTCTCAGCAAGGCTCTTCTCCCCCGATAGCTCAGTTTGGTCGGACGGACAGCTCTAGGAAGGGTTCTGGTCATCCCAAACGTCTTCCATTTAAGGATTATGGAGGCCACTGTGCTCTTAGGAACCTTAAGTGCAGCAGATTTTTTTTGTAACCTTGGCCAGATCTGTGCCTTGCCACAATTCTGTCTCTGAGCTCTTCAGGCGGTTCCTTTGACTTCATGATTCTCATTTGCTCTGACATGCACTGTGAGCTGTAAGGTCTTATATAGACAGGTATGTGGCTTTCCTAATCAAGTCCAATCAGTATAATCAAACGCAGCTGGATTCAAATGAGTGTGTAGAAACACCTCAAGGATGATCAGAAGAAATGGACAGCACCTGAGTTAAATATATGAGTGTCACCGCAAAGGGTCTGAATACTTAGGACCATGTGATATTTCAGTTTTTCTTTTTTAATAAATCTGCAAAAATGTCAACAATTCTGTGTTTTTCTGTCAATATGGGGTGCTGTGTGTACATTAATGAGGGAAAAAAATGAACTTGAATGATTTTAGCAAATGGCTGCAATATAAATTTAAAGGGGTCTGAATACTTTCCGTCCCCACCGTATATATATATATATATATATATATATATATATATATATATGTATATATACAGTATATATATATGAAGTGCCGTTTACTAGCAAGCCCTCTCTGACCATTTGATGCTAATACTTCTTGTTTACATAGATACTAAATTGGTTGATAATCCCCAGCCTTTTGTGACCACTCATCCCAGCTTCCTGTGAGATTTTAGGGCCAGGCCATCTTGGACATGTGGGTCTCCCAGGACCAACTGCTATTATTTTCTTTATTTTTTTGTTTTGTGACTCTGGCATATTGATATACATATACTTTATATACTTTTCTACTATTATGTTCTACTATTTTATTTATTTTATTTATATATTCAGGTACTCTCGCAGCCATCCCCTGAGGAAGATTTTTTATACAATTGAAATGCGTTGGGAGCATGAGGCCTAACAGTTATTTGGCTATACTTTGATGTTATATGTGCCCATATGTGCCCATATTGTAAGAGAAATGTATCATACTGTATATATACAGAGACTAGTACTTTTAAATTGGGATTTCATTACTGTTTGTATAATAAAAATGTTTTCTTTTCTAAATTATTGATTTTTTTTTTGCTTTTTTTGGGGTGCAACAAAGTCCTACTGGGCATGCCTTTGGTTATGGCTTGTGGTTTTCTAGCAACATATCAAAAGTTCACAGTTTTGCTATTATCTTCCTAAAAACTATAGTAATCATGAAAATGTTGCTATTATCAAAGCCAATGTTCCTTGTTGCACTGTTAAGATAAACTTATAAGTAGCAGCCCCATTTTATTTCAATCTTCTTTTGAGTTTTCATAACTATTTATTTCCCAGTTAACATATTTTCCTTAACACTACATCTTTCCTCTTACCGCCTCTTCTGTTTTTTTTCTTATTTGAGTTTATCTTTGTTCTTATTATTCCAATATTTTCCCCTTATAAAACTGGTATAATCAGTGTTTTTTTTTTCAATATACTACCTTTTCTAGAGAAACCAATAAAGATTTATTAAATTTGGATCTAATTTATATTCACCACCAGGGATATTACAAAGAAACCACATTTACATAATAATAATAATACTAATGATGAGGATAATTACAATAGTAATCATCATCATTGTCATAATACACTTACTGTATATATAGTTGTCTTAGTCACATACTTTATGACAATAAAGAAAACATGGGATTTTCAGGGTGTCATTTCATTGCTTATACTTAAACATAGTCTTTTTATATTAAAAATCATGAGTCTTTATTAACAAACTCATAATTCAAATTATTTTACAAAAAAAACCCCCACAATATAAAATACATACAAAAATGTATTATTGGTACAGTATTTTGGGGCTTGAGATGGATGCTTCCCTCTTTTGTCTGATGTTTAATGCTCTCACAGGATGCACATTGGCAAAACTGACCCCTGTGACCATTGTAGATGACAGACCCTTATTGGTTATCCATTATATGCAAGGCAGGAAACAAAATCCATCTCTTGCCTAATCAAAAGCACCTAACACAGTACACAAAAACATTGGCTAGGCACACAGATAACCCTTTGATCACTCTAAATGTTTAACCCCCTCTCAGCCAGTGTCATTAGTACAGTGACAGTGCACATTTTTAGCACTGATCACTGTATTAGTATCACTGGTTCCCACAAAAGTGTCAGTTAGTATCCGATTGTCTGCCGCAGTATCGCTATAAGTCGCTGTTCACCTACATTACTACTAATAATTTTTTTTAAAAATCCATAAATATATCCCATAGTTTGTAGACGCTATAACATTCACGTAAACCAATTAATATATTTTATTGTAATTTTGTTTACCAAAAACATGTAGCAGAATACATACTGGCCTAAATTTATGAAGAAATGTGATTTTTAAATTTGTTTTATTGGATATGTTTATAGCAGAAAAAAGAAAAAACATTTTTTTTTTTTTCAAAATTGTTGTTTTTTTTTTGTTTATAGCGCAAACAATAAAAATACCACCAAAAAAAGCCCTATTTGTGGGAAAACAATTACAGGCATACCCCACTTTTAAGTATGCAATGGGGTTTATTTACTAAAGCTGGAAAGTGCAAACTCAGGCTCACTTCTGCATAGAAACCAATGAGCTTCCAGGTTTTATTAACAAAGCTTAATTGAACAAGCTGGGGTTAGAAGCTCATTGGTTTCTATGCAGAAGTGAGCCTGATTTTGCACTTTTCAGCTTTAGTAAATAAACCCCATTGTGTACTTAAAAGTGGGGTATGCCTGTACATACATTTTATTTGGGTACAGTGTCGCACGATCGCGCAATTGTCAGTTAAAGTAACACAGTGCCGTTTCGCAAAAAATGGCCTGGTGATGAAGGGGGTAAATTTTCCAGATGTCACGAGAGAACCTATAATTATTTGAGCTACATAATCTATCTACTTAATCCATCTAGAGATTTATCTTGCCTTGAACCTAATTAACCTCATATCCAAGTAGACCCTTGTTAAAAATTAGGCTGTCTGCAGTTATATTTCTTAGAATCTTGAGTACCTTTTTCTGTTCAGTCTACTGGGAGGAATATTAAAGAAAAAAAGACTACAATAGTCTTGAAACATGCGAGAGTATCAAGAGATACAACAAAAGTTACACCTTTATGATTGCTTTAAACTGTAGAGCTCAACTGTCAACACCTCTGCTTTATTACTTATGGATCCATATAGATACAGTATATGAAAGAGCATATAACACGCTTCAGTTCTTTAACAGTGTTAGAGGTTCTCCTTGGGATAAGGATCTGTAAAACATAACATGAATAATTATTTTCTTTATGGCAGGAAGTACAGGCTCCTTTCTTTTGTCTTGTTTGTTAAAGTGTTATTAAATCCAGGAGCCTGCCTTCACTATATCTAGTCTCCCACAGTACACAGAACATCAACATGCAATTATTTTAGTAAATTTAAACTGCTAAATACCTTTTCTCATTGGCAGTATATAGCAGTCTTGTGACTTCTATCAGTGTTCCGCCAAGCACTGGATAAAGCTTGTAGGAGGAGTTTTTATTCTCCTCTGACTGTCCTATGAGGCTGCATGACTCCTGACCCTCTATCTGGACAGTGCTGATTGGCCCTGTGCTGTTCACATGCACCCTCCTAAAAAATAAAAATAAATTCTCTAGCAATACACACCAAACTGGGTATGTACAGAGTGCCTCCAATGCTCTGTACTGTCAGCAGATGTATTAGGGACAGTAAAAAAAGGGGGGAGATCAGAGAAGACAGGATCAAACAGTATTTTTTACACTGCGGAAGATTAAACCCTTAGGTTCCACGGTGAGTATAAAAAGCATGATTTACTGCATATACAGAATGATTTTCCTATTGTGGGTTTAGTAACACTTTGAGTCACATTTTTTTTATCAAGTGTAGCCTTTTAAAACTTTTCAGAACCAAAGAGGGCCTAATTTATAAAAACATTAGAGGGAAATTTTAATATGGACCACTGCTTGCTCAAATTACATCAGAAGAGTGGTTTTCATGTTGAAATTAAAGGCTGTGAGTTTTACGGCTGGATCCTGCTCTGTGCATTAGGAGAGCTGACTGTGCCTCCTCTATGAATGAAGCCTACAAACAACAACTGGAAGTTTCATTTATAAACAGATTTTGACAGCATTCTTATGATGCACGTTTGTTAGCGTTTATGTGCAAATCAAAAGATTATCCATTGATTTGCACATAACGTCAGTTTCAGCAAACCTGAAATTGCAGAGAAAAATTTTGTTTTGTTTTTTAAATACATGTTGTTACCTTACAAATTATTCATTAATTTTTCAACTCTTTTTTCTTGTTTTTTTTTATGACTATTTTACTATTTGCATGTAACCTTTTTTATTTTTATCACTGTTCATTCATTTTTTAGCATAGCATTTTAAAATGCACAATTTTAAAAAGTTTCTAATTTAAATAAATTATTATGTTTTGTATAGTAAACATATTTTTCTTTAACTATTCAGTTCAGTGGTACCCAACCTTTAACCCCAAGGGCTGCATTCAGCCATTTGGTACTTGTTGTTTAGCCCTTGGACCCCAGTAGCGGGGTAATAGCAGTGATTCTTACTAGCCTCATATCACATGTTCCTAGCCTCTTATTGGTTTCCGTTTATGAAGTTGTAAAGAACTGTGATCTCAAGGATCGCTGCTGATCACAGTCCATAAACAGTTTATGAAACAGAGATAATTGGGGGGAGAAGTGTTTGAACATGTTCTCCCGCTGATGATCTCAGCACATGGAGAATCCTCATTGAATGACACAGTAATGGCTAGTTTATGAAGCTGTGATCTCACCGCTTCACTGACGATCTGAGTCAGAATTCACACTCCTCGATTCACCAGCTCAGAGGTGGAAAATCGGTGAGTGTATATATAATGTGTGTGTATGTATATATATATATATATATATATATATATAATGTAGGGGGACTGCTTTTTTTTTTTACCAATAACCACACCATCTGTCAGTGTATTGAGCGGTGATAATTTATCACTGCTTAGTAAACTGACATCTTGGTGTTTCGGGGAATTTCTGGTACTGTAATCTCATAAAGTCTCACGAGATTCCAGTATCAGGGGGCATTCTCCACTGTTTGAAACGTTTGTAGATTCACTTCACTCCTCCAAAGGTGAAGCGATCTACACCACTTCATAAACTGGCACACAGAGGAGAAAGACCTCCACTGTGAATGCCAGAGAACGAAGAAATGAATAGATTTCACTGCTTCATAAAAGGACAAATTATTGTCTTCTACAGCACGTCTCCAGTTTCTAACCAAACCTGTATCATGTCCACAGTCCTTCTGTTTATTCTTTCCTCTTTAGTTGCCACTTTACTCATACACCAAGGTTTTTTTTTTCACAGTTTGGAGAAAATGCAACTAATTGGATATTTGTTTTTTATTAGTTTTTTTTTATCCAGAGCATAAAAATCTGATGGGTTGCTTTATCAAAAGAACCAATATTGTTATATTTGTCCAAATTTCACAAATTAGCACCAACATGCAATTACGGTATTACTTCTCCATGTAAAATTAACTGATTAAGAGTACATGTGTTTCAAAACATTTCTTAAATATGTTAATTCGTTAATTCCCCTGTAAAAGTATTCTTACTCAGAGGGTTGATTTACTAAAGATGATCAGCTCTTCACTTTGCAAGGGAATTTTCTCCAAAACTTAGTGAATGAGGTGAAATTTTACTTTGCAAAGAATACATAAATTATGTGCAAGGAAAATGAGAATGAAAACGATTTACAGAGACAATAAAACATATCTGCCTTGTTCTATCCCACAATAAATCACATAATCATTTAACTCTAGTTCCCCTTACTATTTATAAAACATATCCAGGTTACCCACGGAGCCTGAACCTCTCAAATCTATTCTTGCAAATTTGCACCCATTTCTTAGACTCCATCATATTGTTGCTTTGTTTCATCTGTTCTATAGAGGGCATCTGTGGCTTTTTCCAAAAAATTGGTATTAGCCTCTTAGCAGCATCTAACGAATGAGGAACAATACTCCCCCCTATAGAACTTTGAGTGTTGAGAAAAAGACAGTGTACAAGTCATCTACAATTGGGACAGTAATAATTTTAGATATCAATTTCCTGATCTCGGCCCAATGTGGCCTGATCTTGGCACAATTGCACGAAATATAAGCGTAGGACCCTTGTAGACCACGGCCTCGCCAGCATTTATCCAATACTGAGGGATCTACTGCAGCTAACATCTTTGGGACTCTATACATCAATAAGAGTTTATAATTGGTCTTGCAACCAAAAATTATTGAAGAATTACCACCAGTGTGCTTCCTTCTAGCGCCAGGTATGGAAATGCAGATAGAATCCCAGCAATGGGAAACCCACTTCCACTCTGCAAGGTGCCAGGGCAGAATTCGAAAAACAGTGTGAGTGATGGTCATCCCCTCCCTCCATAAAACTGCTGTGCCCAAAATAACTACCCAGTCGCCCACCCCCCTTTTCCCGACCCTGCCTGGACCTCACTGTGAGGGACATTGTTTATGGGGATAATAGCAAGTAGCTGTGCTCTTAACTGTTTTACTAGTTGTGATTCTCAGCTTGACTGTGTTGTTATAGATTCTTACGAAGACTATTCTGTGAAGCTACATGTTACTTGATTGAGTCACAGAAACATTGCTGTGAAGAGTTCACATTTGTGCAGCTTTTTGAATCAGACTCTGCAGTGTATGCATTTTCTTTGCCATCATCAACCTGTTTTTCATTATTTACAGGATGTACCTGTACTTGCCATCCTGAACCTGTTTTTTATTATTGTTTCTAACTTTGCACCTGTTCAATAAACTTAAATTTGCAGTTACTCCTTTTCTGAGCATTTAATTTTAGAAGGGCAGTACTCTGTATCACAGATTTACCTGAATCTAATGCTCTTAGATTGTAAGGAGCGGGGGCCCTCTAATTCCTCCTGTATTGAATTGTATTGTAACTGTACTATCTGCCCCCACATTGTAAAGAGCTGTGCAAACTGTTGACGCTATATAAATCCTATATGATAATAATAATGCTAACAAAAGTAGCAACACCATGTTTTCCAGAACTAGCTTTTTCAATGCCAGGTCTGTATGTCATGTGCATATTATGTATTGTTTGTATATTTGATGTCCCTCCCCACCATGTATCCCAGGCTCGGCTTGCTTATCTGCATAGCAGGTGCCGCCGGGTAGGTGGGAGGGAGTTGAGTGGACTCACGTCCGCTCTCCTCCCCTCCTTGTTTCTGCCCCGGAAAGCGATGTGTTTGAAGCCACTTCTGGGTCCGCCTGTCAGTTTCCCCAGCCAGCATGGACGGAAAAGAGTGCAATGCAATGCGATCTGAATTTGTTCAAGTTTATCACCTTTATCTGTAGGCACTGTCAAATTGAAGATCTAATTTTGTCTGCTCAAATATATTTAAAAAGTAACTATTTCCATGGGGTGTACCTATTTTTCACACAACTGTAGCTTGGTAATTCTTAAAGTGATTAAGTGTTAAGGGCTTAATTTTGAGAAGGTTATCTTGCCAGTAGTTCACTTTAGGGATTAGGTTCATTGTTTAGGCTTGCCTACTATTTGCAGCCTTGGACTCCTGGAACCAAGAAAAAATGTATTGTTCAAATACATATTTCCCATGAGGAGATTTATAGTTCCAGATGTAACACAATAGCCACAAGCTATTTCATTACGTTCTATAACATCCATGTAACATGTACAAAGAGATGTATTTAATCACCTAAAGGCATAGTGTTAAAGGTTTTACAAGTACTAGCTTGCCCTATTCCTAACGTTGTATAAAATGCCTGAAAGCCAGTGAAATGGTCTCAAAAGCTTTTATCCTGTACTTACCAGTTATTGAGAAAATATACTTTTGTACACATTATTACACAGCTGTTTCATATTTTATCTATAGCTGACACCACCATATACAATGGAGTGACAAAAAATTACCATAAAAAGTGAATATTTCATTTTTTATAAATACTGCAGGCTCATATGGAATATTTTAGCATTCACAGCTATTACATAGTACACCAATCAGTCATAACTTTATGACTACTGACAGGTTAAGTGAATAACATTGAATATCTTGTTACAATGGCATCTAAAAGTCAGTGGGATATATTAGGTAGCATGTAAACAAGCTGTCTTTGAAGTTTTGAAAGCAACAAAAATGGGCATTGCAGTTTGTTGAGTATGGGGCTACTTTACCCAGTCCAGTCAGGGTGAACATGCTGACGATGTCCACAGCCAAATGTGCCTACAATAGTCACCTGAACATCGAAACTGGACCACAGAACAATGGAAAAATTTGGCCTGGTCTGATGAATCATGTTTTCTTTCACAACATTGGGATGGCCAGGTATGTATGTGTCATTCACCTGGGGAAGAGATGGTACAAGAATTCAGTATAGAAAGAAGACAAGCTGATGGAGGCAGAGCAGTGCTTTGTTCTGCTGGAAAACCTTGGGTCCTGCTATTCATGTGGATATTACTTTGACATATACCATCTACCTAAGCATTGTTGCTGACCAAGTACACCCCTTCATAGAAAAAGGGTATTACTTAATGGCAGTGGCCTCTTTCAGCAGGACACTGCAAAAATAGTTCAAGAATGGTTTGAGAAACACAACAACGAGTTTTAGGTGTTATATAATAATCAGTTATGCCTGCTTATGCTTGGGTTTAGGGATATTAAATATGCTTTAGGCCACATGAGTTATTTAGGCTAAGTTACTAAAGTAGTTGGAAATCTTCCCAGAATACAATGTGTGAATATTGAGCTCAATTATCCAATCATGTGCAGAAGAAATAAGTTGGATTGAGTAGGAATGAGTAGGAATGAGATTCGGGTTTGTTGCTAACATGGGTTTGAGGTGAATCTTGCAGATTCAAGTATTGTGGCCCCAGGCTCAAATGTGTACAGATTCACCAGGGAAATTAAATAACAAAACAAAATGTATGGCATGGCCATAAGGATTAGAAGGATCAATAAAGGGGCTTTTGGGAAAGCCAGTACCTCTCTATAAAAGGAGGTGAGGGAATATAAAGCAGCCATAGCCACTGAAATGGAAGCTGATGTAGCAAAATAGAAGGGAAAGCTGATAAACTGCATAAGGAGAGATTAGGATCAGTTAGGGACCTTTAAGCGGGTGTATACCCAAGAAAAAAACAAACTGTAAAGCAAAGGCATAATGAGCAAGTATGCACCGCATACTAGCTCTTTATGAAATACCTGCCTTAGAACGAGGCTCCCACAGGGCCGCCCGGTCACCGGTGAGGGAGCTGACATGTTCCATCAAGTCAACTGCCCTCTTTATTATTATTAGGACTAGATCACAGGTGAGTTTGTCCAGACCAAGCCCCACTCTGACATGTTTCCACCAAAAAGGGCTTAATCATGGTCAAACATTTTTCTTTTCTTTTTTTTCTTTTTTTTTTTTTTTTTTGTGAAAGATTTTGCTTTTTGCTTTTTAAGGGGATTTTTGCATTTACAAAAAAACCTACATGCTCAACTGATGCTGCATCTGTCCCACACTGCCTCTGCACTGAGAACTGAGCTGATCGCTGGCGTGCTGGGTTGGGAAGAGGAGGAAACGGCAGGCTCAATCTCCCAACAGCACAACTGAGAGGCTGAGCCAGCTACTGGTCCAGACATCTGGGTGGAACCCAACTGTAAAGTCAGGATTGTTCTCTAGTGTGGACTGGCTGAATGACAGCATCCTACATTTAGCCCACTGTCGGCTGAAAACGGGTCACAGGAGTGCAGAACGAACTGCACTCCTGTGATCCATAGGAGAAGTAGGGCCAAAAAAGCTTTGGCCCTACTTCTCCTTCAGTTTGGGAGACAATTGTTTCTTTATTGTACACTGATAGGACTTTTTGAAATTGAACTGTGCTTTTGTCTTTTAAAAACGTTTGGACATTTGTTTGAGGAATGGTAATTTGGGGGTTTAATTACATGTTTCAGGTTGATTGATTTTTTGTTTATATTGGAGAAAACCTTTGTTTATGGCATACAGCTGCATCATTTGAAAGAAAAATAAAACATGTATGTACAAAAATATGTGGCCCCCTAAACGTCACGACGCATGGGGGCGGAGCCCGGCGGCAAATTCAAAAAAGTGAAAAATCATAATACATACAGTACACTGTAATCTTACAGATTACATTACTGTATGAAATTATTTTCCATCCCTTTTGACCCCAGTGCTTTGGCCCATGCCCTGCATGCAGTTTTATATTCTAAATACTGTTCTTTCTGCCTGGAAAGTTGAGATTGTCCATAGCAACCAAAAAGTGTCCCTTTACGTCTAAAATGGTTTTAGACCAGCTAGAAAACAGCGATAGTAAATTAGAACACTTTCAGAATTGAGCGATAGTGAATCATGGGGAAATTTATTTTATTATTATATTATTATTTTTTATAATTATTTATATTTATTTATTATATTATAATTTATGATTTTGTGTTTCAAACTTCATCATACCCCCGGATATCTACTAGACTCTTGGTGGACAGATTTAAGTGTGTTATTGCTAAGAATTACAGGCCTACAATATAAAACGCCAAATTTCTATGCAAAATAATTGTACCGCTTTGAGACACAAAAATCTGACATAATCATACCGCCAGGGAGGTTAATGGCACCCCAGATGCAGTTAGAAGACATGCATTTTGCCACACATTTTGTCATTTCACAAATACACTACCAACGTGCCAAAATGCGCATGGAAAACTGCTGAGAACTGAAATGAGATAAATGATCTCTGTTTGATAAATGTACACCATAGTTTGTGTGAAAGCACTGCTTTTCCAGTGGTGCAGCAACTTCCCGCCTCTTGCAGTGAAGTTAGAAAGTTGCTCACTCAGCACTCTCTCTTTTCAGAAAAAGCGTTGTATTCTTTTTAATGAATACAACGCATTCTCTGCATTTTCCTGAAGTAAAGGCAAAACTTTTTTTTTATGCAGTGGGTGAGGGTTTGACCCTCTGCATTTTTGTTTTGCTTTCTGTGTCCCCAGTGGGTAGATTCACCCCTCAGTTTGTACTAGTGACTCAATATTGTCACTGAGCAGAAAATGTGGGGAAATTCAAAATTGTAGACTTGCCATCCAGTGGGTAAGGAGGTAATGAATGATATGTCTAGGATGGTAATTTCCTTCACTTTGGGAAGATTTCATCTCATTTTTGTTACCTCTCCGGAACAGGAAATGAAGAAAATTCTGCCCAGCGTGACATAAACAGTAAAAAACAACCTAATTAAGGTCTAACTCTTCCCTACTCTATCCAAAACTAGAGTAGGGACTTTTGCATGTTTATACTTAAAGCCTTAAAAAGTAGCACTGATAGCAGAAACATAGTATGCATCACAGAAAGTTTATTCTCTTATATTCCTATGTAGGTTACTTAAAAACTGATTTACTAAGGAAGAGATTCCACAATAATGTTTGTTCACCTCAAATATCACATCAGGATCAGAGTAAAAGTGTATATTTTTAGAATGTTTAAAGTGGTATTAAACCCCAAATCAAAAATGTATGATATTGCAGCTTACCAATCATTAGATGTGGTGGCTACATTAGAATTCTTTTTTAGTATTTTTCCCCATTGTTTTTTGCCTGTTGACCTGGCCAGTAACATACCTACAGTATTTTAGAGTCCCCCCACTCTGGATGAATGAGCACAGGGGCACCTTTGGACTTAAGCATTGTCAATCTGAGGTGAGGGGAGTGTTAGATGGACTAGAAAATGTAAAAACACTAACAATTTTAAGCCATACTCCAGCTAATACTTTATAAGCAGCTACAGCAAACAGTTTTTTTTATTTTGGGATAAAGGTTTTACATAAATATATAAAAGCTGATCACTATAAGTATCTGTAAGTAACTGTAAGTATCCCTGTCAGTGTTGAATTGTTTGTCTCATCTCTGTACCTATTACATCTGAAAGAGAGCTTGTTCTTTTGAAAAATAAAAGACTTAAGCTTCGTACACACGATCAGATTGTTGGCAGGGGATTGTCTGTTGACAGACTGTTGTCCTAAAATCTGACCGTTAGTACGTTCCTTCTGACAATTGTTGTCCAACTTTCGGCCAACAAATGTTGGATGGCAGGCTAGTAAATTTTCGGCGGACAACGGTCTGTTGTCTGATTTTCCTATAGTCAGTACACAAGTCCGTCACACAAAAGTTGAAAGTGCAAATACGTATGCTCGGAATCAATGCTCACCAAACATGAAATTAGCAGAAGGAGCCCAAAGGGTGGCGCTGAAGAGCTGAAATTCCTTGCAGTGCATCACTGTGTTCATGTTTGTTGGCCAACAATTGTGTACCGTTAAGAAAAAGGGGGATGGTTAATGCTCTACCCAAATAGAAAATAACAAGTGAGCTGCTACAAACATGTGACAAAAATGTGAGCTAAAATTGAAAAAAAAAAAAAAAAAAAATTGTAGCGCTAATAAACTCATATATAAATAGTCTCTGTGCACATGAACATAGTGTCCCAATGGTGACGTGTTGTTAAAACAACAAAAACAGTCCGCAGAGAATATGTATGATCCGTGTGGCAGTTCCTTCAGCTTCTCAACGGTCAGCTCAGGTATCAACAAGATAAACGAATAGATGGAATACGTTTACCGGACAAGTTGGATTCTACTGCCATGAGCATAGAATCAATAAGGCTTTGTGCCACCAGGGGCAAAGGTGTGAAGTGATGGAGGCAAGGGTAGAGCCTCTGCCAGACCTGGACATCCCTCTCGGTCCACCGGAACAGGATCAAAACAGTTCCCAAAGAAGAGTAATTTCTCAATTCACCAGGGCATGTGGATAAAAGAGGGATGCTTCCACATAGTGTGACTCAGGTAGTTTTATTGTTAAAAAAACACAATACATAAAAGAAAATGTGATCACGGAATAAAAAGCAGTGTATGGGGTATAAAAACGCCCGAAATAAAAAAGACCGTTAGTATGCAAGACAAGTTCCTGGCACATGCCACATGCCCTGTGGACAAAAATCAGACACTCGGTTGGCCAACAATCGAATCGTGTGTACGAGGCTTAACTGGCCAGATCACCAGATGAAAACTAATGTAGCCATCTAAGCATTGGTAAGCTGTATTAAAATAAATGGTTGCTTTTGAGTTTAATGCTGCTTTACATTTTCATCCAAAAATACTTGCTATAAGTCAACCAGCACAGGAAGCCCACTAATAGATTAACAAATGATGGAGTTTGAATTACAAGTCTGTAATGAAGCACCCTTTTCAGGCTTCTTCTTTTCTATGAGCCATTTGGGCTGATTTACTAGTAATTTCAGAATCTTCACTCAGAAATTGTGTGAATATGCACTTAAAATGTGCACATAATTGGAAATTTGAAGAAAACAGCAATGCTTTTCACATGATTGAATAATTGAAGGACATTTTCACACAAATTTTAGAGTGAAGATTCTGATACTCCTCTTGAGTTATCAGTGGAATCTTACATTGTCTTGGACAAATTAAAAGGTTTATTACATTTTATATTTGCCTTATTCATTCAAGTAAACATGATTCAAATTAAATATTGCCATATTTACTAAAAACTGATGAGCATTGTTTAATATTAACTCAAAAATAGTGTAAAACACAGGACTTAAAGCTGACGGTTAACCTGATTACATTTTCCTAACCCAGTTCCTTTATTCCTTCTTTATCAATATGCTAATGACATTTTTAAATAAAACCTTTTCATTTTACTACATGCCTTGTTTTAGTCTCAGTGATGTCATCAATAGGTCCATGTGCTTCTCTATGCAAAGCATTTCAATGCATAGCTGATAGAATGGTGCCAGCAGGGTGCTATACATAGTTTCCCAAAATCATTATAGCGCCCTGCCTCAGAACTCCTCTCAAGAACCCCCAGCCCCAATGCAAGCATTGGACTTTCTCTTGGGAGCAGTTATGCAAATATTACAATGTCTGTAAAGTGTGCATTCCTAGGCAGGTTGTATTTGCATACAGACTAGGTAATTGCTACATGCGATGCTGTGCCTCCATAAATAAATTAACTGAAGCCAATGAGTTCTTGAACAAGAGGTGGACAAGGAACAGTCAGGCTGGGGAGAAGGTGGCTACATGATGCTGGATGTCCTCCAGCCAGAAAATGCAATGGGCTCTATTATTATTATTATTATTATACAGGATTTATATAGCGCCGACAGTTTACGCAGCGCTTTACAACAACATTAGGGCAGACAGTACAAGTACAATACAATTCAATACAGGAGGAATCAGAGGGCCCTGCTCGTTAGAGCTTACAATCTAGGAGGGAGGGTCAAGTTATACAAAAGGGTAATAGCTGTGGGGGATGAGCTAATGGAGAAAATAATGCAGTTGTTAGATGGAGGCAGGATAGGCTTCTCTGAAGAGGAAAGTCTTCAGGGATCGCCTAAAAGTGGATAAATTTGGAGACAGTCTGACAGATTGGGGTAGGGAATTCCAGAGGATGGGTGAGGCTCGGGAGAAGTCCTGGAGGCGGATATGGGAGGAGGTGATGAGGGAGCTAGAGAGCAGGAGATCTTGGGAGGAACGGAGATGGCGTTTAGGTTGGTATTTTAAGACTAGGTTAGTGATGTAGCTGGGGGCAGAGTTGTGGATGGCTTTGTAACTTATTGTTAGTATTTTGAATTTAATTCGTTGGGCGAGTGGTAGCCAATGGAGGGATTGGCAGAGAGGGGTAGCAGACACTGATCGGTTTGTAAGGTGGATGAGTCTGGCAGCAGCATTCATGATGGACTGAAGGGGGGATAGTCTATTTAAAGGTAAGCCAATGAGGAGTGAGTTGCAGTAGTCAAGGCGAGAGATAACCAGGGAGTGAATCAGGAGCTTTGTAGTTTCACTGGTTAGAAAGGGACGTAGTTTAGAGATGTTGCGGAGGTTGAGGCGGCAAGCTTTGGAAAGTGATTGGATGTGGGGCTGAAAGGAGAGTTCAGAATCTAGGATAACACCTAGCACCCTGACATGTGGGGACGGGTGGATGGTTTTGCCATTGCTCTTCACAGAGAAGTCAGGGGAAGAGGCACGTGGGGGAGGAAATATTATAAGCTCGGTTTTGGACAAGTTGAGTTTGAGGAAGTGGTGTGACATCCATACAGATATGTCGGTTAGTAAGTTAGTGATGCGTGAGGAGACTGATGGAGTGAGTTGAGGGGTGGAGAGATAGATTTGTGTGTCATCAGCATAGAAATGATATTGAAAGCCATGAGAGGCTATCAGCTGACCCAGGGAAGAGGTGTAGATTGAAAATAAAAGAGGTCCAAGAACAGAACCTTGGGGGACCCCGACAGAGAAGGGAAGAGGAGTGGAGGAAGTAGAATTGTAAGTGACACTGAAGGTGCGTTGGGATAGGTAGGATGAGAGCCACTGAAGAGCACAGTCACGGAGACCGATGGAGTGAAGTTTTTTGAGGAGGAGGGGGTGGTCAACCGTGTCAAAGGCAGCTGAAAGATCCAGAAATAGGAGTACAGAATAGTGTCTGTTGGTTTTTGCAGTTAGTAGGTCATTTGTGAGTTTTAAAAGAGCAGTTTCTGTGGAGTGTTGAGGGCGAAATCCAGATTGAAGGGGATCAAGAAGGTTGTTTTTAATGAGGTGGTCACTCAGTTGGTTGTAAACCAGGCGTTCAAGGAGTTTAGAGGAAAAGGGGAGCAAGGAGATAGGGCGTAGGTTATTAAGATTGGTAGGGTCCAAGGATGGTTTTTTGAGTATGGGAGTGACCAGTGCATGTTTTAGAGCATCGGGGAAGACGCCAGAGGTGAGGGAGAGATTGAAGATGTGGGTTAGAGAGTGTAGGATGGGGTCAGAGGGTGACCGTAGCATTTGAGAGGGAACAGGGTCCAGGGGACAGGTAGTTAGGTGGGCGATAGAAAGGAGTTTAGCAACTTCGTCTGGAGTAGTAGATTTGAATAGAGGTAGTGTCAGTTGTATCTGTTGACATGGGGTCTTAGCTGGGGGAGATACCTGTAGAGTGGAGATTTCATCACGGATTGTATCAATCTTGTTTTTGAAGTGATTAGCGATTTCCTGGGCAGTGAGTAAATCAGTGGGGGGAGGCGGTGGAGGACAAAGTAGAGAGTTGAAGGTAGAGAAGAGTTTACGGGAATTGGATGAGAAGGTATTAATAAGAGTTGTAAAATAGGTTTGCTTGGCAGTGTGGAGGAAAGAATAGTATTTTTGGAGGGCAGATTTGTATTGGTTGAAGTCTTTGAGAGACTTAGTCTTGTGCCACAGACGCTCAAGAGCGCGACTACGTTTTTTGAGAATTTTAGTGTCATCTGTTTGCCAGGGTTGTAGGGGTCGAGGCCTGATTCTGCGTGTAGTGAGGGGAGCGAGCTTGTCCAGGGTGGAGGACAGAGATTTATTGTAGATGGATATGGCTTGGTTGGGGCAGGACAGGGGGGAGATTTTGTCATAGAGGTGGTCGGTAGCAGAGTAGAGGAGAGAGGAGTTGAAGTTGCGAAAGTTTCTACGGGTGACGGTTAGGCGATTGGAGGGAAAGGTGGTGGAAGACAGGGGGAGAGAGAAACTAATAAGGTGGTGGTCGGAGAGAGGAAAAGGATTGTTTGAGAAGTTGCATGGAGTGCATAGGTAAGAGAATACAAGGTCAAGGGTGTTGCCATCAGAGTGAGTAGAAGCCTGTACCCATTGCTTCAGGTCAAATGAAGAGGTTAGACTAAGAAGTTTAGAAGTAGCAGGAATGTTTGTATTAGCAGGGATGTTGAAATCACCGAGAAGGATTGTGGGAATTTCCGAAGAGAGAAAGTAGGGTAGCCAGGCAGAAAACTCATCAAGGAAAGTCGATAATGGTCCAGGGGGCCGGTAGATCACAGCAATTCTTAGGGAAGTGGGAGAGAATAGACGTATACAGTGGGCTTCGAATGATGAGAGTGAAAAAGAGGGAGGAGGGTGAATAACCTGGAAGGTGCTCTGGGGGGATAGGAGGAATCCCACTCCACCTCCCTTGCGTCCATTAGGCCTGGGGGAGTGAGTCCAGTGAAGGCCACCCTGGGAGAGGGAAGCAGGAGAAGGGGTGTCATATTCGTGGAGCCAGGTTTCTGTGAGAGCAAGTAGATTAAAGGAATTAGTGACAAAGAGGTCATGAACAGCAGTGAGTTTGTTGCAGACAGAGCGGGCGTTCCAGAGGGCGCAGGAGAGAGTGAGGCTGGTGTTGGCAAGAAGAGGAATGGAGACTAGATTGTGTAGATTGCGACTACTGCCAGAGGGTGTAGGGTGATGGTGATGGGTGTGTTGGGCACAGTTAAATAAAGTGGGCCCAGGGTTTGGGGAAATATCTCCAGCGATTAGGAGAAGCAGAAGAGTGAGGGAGGTAATATGAGAATATGATTTGAATGAGGGGACATGCTTCAGTATCCTGGGGGGTATGTTAGCAAGTGGGCTTAGAGTTAGAAAGAGGTGATGAGTGCAGTAATAGGGGGAGGGGAGAAGTGAGGGTGATATGTACAGGTTGTGGGGTGGAGCAGAGGGATGTAGAAAAGAGAGTTTGAGGAGAGAGGCAGCAATTGTGAAAAGGAGGAGAGGTAAAGAGTGCATGTTTCAGAGAGGAAGATGATAAAATTAGGAAATGGGGTCACCTGCAGTCTTTTATAGTTTGCTTTGTGCAAATCGCTGAAGTGCAAGAGCAGAAGTGCCACTTATTTTAAGAACGCCACTTCTTTGGAAGAACCCCCTGTATGTGCAGCCCCCTGTATGTGTTCCCCCGTAAGGAAGGCCTTGTTTTTATACTGTGTGTTGGGTGTGGGTTGAATCTGGCAATTAATCAATTAGGAGGGCATATTAGCAACACAGCTAGCAGGGCATAACTTTCACACCACAATCAAACTGCAAGGGGACTAAAAGGCCAAAATTGTAAAGATAAGGCAACCCATAATTTAGGTAAGACTTAATGGCTAAATAAACATTGAAATAATGTGAGCATGGCTACAGATGGAGTTGAAACAGTGGTGACAAACAGATTTACCCAATAAGCTTTTTTGCAGTCATGCAATGTTCAGTTTTAAGGTGTGTGGAGATATAAACGCAGGTTTACCCAATAGGCTTTTTGCAGTCATGCAATGTTCAGTTTTAAGGTATGTGGAGATATAAACGCAGGTTTACCCAATAAGCTTTTTGCAGTCATGCAATGTTCAGTTTTAAGGTATGTGGAGATATAAACGCAGGTTTACCCAATAAGCTTTTTGCAGTCATGCAATGTTCAGTTTTAAGGTATGTGGAGATATAAACGCAGGTTTACCCAATAAGCTTTTTGCAGTCATGCAATGTTCAGTTTTAAGGTATGTGGAGATATAAACGCAGGTTTACCCAATAAGCTTTTTGCAGTCATGCAATGTTCAGTTTTAAGGTATGTGGAGATATAAACGCAGGTTTACCCAATAAGCTTTTTGCAGTCATGCAATGTTCAGTTTTAAGGTATGTGGAGATATAAACGCAGGTTTACCCAATAAGCTTTTTGCAGTCATGCAATGTTCAGTTTTAAGGTATGTGGAGATATAAACGCAGGTTTACCTGTGAAGAGAGAAGAAGATGTTCAGGTGGATTGGGCAAGAGCAGAAGTGCCACTTATTTTAAGAACGCCACTTCTTTGGAAGAACCCCCTGATTTGCTGCAACATCTAATGCCTACTGTGAGAAGCTCACAGTGTGTAGTAAAATTAAATCAGATTAAACTGTTTCATTACAGTAGAGGAGTCTGTACAACTGTGCAAGGCTAAAGGTTAAGCCTGGTACACAGTATTCGTTTTTCTCCGTTCAACCCAGCGAGTTGAACGAAAAAACTGTCCCCGCCATTGGCTGAGAGCTCTAATCGGGAGTCAGTTGGCTGTCGGTTTTCCAACATCCATGTGCGACAGAAGCCAGCCAAACAGCCGGTTTCTGTCGGACAGACTGACATAAACTCGGGCCGAATGTTGGCCATTTTTTTTTGACCAGGCAAATGTTTCCCGACATTCGGCCAATGTGTACCCGGCTTAAGGCTGGGGTTTAGTTTTAAGCAATCTTTGTCCAGAGACTATTTATATATTTTAAGCTGAATTCCAGGAAAATGCTAAACACACAATTTAAATGTATTAATAATAATAATTATGTTACCCAGGGTTGGGCTGCCGGATAGACAGAAGAGGCTGAAGTAGTTCATAGCAATGGGGGAATGGGGGGAGCTCACTTTGGCCTTTTCACCTTGGGTGCTAAAGGACTTTGTCCCAGCACTGGTTATGCCTACCAAAGAGTTTACATTCCTGTCCAGCCAGTCCTACCATTTACATAGCTCTACCAGACAGCAGAGCTAGCTTGATGACCTGACTTTTCTCTACTGCGGGTAAGCAGTACAGCTAGGTCACCAATCTTTTCCCTGCCTGTGACAGAGCAGTGAAAGAGAAGCAAGAGACTTAAGGTCCTCTCTCTGCTTTTTCCTCCTGTCAGTCTGTTCTTTGTCAGCACATTGTGCATGCAGAAAATATGATTGGCCCCATGTGCTTTCCCTGTACAATTATTATAACTCTGTAATGAAATCTGTGATACATAAAACAACTGCATTCATTCATGAGTTTTAATATCTACCTGTAGTTAAGTTTACAGTTGCTCTGTAAAAAGGGACATTGTCCAACCAAGTTCAAACGGTTTGTGTATATGTACAGACAAGTCCAAGACGGTATTCCTTAAGAAACTTTCAGGGAAAATGGGGTCTCTTTCATTTGTATTTGACTTGCTTTTGTCTTGTTTCCTGAAATCCTGTTATTTAATTAATGTAAATGCTACTTTATAAAATCCAAGTCACAGATACTGGTCAGAAGAAGAAAAATTTGTGTACACAAATACTGAGCCTATTGTAGATGTCAGACTTTTGCACAATAGCGCCATAATTGTTTGTATTCAGAGTTTTTACTTTTTGAACTTTAAAACTTAAATGTATCTCACAGTTGATCTATATTTCTTATTAAAGCAATTTTAAAATTAAAATCAATAACAAAATGTGTCATATTGCCACCATTGTTTCTCTACTAGTAATTTCTCCGCTTTTGCTACAGGTCTTTGAGCACTGACCTTGTCTCATATTTCTTTCACATTTTATTTTTCTTTCCTCAGGAAATTGGAAAAAATTAAATACAGTATCTTGGAAATTAAAACTGCTCTGACATTTAGTACAGTACAAAGTCTCTAAGTATGTGAAAACTTTTGAGTTAGAACAGGAGACCAAGACTTGAAATGATACCCATCTATTGCTCATACATTGACCTTGCCTCTATATCTCCTTGGCTTCTCTTGACAACTAAAAACACTGCAAAAGCCTGCTGATTGTGCCTGAACGTACCATAGATAATTGGATTTTCTGATCTTTGCCAAATAATCTTTATGCTAACATTAGCTCAGTATAGTTTTCTTGCTGGAAAGGAAATTAAATCCTTGTGACACTTTATCTGTTAACTTTCTGCCTGACAGCCGAGTGGATCCCTTTATCTTTTCTCTTTCATTTATTCGTGTAGCAATAATGTGTTTTGGGCAGTTTGACCCTTCCCTTTGGATACAGTAATACTGTTAGATCCATTAAGTGCTACTATGTAAATTGCCTTTGGCACTTTGGATAAAATAAGGAAATTTATAATTCTGCTGTTTGAAAAGACAAATGTATTTTTAGTACCCTATAAGAAATCTATCTTCTATAGTGATAAGCAAATCTGCTCAAGTTCAATTTGTCAAGGGTATGATGAATCTTGTATGAAATTTGCTGAATCTGAATTTGGAGGCAAATCTTGCTGTAAATATTCTGGTCATTTTTAGGGCTAATAGGCAAATCACTGAAAAAAAAGCTGGCCACTGCCATCAGGATATGTACCAATTAAATAAATTAAAAAAAAAAAACAGCAGGCAGAGTATCTTTGCATTGAACTTTAAGTGCAAAATTGAAAATACACAAATCCATTAAATAACATGCTTTGGGGATGCCTTAAAGATGCATGTGGTGTTATGGAACAGTACAGATTTCACAGATCTCAGTCTCAGCAACAGTATATACTGGTAGTGCATATTTGGCTGTGGAATTGTTTTTTTTTCTTTTACAATAAGCTTGGCTTACATACAGCAGCAAAATCTCTCTTTTTTTGTGTAGTTTTAGCATCCTTTTTTATCAAATGATAATAGGTCTATTTTGACCAGCAAATAGAAATTAGCCATTAGTTCGCTATTCTCACTAATGCAAAACTGTCCTGCAAAAACTATTAGGCGCTCATTAGCAATTAAGAGACTGCAGACAACAAAACAGTGTAAACCTAACAAGTAGGACATTTTTAATGAGCGAAAAATGGATAAAATGTACTAAAGAAAAACAAGACAGGCAGGTGTTTTACTACAAGAATCAAGAGACAGCAGATGAAATTGCAGTGTAAAGTTGGCACAGAGTAAGGCAATTTTAAATACATTTACTAGAAACACAGAGTGCTGACTGGGGTTTTATTACAAGAATTAAGATACTGCAGAGGATACAGCAGGATAGTAGGAAGACTGGAATACTAGGCAAAAATATACTGGAGACAAATAAGTTGATTTACTATTAGAGATACACTGTTCACTTTGCAAGAGTTGTACTTTGCTAAGGAATTATCCCCAGAGCTTAGTGAAGGAGGTGAAACTGTGCAGACTACCATCATCCAATCATGTGTAAGCAAATAAAGCTGTTTTTTTCAATTATATTTGCACAATTGGGGTATTCCTTGAAACGTGAAATTTAACCACATTCAGTAACCACTTAAATCTCTTGCAATGTGCGACTTCTCTTGCAAAGTAAACAGCTTATTTTCCTTTAGTAAATTAACCCCAAAGAGTACCGGCAGGTCTTTTACTACAGCAATCAAAGAATGCACATGATATAGTAGTATAAAATTGGTCATGGCCAACAGTAGGACAATTTTAATGAGCAAGGCTAGCCCAAACTTACTAAAGACAAAAAAGTATAGGCTTTACTACAAGAATTAGGATACTGCAGAGAATACAGCAAGTAACGCTGGCTAGCAGCAAGACAGTTTTAATCTTAAACCAGTGTATGTCAAAATTTTATTTTATCTATGAGTATAGGATGTGTTAAATGGAAGTGATATAATGACACTTTGGGGTTGATTTGCTAAAGGCAAATTGACTGTGCACTGTGCAAAGTGCAGTTGCCCTCTGCAAGTGTAGTTGTTCCAGAGCTTAGTAAATGAGGTAAAGCTTCACTTTGCAAAGAGTACCCAATCACAGGCAATGACATTTAAAAAAAAAAATTTTTTTTTTGCTTGCACATGATTGGATGATGGAAGTCAGCAGAGCTTATTTACTAAGCTCTAGAGCAACTGCACTTGCAAAGTGCACAACCTATTTGCCTATAGTAAATCAACCCCTCGTGCTGCTCTGTTCCACCCCCTTTTATAGTGAGAGGACTGTCTTATCCAAAAACTCCTTTAGGCTTCATGCACAATGGACTCCAGGACCTGCTGCCTCAACATGCAGCAGCTTATTGAGATGGATGGGAAAAGGCAACTGTATGCGGTTGTGCACCAGAGTTTGAGTAAAGCACCTGCATGTGAACTAATGTTTGTGCCAAACACATACTATCTGAGTTTGGAGCATAAGTCAATGCACATGCGGGTGCTTTGCGCAAACCCTGACACAGAACGGCGTACAGCCACCTCTTCTTATTCGTCTCAAAGGGCTGCTGTACATGGCAACTGTGGGTCACAGTGAAGACATTAGGCAGGCTTTGCACATTGTATGGCCCCTAAAGAGCCATGTGCATGAACCCTTATTGTTCCTTTTTAGCTTGATGGTCATAGTTCAAAGACCAGGCTGCACAGTATAGTTTAAAAAAAAGATCTGGGTGATTCAGCACAAAAATCATTTGAAGCACCAAATCTGAAATTTTCAGGATTTGCCTTAAGCCCATGGTAATGGCAAACCTGAACCTTATCTATAATCTTCAATCAACACTGTTCTCAGAGACCTCTGTCTTTATATATTTATAAATTTCATATAAAATCATCTTAGCTTTGCTGGTCTTAAAACTTAGAAACAAGAAGTTGTAATCAAATGTCAAAGTGGCCACAGAGAATTTTTTTTTTTTTTTTAAATTGGGTTGAAGCTTATACAACCAGACAGTTTATATAGTCTATTCACCCCAGTATGCTTTGGCTTCAGGGGTTTGTGACTCCAAAAAGTTCTACATAGTCCCACAGCTTGCAGCTACGGCAATTTTACAGTACATAGTTACAATCTTATCTCACACAAACTACAAAAGAAGACAAAAGAGAAACCTGGGCGATTGCTGTCAATTTTATCACTTCATGAGGGGATTCCATTCTGACCCATGAATCAATGATTGAATCAGCATATTCCCATAATATATTTTGGTAACTGTAGCTGTGGACAGCATTAGCTCTAGGAAAAGTATCTAGTCAATAATTAAAGATGAACATCAAATATAAAAGGCACACATTAATTTAAATAGTGTAATACCTGAATTTAACTTGATATTAGCCCTTGCAGCCTACTATTCAGCACAGCTTAGACAGAGAAAGGAGCAGCATAAGGAGCCATTCATATGTGCTGCAGTACAAGAAGCGTGCTGATCAGATAATACAGTATATATACTGCATATACTGTGTATTTACAGAAGCTGGCTGGCTACAGTTCAACTTTAAATTATGTTATTGATTTTACTCATACTGCCTCAGTTAGTTGTGCATTCCACTGGTTAACCACTCTTTTCTTGAAATGCATATCCTGTACTAATGGTAAAAATGTCTTTCCATCATATTTAAAAGATAATAGCTTTTAAATGGCTATGTACATTCTTCATTTAGGAATGTATCAATAGCAGTCATCAATAACAATACAAACAGAACTTGATAAGTGTTTCTTCTAAGCCTGCCTACCCAGAAGAGAGCAGGAACACCCATACAAGACCTCCTTGAAATGTATGGACTGTTAGACTTTCCCTTTCCATATTGTGCCTTATATTCTGTGTTGTCAGCCAGGGACATTTTAATTTGATTTTTTCTAATATCCACCCCCCCCCACAAAAAAAAATTCTTTATGGTGAGATCATTAAAAAACCTGAACTCGAGAAACGTTCACATCTGTAAGCTCAATATACTTGCCCAAGTCCTCCCAAGTCTTCACAGTATGTTGAGATAAATAATAGTTATCTATGTTTGCCCCAAAGAATGCCTCTTTTTCATTAATGTCTTAATCTTTTGAATAAGCTTTATAAAGGGAAGTTTCCATGACAATACACGCATTTCTCTACATTATAATTCAGCAGGCTATAACTTCCAGAGATAGAATTTACGGGTCAGAGCAAAACATATTGCCATATGGCTGAAAAGCCTGGAATAGATTTTTTTTCCTACTGTATTAAAGTATATTCCTTTAGAATAGGACTATGCATCAATACAGATATCCATATCGCATTATACAATATGTTGCATGTAACAATGGTTGCAATACATAAGCTTTTTAATCCTAAAAGCAGAATTCTGCAACGGTTAGCTAATTTTCTTTATTTTTTTGGACAGAATGTGCACACTACATTGTATTGAATGCCTTGCCATATCTAGATAAGGAAAGAAAAGCACAATAATTCAGCAGTCATCTTATCGACTTCTTCTCCCTTTGTTAAGCATTGCGGAGGTGTTATAACCAAGAATTGCACTGAAGTCTATATTGCACAGAAATTAGTTGAAGTTCAGAAAATAACATTACTCTACACAAGTATATGAGTAGGGTATTGGTTGAACTGAAGAGGATGATTGGACTGAGTAAATTACGCTAAGATCTATGTATCCTAGTGATATTTTGCTTTTCAAATGTCCTTCTCGCAGTGGCTTTCAGAATTTGCACTTATCTAATTAGTTTTGAGTTACTTGTTAGGCTAAGCGCAAACAGCATTTTTGAAGCTGCATGGGGACCCCTTTATTAAGGTGAGAAGCCTGGCCTGGCTCATCGCCTTGATGAAAAGGTCCCTGTGTGACACAAAATGTTTATGCTATGCCTATCAAATAAATCAAAGATTTTTTGATTGACTTCCAGTGTGTTGACTTCTATTTTTAATGATATGGTTCTGCAGTGCTTATCCTGCCGTGCACCCAATGTTTAAGTATGGGTGTTGGAGTTTTGTGTCTGCTATTGACACTGTTATCAACGTCTATCAATCTCTCACAACTTGTCATCAGGCCCCTAGGCAAAATGTAAGGACATTTTAAAGGGCAATTGTAGAAAATCCCAATATTGGTGTAGTACCAAAATTTGCAAGCAATCAATTTAATGCTCAGGGACAAAAGGTAAATCAATTCTGCACACCCTCTTTCCTCTCATTCTATTCTTTTTTTCCAAATGGGTTTGTTCAGAGTAGCCCAAACATATGATTTCACTTTCACCATAGCAGAAAATGTCTATTCTAAATAAAAAAAGAGAGTAAAGGGGAAGCTTGAAGAAAAGATTTATGGAGTTTTATGGAATGATAATTGGACAGACCTTTGTTGGGATTCATGGTGAGAAATAAGTATCTGCAGTTTCTGAACCTCTTCAAATGCTAGTGAATTCAGAATTTCTGATATGTTCTTGTTTACTATGTTAGTGACTCTAGTGACTTAGAAAGTATTGATTGTATTGGATGATGGTTGATTGTCTTGGCAACTAGCATTCTCTGCATCAGAGGTCAGCAATGATAGTGTGATAGCATACATATTTCTAGCAGTATAGATTTACCCTCATAGTTCTATTACTATACTGTATATATAGCCCTGCAGTGCACACTAGGAGCCCACAGTCTGAAATTGTAGCATTTACCAGAAAAGCTACTCTATCTGAGAGCTCACAGTGGTACTGACATAATATGCAATTATGTCAGACAGTGGTTTCTCATAATTAACTTAAAGTGCAAAAATAAAAAACAAAAATACAAAAACAGTGTAGAATTTGTATATGAATTTAGGTTATTATCTTGATTACACCAAAAGGAATCCATAAATAAATATTAAAGTGATACAGTAAGCTCTTCAACTGTGTTTTAGTTAGAAGCAGCTGCGATCCGTCCATAAGGGGAACAGGGGTGCCGCCCCCCTAATCCATGCGCCCGGCCCCTAATCTACATGCAGGGTGCCGAATGCATGGATTTCAATGTTTTTTTTTTAACCACATGTTTAGAGCCCGAGGCTCTAATTGGCTTCAAAAAAGAGTGGGCTTGGGGTGCAGAGCACTGTGCCCTGAGTCCACCCAGTTGTGTGGCAATAGCAAATTAATATTTAGTATTGTCTTCCTGATTCTCCTCCCAGCCTATCAGAAAGTGGGTCTTAAGACCCGATTGGCCAAGAGGAGAAGCCACCGTATTGGCCGCTGAGGAGGAGACACTGGGTGAAGCTGCAGAGGAGGAGGAGATGCAGGGTGAAGCTGCCCAGGAGGAGGAGACGCAGGAAGGAGCCAAAGATGGAGTAGGTGCGGGGCTGGTGAGTGGATAAGCAAATGACGGGGGGAGGGTGGGGTGTGTCAGGTGGTTTGTTTGCCGCCCCCCCAAAAAAATGGAGCACCAGCCACCACTGGTTAGAAGGTCCATGTAATTACCTATGCTTGGAGTGCTCTGTAATCCAAGTAAGATTTTACTGAGCTCCTCACTGGAGAGTGCAAAATCTGGTGCAGCTTCCAGGTTTTTTTTGAACAAGTTGATGTTAGAAGCTGATTGTTTACCATGTACAGTTTCACCAGAGTTCTAATCCCCTCTCTTAATGTATACAGACAATTGAAATGAATATAGTGATAGGTCATTTCTGCACTACAATGCTTACTCTGTAAATATACTGTATAATTGTCATAAGTTTATGCAGTTCTTACAGAAGATCACAAGAAATGAAATGTTAATACATTATTTACCTCTTTGGATGCAACCCCAACCATTGCCACAGGCTCAGCAATCATTTTCCTAAAATCCCCTTTGGCAAGAAGTGACAAGGACACGCATCTTTTTGTCACGTGGATGTTTTCCTGTTATAGACTCTATAAACCACAAATATATTTTGTTGTAATGTGGTTTCTTTATTTTACTAGTCATAGGCTTTTCCTTTCTATTTCACTGTATCGATTACTTATCTTTAATTTCGATGAAAGAAAAGAGCGTTTTAAATCAGAAAGATAAATTACCAAGTAAAAGTACCATCATCCCAAATGTCTAGTACAAAAGCAAGGAGGATGAGGTAAAGAGCGGTCGCAGTTAGCTGCCTCTGTCGGCCAATATCTCAATACCCCATGCAAGGGAATAACAACCCCTAAAGAGGGGGGGAGGGGGGACTGTTGCGGTACTAGGTGTAATCAAAATTACAATGAAAAGGGATAGAGAAAAAAAGCAATGATATAATATAAAAATTCCATTTTAATAGAAAACATAGTTAAAAGATTGTAACAATGTCACATACAGTTGTAATTTAAAAACGGAAGCAGTCAATACAACCAATTGGATTACAACCCATAGTGATAGTAGACACAAATAGAGCTTGAATTCTCGACCGGTTTCGCGGTTTTGCCGCTTCCTCAGGAGAGCAATATCTGTAACAAATAGAAAATAAAAAGAAGGAGGTTTACAGGACTAACATGATCCAAAAATTGTCTCTATTAAAAATAGGCAGTCCAAAATGAAAAAAAAGGTGTTGGTAAGGATGGTGAGATGGTGGGATGATCTTCAGCAAAAAGGGCTGCAACTTTAAAAGACTGAAGCAGGCTCTATAATGACACAAAGAAACAACAAAGGCGCCTCTAAGTGCAGAAGATTAACAATTTTAATGCCCCAAAAAGGGTTAAAAACACTTACAGAATGGAATGATGATGTGCCTGATTACCACTTCCATTCTGTAAGTGTTTTCAACCCTTTTTGGGGCATTAAAATTGTTAATCTTCTGCACTTAGAGGCGCCTTTGTTGTTTCTTTGAGCAATATCTGTGGTGCAACATACGATAATTATAGTAAGTACAACACACAAAGGTTACATAGTAACATTATCAATGCAGCAAAAACATTTAAACAAAACATTGCACAATTATATACAATTTGGGTAGGAGAAGGATGAGCTCACCCGTTCTATAGTTCCCTGTGGGTGTACACGGCCCCAAGCGATTCCCCCTGCGGCGAACACAGGGGATAACTAAACAGCCTCTGAATAAATAAATTTTAGATGATAAGGTAAGATAGGTCAATGGACTGGGGAATCAATCAAAAAGAAGGGTAAGGTGAGGGGGTGCCATTAGTGTGCCTCTAAAATTAAAACAGTGTGCAAGAAAAAAGGAGAACCAAGAGGGGTGTAAGAATGGAGATAGATAAGCAGTGAGGAAAGGGAAAGAAGGGGAGGGGGGGGGGGGAGGGAGGGAAGAAGGGGGGGGGGAAGGGAGAGAAGGGGGGGAGGAAAGGGGGGGGAAGAGGGGTGGGGAAAGGGGGGGGGGACGGATGGAAGGGAGGGGGGGGAAGGGAACGGAAGGGGGAAGGGGAACAGTGGGGTCAGTGAAGGGAATCCTGCAAATTAATGTGCAGGAAAAAAACAGGTGAGAAGATTGCACGCAAAAGTATGGGACTGGCACTCACCCCTAGAGTACTGATATAATACAAACGCATAGGCTGGAATAAATGAGGACCAAGTACAAGAAATCGTGTGGTAAATGAAATGAGGCCGCCAGCTGCTGTTGGGTTGGTAATAAAGGTCCCCCCGGATCGGCTGGAGATATTGGTAATGCACTGGAGAGGTTACAATGACAGCTGTAACAAGCATGATAATAAGTTACGAACGGGGTTATACAGGGATATAAGGTTCAGCGAAGAGTGTCAACAGGAAGGGAAATCTGCCTGAGAGCAAGGGAGATGGGGGGGCGGCAGCACTTACCCACAACAGTGGTCCTCAATAAGCCAGCGTCCAGGGGCTGTAGGCTCAAATAGCGGCCATGAACGGCCGCTATAAGAGCACCCCAACCGGAAGTCAGGGACGGCACGAGAGGCGGTCCCTGACGTCACCCGGGTCTGCTCGCCCGCACTGCACAGGTGCAGTATACCATGCTACTGCGCAAGCGCGCGCTCCAGTCAAAGGGAATCGAGTTCCAGGACATGGAGAAGCAAGCAGCTCTAGGGCTGCCAGGCGAGCATGTGTCCGCCACAAAGAGAAAACTCGAGGCGGAGCAAAGGCCACAGGAACCTGACGGGGAAGGTCATCCTTGTACAGCAAAAAACATGATAAGGCATAATAAAGATAAATATAAGCAAGACAGACAATATATAATATTGTATCTAAGTAACAAGCAGTCAGTAGCAACAACTTAGAGGAATTCGCCTAAAGTGGAAAGGTATCATAGAACGAGTTGAGACCCAGTAGTTGCGGGGAAAGGGAAGGGGGAAAGCGGGGGAAGGGGGGGAAAGGGGGGGTGGGAAGGGGAGGGGGGGGGAAAGGGGGAAAAAAGGGGGGAAGAGGGGGGGAAAGGAAAGGGAAGGGAAAAGGGGAGGGGGGGGAGGAAGGAGGATGAGGGGGGGGAGGGGGGAGGGGGGAGGAAAAAAAAGGGGGGGGGAGGGGGGGAGAGGGATTGGGGGGAGAGGGAAAGGGGGGGGGAGAGGAGGGGGGAAGGGGGGGGAGGAAAGGGGGAGGGGAAAAAACTAGGGGGGGAAGAAGGGGAGGGGGCAAAAGGGGGGGAGGAAAGGGGGGGGAGGGGGGAAAAAGGGGGGGGGTTTTGAGGGGCAGAGGGAGGGCGGGGAAGGGAAAGGGGGCTGGGAGGGGGGGAGGGAGGGGAAAGGGGGAGGAGGAAGGAAAGGGGAGGGGGGGGAAAGGGGGGGAGGAAAGGGGGAAAAAAAGGGGGGGGAAAGAAGGGGGGGGGTGGAAACCAAGACCCCAAAGGGACCTCATAGGAAGGCCCTATAGGACACTGATTCATTTAGGCCAGGGGGAATAGTGGCGTTGAGTCGCTCAATCCACAGAGATTCTCTCTGAGTATTAAGCGATCCCAATCGCCACCCCTGGGATTGGGTTTGACAACCTCCAGTACTAGGAATTTAACCACGGAGTTGTCGAATCTATGATGTAGGCCGATGTGTCGGCCGATAGTTGTTAGTTTGCCATTTTCTGAGTCGTATAGGTGATCCCCGATTCTCTGCCTAAGTTCCCTAATTGTTTTGCCCACGTAGAAGGCTTTACATACACAGTTCATGAGATAGACTACCCCTTTTGTACTGCAATCGGCGAAGGTCCGTGGGACCAAGGTTTCGCCGTTGGGTAGAACCACAGTTCTGCTTTCAAGGATCCAAGGGCACCTAGGACATTCTCCACACTGAAGGTGCCGTTGGAACCACTCCTAGTAGGTCTGTAGGTTATAAGTGGCTGGCGGTTAGTTGGTCACGTAGTGACCGTGCTCTACGGAAAACCACTTCCGGTGTATGTCTAATATATTTGGTTAATACATGGTGATCAGCCAATAAGTGCCAATGTTTCGTTAGGATGTTACGAGTATACTGTGGTGTGCAGAATAGGTCGTGATCAGTTTTACAGTTTCTAAGGGGAAGAAGGTTTATTGTTTTTAAATAGTAAAGAGGTCCGTGGACGTGATAGGGACTTGTTAAATGCTTTACGCAAGTTGGTGGAAGAATAGCCCCGTCGTAAAAGGCGTTCGCGTAGTACTTTGGCCTGACGTATAAAGTCACTATGATGTGTGCAATTCCTGCGTAACCGCAAGTATTGGACATAAGGAATGCTCCGTACAAGGAATTTGGGTGGGCACTGGTGGCAAACACAAGGTGTTCCAGCCGTGGGTTTCCTGTAGAGGTCGGTGCCCAACGTTCCGTCGGATTGTTTAATAATCAGTAGGTCTAGGAAGGGGATTTGCTCAGTCTCAATTTTGAAAGTGAATTTAAGATTTAGGTCATTATTATCCAGTAGGTGTAAAAATTGTAAAAGTTTAACTCTGGGACCCGTCCATACCATAAACAGATCATCAATAAAACGATACCATAGGAGAATATTGTCCAGGAATTCTGTATATTGGTCATGGGCATGAATATATCGCTCCCAGCCGCCTAGGTATAAATTTGCATATGCTGGGGCACACGACGTCCCCATTGCAACACCTTGTATTTGTAGAAATATTGGTCATTGAAAGTAAAATAATTTTTCGTCAGTATAAAGTACAATAGTGTCATATAAACTGATTCAAAGGCCAAGTAGTTGTGTCTTGTTCGGCTAAGAAGGAACCAGCCATCCGTACGCCCTGCTCGTGGGGGATACTGAGTAAAGGGCCTCAATATCAACAGCCACGAGCAGGGCGTCCGGAGGGATCTGGATTCCCTCAAGGCGCTGCAATAGGTCGGTAGTGTCCCTAATATAGGACGGGAGGCTGCGAACATGAGGCATTAGAAGAGCGTCAACAAATTTGCTCGCATTATCTGTTAGAGAGCCTATCCCAGACACAATGGGTCTTCCCGGTGGAATACGCGCCGCTTCTGTGGGTCTTGGGTAGGGAATAAAAGGTGGGGGTGCAGGGAAATTTGGGGACCAGGAACTCCAAGGTGTCTTTGTCAATGAGGCCTATGATGTAGGCCTCAGTGCAAAGAGCCGGAGTTCCTGTACAAAGGAAGAAATGTGTGTGGGAGGGATGGGTCTATACCATTGTTTGTTACTAAGGATAGCAAGGCACATAGATTCGTATTGGTGATTGGTCATTAGAACAATATTACCGCCCTTGTCCGATTGTTTAATAACAACATCAGAACGTTGCTGCAAGGACCGAAGAGCTCGAATCTGACTCGGGATCAAGGTTTGAAGGAAAGTCGGGCCATTTTTGTTTCTTGAGGTCACTGATAGTGGCT